>NC_060148.1:81095441-81412941 GCF_021461385.2 Schistocerca piceifrons
CCTCTCTCTACGTTCGGATCTCTATCTCTCTCTCTCTCTCTCTCTTCCCCCCCCTCTCTCTACGTTCCTGATCTCTCTCTCTCTCTCTCTCTCTCTCCCTCCCCCCCTCTCTCTACGTTCCTGATCTCTCTCTCTCTCTCTCTCTCTCTCTCTCTCTCTCTCTCTCTCTCTCCCTCTCCCTCCCCCCCCTCTCTCTACGTTCCGGATCTCTCTCTCTCTCTTCTCTCCCCCCCTCTCTCTACGTTCCGGATCTCTCTCTCTCTCTCTCTCTCTCTTCCCCCCCCCTCTCTCTACGTTCCTGATCTCTCTCTCTCTCTCTCTCCTCCCTCTTCTCGTCCTCTCTCTCTCTCTCTCTCTCTCTCCCCCCCTCTCTCTACGTTCCGTGACTCTCTCTCTCTCTCTCTCTCTCTCTCTCTCTCTCCTCCCCCCCCCCTCTCTCTACGTCTTCCTCCGTCTCTCTCTCTCTCCTCTCTCTCTCTCTCCCTCCCCCCTCTCTCTACGTTCCTGATCTCTCTCTCTCTCTCTCTCTCTCTCTCTCTCCCTCTCCCTCCCCCCCCCCTCTCTCTACGTTCCGGATCTCTCTCTCTCTCTCTCTCTCTTCCCCCCCCCCTCTCTCTACGTCTCCGGATCTCTCTCTCTCTCTCTCTCTCTCTCTTCCCCCCCCCCTCTCTCTACGTTCCTGATCTCTCTCTCCTCTCTCTCTCTCTCTCTCTCTCCTCTCTCCTCTCTCTCTCCCCTCTCTCCTCTCCTCCTACTCCCCCCCTCTCTCTACGTTCCGGATCTCTCTCTCTCTCTCCCTCTCTCTCTTCCCCCCCACTCTCTCTACGTTCCGGATCTCTCATCTCTCTCTCTCTCTCTCTCTCTTCCCCCCCTCTCTCTACGTTCCTGATCTCTCTCTCTCTCTCTCTCTCTCTCTCTCTCTCTCTCTCTCTCTCCCTCTCCTCCTCCCTCCCCCTCTCTCTACGTTCCGGATCTCTCTCTCTCTCTCTCTCTCTCTCTCTTCCCCCCCCCTCTCTCTACGTTCCGGATCTCTCTCTCTCTCTCTCTCTCTCTCTTCCCCGCCCCCCTCTCTCTACGTTCCTGATCTCTCTCTCTCTCTCTCTCTCTCTCTCTTCCGTCTGTTAACAACGAGACCTGTCAAACTATGCAGTGAGTATACATCCTTCTGACAAGTGCCACCCTCTTAACTCTCTTCTCTCCCTCTCTCTCTCTCCTCTCTCTCTCTCGTCCGCTCCTCTCCGACTCTGCTCTCACTCTCTCTCTCTCTTCTCTCTCTCTCTCTCTCTCTCGTCTCTCTCTCTCTCTCCTCTCTCTCTCTACTTCCGCTCTCTGATCTCTCTATCTCTCTCTCTCTCTCTCTCTCTCTCTCTCTCTCTCTCTCTCTTTCCGTCTGTGTAACAACGAGACCTGTCAAACTAGTGCAGTGAGGTATACATCTCTTCTGAGGAAGTAGAGAAAAACGTAGACTGTAAATATAAAACAACGTAGGACAGTGCTGTAGATGAAGGGCGACACGATCAATTTGATACAGGACTTCGTGGTCTATCAAGCCGGGTAACGGCCTATAAAAAGCCAACTAAGGTACAGTGTCCGATGCGGCGCCCAAGTTTTCCAAATTGTCTCCCTCCCTCCCTCTCCCCTCTCTTCTCTCTCTCTCTCTCTCCCCCTCTCTCCCTCTCTCTCTACGTTCCTGATCACTCTCTCTCTCTCTCTCTCTCTCTTCTCTCTCTCTCTCTCTCTCTCTCTCTCTCTCTTTCCGGTCTGTGCAACAACGAGGACCTGTCAAACTAGTGCAGCGAGGTATACATCTCTTCTGAGCAAGTAGACAAAAACATAAGCTGTAAATATAACTCAACAACATAGGACAGTGCTGTAGATGAAGGCCACCCGATCAATTTGATAGAATGCTCTGTGGTCTATGAAGCCGCGAAACGGCCTATAAAAGTCAACTAAGGTACAAGTTGTCCGATGCGGCGCCCAAGTTTTCCAAATTGTCTCCCTCCCTCCCTCCCCCTCTTCTCTCTCTCTCTCTCTCTCTCTCTCTCTTCGCACAGTTAGCTCTAGATTAAAAAATGAATAAGACCTTGTCTTGTAGGCAATTTAATGTAGCCGCAGTTTGTACTGCGATATGTTTTCGCTAGATGCCGTGACTTACGAGTTATTAAAAAAAAACGTCAGGAAGTGACATTCAAACACACCGCCACTCCGACACTCATCCCCCACACTGGTCAGGATTTTTAATACTCTACTGGCCATTAAAATTGCTACACCACGAAGATGACGTTCTACAGACGCGAAATTTAACCGACAGGAAGAAGATGCTGTTATATGCAAATGATTAGCTCTTCAGAGCATTCACACAAGGTTGGCACCGGTGGCGACACCTACAACGTGCTGACATGAGGAAAGTTTCCAACCGATTTCTCATACACAAACAGCAGTTGACCGGCGTTGCCTGGTGACACGTTTTTGTGATGCCTCCTGTAAGGAGGAGAAATGTGTACCATCACGTTTCCGACTTTGATAGAGGTCGGATTGTAGCCAATCGCGATTGCGATTTATCGTATCGCGACATTGCTGCTCGCGTTGGTCGAGATTCAATGACTGTTAGCAGAATATGGAATCGGTGGGTTCAGGAGGGTAATATGGAACGCCGTGCTGAATCCCAACGGCCTCGTATCACTAGCAGTCGACATGACAGGCATCTTATCCGCACGGCTGTAACGGATCGTGCAGCCACGTCTCGATCCCTGAGTCAACAGATGGGGTCGCTTGCAAGACCTGCACGAACAGTTCGACGACGTTTGCAGCAGCACGGACTATCAGCTCGGAGACCGTGGCTGCGGCTACCCTTGCTCCTGCATCACAGACAGGACCGCCTGCAATGATGTACTCCATGACAAACCTGGGTGCACGAATTGCAAAACGTCATTTCTTCGGACGAATCCAGGTTCCGTTTGCAGCATCACAATGGTCGCATCCGTGTTTGGCGACATTGCGGTGAAAGCACGTTGGAAGCGTGTATTCGTCATCACCATACTGCCGTATGACAGTGCGTGATAGTATGGGGTGCCATTGGTTACACGTCTCGGTCACTTCTTGTTCGCATTGACGGCACTTTGAACAGTGGACGTTACATTTCAGATGTGTTACGACCCGTGGCTCTACCTTTCATTCTATCCCTGCGAAACCCTACATTTCAGCAGGATAATGCACGACTGCAAGTTGCAGGTCCTGTGCGGGCCTTTCTGGATACAGAAAATGTTCGACTGCTGCCCTCGCCAGCACATTCTCCAGGTCTCTCACCAATTGAAAACGTCTGGTCAATGGTGGCCGAGGAACTGGCTCGTCACAATACGCCAGTCACTACTCTTGATGAACTGTGGTATCGTGTTGAAGCTGCATGGGCAGCTGTACCTGTACACGCCATATGAGCTCCGTTTGACTCAATGCCCAGGCGAATCAAGGCCATTAATACGGCCAGAGGTGGTTGTTCTGGGTACTGATTGTCAGGATCTATGTACCGAAATTGCTTGAAAATGTAATCACATGTCAGTTCTAGTATAATTTATTTCTCCAATGAATACCCATTTATCATCTGCATTTCTTCTTGGTGTAGCAATTCTAGTGGCCAGTAGTGTATGTTCTTCATGGCACTTCCTCGCATCACTGCACAAAAATTTGTTCAAAAATGGTTCAAATGGCTCTGAGCACTATGGGACTTAACTGCTGAGGTCATTAGTCCCATAGAACTTAGAACTACTTAAACCTAACTAACCCATGAACATCGCACAGATCCATGCACGAGGCAGGATTCGAACCTGCGACCGTAGCAGTCGCGCGGTTCCGGACTGAAGCGCCTAGAACCGCTCGGCCACAGCGGCATTCCAAAAATTAGTGACCAAACGAATTAGTTGCCGTATGCTTCATTTTTTGGTCGTCATCCACTGGCCTATCACGCCACCGTCATGGTCGGCTGCTTCGTTTAACATTCTCAGTTTAAACGTTGCAATAACATTGCTTCAGAAGCACAGTAGTCTCGTGTTGAGGACGCTAGACAAACGAAACGATTCAATTGTTAGTTTTAAGCTGTTAAAATTCGCAAAGTTGTGACGTAAAAATTGCAGCATGCTAAAAATCGTAACCGGTGGGGGTGACTATAGAAGTGGGAAAGCACTTAAAGACCACTTTGGTACGTTTTCTCTAGAATAACTTGAAAACGACGGCCTCTAGCGATGTCGTATCCCATTAAAAAATTAAACTGTGTTACATTTCCTGCAAAAAAGGTCCTACTAATTTTTTTTTCTTTAGGACTATTAGTCTGCTTGCAGAGAGCTAGGAAATACTGAAAATGTTGCATTCGCTGTAGGTTCGGTGGTTTTTATAAACCAGTTTCAGGTAGTTTCCCTAGTTGACAGACCACGAGTGTATCAGATTGTTCATCTCCACGGTGGCGCGTTGCAATCATCCATCGTTTCGCCGGCCGGGTGGTCGAGCGGTTCTAGGCGCTACAGTCTGTAACCGCGCGACTGCTACGGTCGCAGGTTCGAATCCTGCCTCGGGCATGGATGTGTGTGATGTCCTTGGGTTAGGTAGGTTTAAGTAGTTCTAACTTCTTGGGGACTGATGACCTCAGCAGTTAAGTCCCATTGTGCTCAGAGCTATTTGAACCATTTCTTGAACACTAGGAGAATGATGAGGAAAGTAGAAGAGAATACAATATTTTTAAAATGTGTTCGAATAAAACTTGGCCTACGATCAAAAGTGCGCTGTAGTAAACAGTAACAACTGTATTTGTAATGGTATAATGTACATTACCGTCGAAGTTTCAATGGTTATAATAGTCTCCCGGTAGCGTTAATACTTACTGAAAGAAAGGTCGTAAGTTCGGTACTTGCCTTGTGCGATAACAATTTTTTTGTACATTGTGTGGATCAAGGTACAATTATTGTGAGCATCGTAAAAATAAGTTTAAACCATACTGTACTGTCAGTCAGGTCAAATTTTTTACCAGTCATGATAACGTTGTAAGGTAGCACGCAGTATTTTTCGTTTTATGTGCCAACAGTGGCACTTTTATCTCTAAGATTTCTGTCTTTTAATTAAATTACCATTAAACTAAGTAACAGAAATGTAGAAAGGAGACAAAGACAAAAGGCCAGAAATGAATAAAATCAAGTGAATGGTTAAGTCGACTTTCCGCAACGTTTCTCATTGCAACCAGTATTCTCCATCTTGTTCAATCTCTCCCTTCGGAAGGAATTGTGTGCAGTTTTCCTGTCTTTTCGCCTCGAAACGAACAGCCAAACGCACAGCACTGAGGCATTAGTCTACTTAAAACTTCGAAGGTACACAACAGTTCCTATGAAACTTCCTCGCAGATTAAAACTGGTGGTAGAGCACTTGCCCGCGAAAGGCAAAGGTCCCGAGTTCGAGTCTCGGTCCGGCTCACAGTTTTAATCTCCCAGGAAGTTTCACATCAGCGCACACTCCGCTGCAGAGTGAAAATCTCATTCTGGAAACACTTCCTATGCTTCACACATAACGCTTGGGTCCACAAGGGCTGCCAATGTCACGTGACGAGGTTTCAGCCAATCCTGAACTGCGGACGGCGGCAAACGCTGGGTAAGAAGATCGTCATACTTTCCTTACACAGAGCTTTATCATAGTTGGGCTGCTAGCGCCACTCTTACGCAACTGGTGTGGAATTTGAAAAGAAGTTCAAAAATGGCTTTGAGGGCTATGGGACTTAACAGCGATGGTCATCAGTCCCCTAGAACTTAGAACTACTTAAACCTAACTAACCTAAGGACAGCACACAACACCCAGCCATCACGAGGCAGAGAAAATCCCTGACCCCGCCGGGAATCGAACCCGGGAACCCGGGCGTGGGAAGCGAGAACGCTACCGCACGACCATGAGATGCGGGCTGAAAAAGAAGTCATCTTTCATATGTAGAAGCACGCGGTTTATGGCGCACCAGTCCCTTTTATGGTGTTGCGACTTTTTTTTTTTTTTCCTCCAGTGTAGTACTGTGCCTCGCTAGTGTTCTGCTGACGTGTTGTAGACCTGAAAACTGGTTTAGATTGCATAAAAATGGATAGTGCTGTGCAAACTAGGATTGCTTATGATGTAACAAATATTTTTAGTAAATGTCAGGCTGCTTCCCCTAATGCCTCATGTAATGACAAGACCTTGATTAGAAATATTATTAAGAAACTAAAAGATAATGATGCTGTTATAACGAAAGCTGATAAAAGGCTCTTCACTAGTAATTGCATATAATGAAGAATATATTTCGAAAACCATGTATTTCTGAACTGCAAGTCAGTCCTACTCCCTCCCTCCAGAAAGAAATCAGATCAGCTGTTAACAACGCCAATTTCTTGCTTAAGATCAAAAGTCATTTCCTAAAGAACCTCCCAAAAAATAAACAGTGCCAATTTCTCACAAAAAGTCACTTATTAATTGAATCCCAAAACCTCCCAAATTCAGAGCGCAATTTAAGATACATAAGCTTGGCCATCCCATTCGTCCGATTTCGAACAGTCAGAACAGTGCTTGCTAGATTTTTACATGATGGAAAAGTCTTTCGTCTTCACTCATTGCTATTCTGTCTTAAATAGTGCTGCTGTAGTTCTCAAAGTAGAGGATATAGACTGTGACCAGGCTACTAGATTGTTTTCGTTAGACATAAAAAAACCTTTACACAAATGTTCCCGTGCAAGAAACCCTTAAGATTGTGGAGGAAAATCTGCATAGGTTTAAGAAAGATATCGGTGATGAAGAAATTACAGATTTCATGAATTTGATCACCGTTGTAGTTAAGTACAATTACTTTCAGTTCAACGGGCAACTGTTCCAACAAAATGACGGCCTAGCCATGGGGAACCCGCTAGCCGGGATTCTTGCCGATTTTTTTATCAATTCGTTAGAGGTGAAATTCTTTACGTTGTTTTCAGCTACAAAATGGTTCAAATGGCTCTGAGCACTATTGGACTTAACATCTGTGGTCATGAGTCCCCTAGAACTTAGAACTACTTAAACCTAACTAACCTAAGGACATCACACACAGTCATGCCCGAGGCAGGATTCGAACCTGCGACTGTAACGGTCGCGCGGTTCCAGACTGAAGCGCCTAGAACCGCTTGGCCACACCGGCCGGCGTTTTCAGCTACAGATCTGGGCATTTCGTCGTACTGTAGATACGCTGACGATGTATTAGTAGTCTACAGAGGTCCTCTTGATGGGATCAACCACATTTTTAATCTGTTTAATGATCTTCATCATAATATTAAGTTCACTTGTGAACTAGAAAATGAAAATCGTCAATTAAATTTCCTCGATCTTACGTTGCCATTAATTGAAAACAGAATTTCCTTCAACATTTTCCGTAAAGGGACTCAAACTGATCAAATCGTTCCTGCTTCATCTACGCATCCAGCCTCTCACAAAACTGCTTTCTTTTTCTCAGCTATTCACAGAGCGCTTTCCATTCCCCCCTCGAAAGAAAACTTTAATAATGAGATTAATCTTATTAAAACCGTGGAGGTCAATAATGGTTACGAAGCTCGGTCAGTAGATGACATCCTCAGAAAGAAGATTGGCAAGAAGGGTACTACACTTGGTTCTTTCATCAGCGAGAAAAAATTCTTCTCAGTTCCATTTTTAGCTCCAGTGTCATGCAAGATTCAAAGGTTACATCGGATTAAATACAAATGTAATATTGCCTTTTCTACAGAAAACAACTTGAGAAAAAATGTCATTCATAATTTAAAGTCAACTACTAGCCCTTTGCAGAATTCTGGTGTCCACAAGATATCTTGTGACACTTGCGGTGGCTATTATATTGGCCAAACAGGACGTGCCTTTTCAATTCGCTGTAAAGAACATTTTCGGAGGAAAACCGGTTCGTGTGCCCCTAATTCTTCTTCTGCAGATCACCTGTTAATCACTCTCCTAAAGGGGTTGAGAAGTTGGAAATTTTGCATATGGAAAAAAGAGGGCGTAAACTTGATATTTTGGAGGAGCTGGAAATTTTCAAGCATTTACTTTTCAACAATAGACTGGCTGGGTGAGATTAAGATATGTGAACACAAAATAAGCAGTCTTGCATATATAGCGGATGACTTAGTTGTGATGGCAGATTCGATTGAAAGTTTGCAAAGTAATATTTCAGAGCTAAATCAGAAATGTAAGGACTATGGTATGAAGATTAGCATCTCCAAAACGAAAGTAATGTCAGTGGGAAAGAAATATAAACGGATTGAGTGCCAAATAGGAGGAACAAAGTTAGAACAGGTGGACGGTTTCAAGTACGTAGGATGCATATTCTCACAGGATGGCAACATAGTGAAAGAACTGGAAGCGAGGTGTAGCAAAGCTAATGCAGTGAGCGCTCAGCTACGATCTACTCTCTTCTGCAAGAAGGAAGTCAGTACCAAGTTATCTGTGCACCGTTCAATCTTTCGACCAACTTTGTTGTATGGGAGCGAAAGCTGGGTGGATTCAGGTTACCTTATCAATAAGGTTGAGGTTACGGATATGAAAGTAGCTAGGATGATTGCAGGTACTAGTAGATGGGAACAATGGCAGGAGGGTGTGCACAATGAGGAAATCAAAGAAAAACTGGGAATGAACTCTATAGATGTAGCAGTCAGGGCGAACAGGCTTAGATGGTGTGGTCATGTTAGACGCATGGGAGAAGCAAGGTTACCCAAGAGACTCATGGGTTCAGCAGTAGAGGGTAGGAGGAGTCGGGGCAGACCAAGGAGAAGGTACCTGGATTCAGTTAAGAATGATTTTGAAGTAATAGGTTTAACATCAGAAGAGGCACCAATGTTAGCACTGAATAGGGGATCGTGGAGGAATTTTATAAGCGGGGCTATGCTCCAGACTGAACGCTGAAAGGCATAATCAGTCTTAAAAGATGATGATGATGATTATTACTTTCGAATGACGGACTTTTTCTCAACGAGCAGGTGCAGTTGCGCGGAAGAAGTTATTTCAATGGTATAAAGCCGCAGCTTGACGAGATCTAACACAGATGTACCACTACTTCTTGCAGATTCAGAGATACATTTCCTTTCTACTTTTTACGGCTCATATACGTAAATTAAAAAAACACTTTTTTGGTTTTTATAACGTATCTATTATAGCAAGCAGTAATGTCATTTAATGGATTATCTCGTATATGTCTTCTTTATGCATTTATTCTGGAATTTTTATACTACAGCCAGCAAAATGGTTCGAATGGCTCTGAGCACTATGGGACTCAACTGCTGTGGTCATAAGTCCCCTAGAACTTAGAACTACTTAAACCTAACTAACCTAAGGACATCACTCACATCCATGCCCGAGGCAGGATTCGAACCTGCGACCGTAGCGGTTGTGCGGTTCCAGACTGTAGCGCCTTTAACCGCTCGGCCACCCCGGCCGGCTACAGCCAGCCATTCATTAGTTGTATTATACAGGGTGTTACAAAAAGGAACCGCCAAACTTTCAGGAAACATTCCTCACACACAAAGAAAAGATGTTATGTGGACGTGTGTCCGGAAACGCTTAATTTCCATGTTAGAGCACATTTTAGTTTCGTCACTATGTACTGTACTTCCTCTATTCACCGCCAGTTGGCCCAATTGAAGGAAGGTAATGTTGACTTCGGTGCTTGTGTTGACATGCGACTCATTGCTCTGCAGTACTAGCATCAGGCACATCAGTACGTAGCATCAACAGGTTAGTGTTCATCACGAACGTGGTTTTGCAGTCAGTGCAATGTTTACAAATGCGGAGTTGGCAGATGCCCATTTGATGTACGGATTAGCACGGGGCAATAGCCGTGGCGCGGTACGTTTGTATCGAGACAGATTTCCAGAACGAAGGTGTCCCGACAGAAGACGTTCGAAGCAATTGATCGGCGTCTTAGGGAGCACGGAACATTCCAGCCTATGACTCGCGACTGGGTAAGACCTAGAACGACGAGGACACCTGCAATGGACGAGGCAATTCTTCGTGCAGTTGACAATAACCCTAATGTCAGCGTCAGAGAAGTTGCTGCTGTACAAGGTAACGTTGACCACGTCACTGTATGGAGAGTTCTACGGGAGAACCAGTTGTTTCCGTACCGTGTACAGCGTGTGCAGGCACTATCAGCAGCTGATTGGCCTCCACGGGTACACTTCTGCGAATGGTTCATCCGACAATGTGTCAATCCTCATTTCAGTGCAAATGTTCTCTTTACGGATGAGGCTTCATTCCGACGTGATCAAATTGTAAATTTTCACAATCAACATGTGTGGGCTCTCGAGAATCCGCTCGCAATTGTTCAATCACGTCATCAACACACATTATCTGTGAACGTTTGGGCAGGCATTGTTGGTGATGTCTCTATTGGGCCCCATGTTCTTCCACCTACGCTGAGTGGAGCACGTTATCACAATTTCATACGGGATACTCTACCTGTGCTGCTAGAACATGTACCTTTACAAGTACGACACAACATGTGGTCATGCACGATGGAGCTCCTGCACATTTCAGTCGAAGTGTTCGTACGCTTCTCAACAACAGATTCGGTGACCGACGGATTGGCAGAGGCGGACCAGTTCCGTGGCCTCCACGCTCTCCTGACCTCAACCCTCTTGACTTTCATTTATGGGGGCATTTGAAAGCTCTTTGTCTACGCAACCCCGGTACCAAATGTAGAGACTCTTCGTGGTCGTATTATGGACGGCTGTGATACAATACGCCATTCTCCAGGGCTGCATCAGCGCATCAGGGATTCCATGCGACGGAGGGTGGATGCGCGTATCCTCGCTAACGGAGGACATTTTGAACATTTCCTATAACAAAGTGTTTTAAGTCACGCTGGTACTTTCTGTTGCTGTGTGTTTGCATTCCATGATTAATGTGATTTGTAGAGAAGTAATAAAATGAGCTCTAACATGGAAAAAATGGTTCAAATGGCTCTGAGCACTATGGGACTTAACATCTGAGGTCATCAGTCCCCTAGAACTTAGAACTACTTAAACCTAACTAACCTAAGGACAACACAAACATCCATGCCCGAGGCAGGATTCGAACCTGCGACCGTAGCGGTCTTGCGGTTCCAGACTGCAGTGCCTTTAACCGCACGGCCACTTCGGCCGGCTAACATGGAAAGTAAGCGTTTCCGGACACATGTCGACATAACATATTTTCTTTCTTTGTGTGTGAGGAATGTTTCCTGAAAGTTTGACCGTACCTTTTTGCAACACCCTGTATATCATGCAGTATCCCGCTATTGTAATCACTTCATGTACACCGTTCAGGTGCTTGTTCATTTCCCTCTCTGCAGCTACGAGAGATGTTTACAAAATAGCTTGTTTTACCAATTAGCGACATTGTCTTGAAGTTTCCGTGGCGCATAAGTCACATGATGTTTCAGTTTCGTGTTGACTGTAGCAGAGGACACATGGCAGCCCTTAGTGGCGTGGACGTCTGTTGCATTTTACGAGGGTTATTCCAAAAGTAAGGTCCGATTCGCCGTAACTATTGAAATTTGGCGCCAATGACAAAACACGCATGCGCGCCGACTCCCGGCAAGCCTTGCGCGTCAAACGCCGCCATTCGCTTTGTTACTGTTGCTGAGTGTAGTTCACAGTGTCACTTTACAATGTTTAAGACAATTGATCAGCCCGCCGATTGTGAAGTAAGGGCAGTGATACGGTTTTTGTCTGCAAGAAACAATTCAGCGGCGGAAATCCATCGGCAGATTACTGAAGTGTACGGTCCTAACATAATGAGCGACAGTAAAGTGCGCAAGTGGGTGCGAGCTTTTAATGAAGGACGGGATAATGTGCACGATGAACCACGGTGTGGCCGACCATCAGTGATTTCAGACGATTTGGTCAATGCGGTTGACAAAAAAATTCGTGAAGATCGCCGATTCACTATTACAGACGTAGACATGCATTTTCCGAATGTGAGTAGAACAACTTTGTACAGAATTGTGTCTGAACATTTGAAGTTTCACAAATTGTGTGCCCGTTGGGTTCCCAGGCTGCTTACTGAGCCCCAACGAATGAAAAGAATGGCTTTTGCTCTTGATTTTTTGGAGCGATATCATAAGGAAGGTGACAGTCTTTTAGACAATGTTGTCTCAGGGGATGAGACATGGGTTTCTCACATCACTCCAGAGTCTAAACGTCAGTCAATGCAATGGCGTCACACGTCATCGCCAGTCAAGGTCAAGGCAAAGCAGACAACCTCAACACGTAAGGTTATGGCGACTGTGTTCTGGGATAGACGTGGAGTATTGTTAGTCGACTTTATGGAGAGAGGAACAACGATTAATAAAGCCGCCTACTGCGCTACCCTGGCTAAACTTCGACGTGCAATCCAGAATAAGCGACGTGGTCTTTTGTCGTCTGGAATCTTGTTGTTGCATGACAATGCCAGACCCCACACTGCAAATGAAACGCAAGCTCTGATCATGAAATTTGGATGGGAACAGATGGACCATCCTCCTTACAGTCCGGACCTGGCGCCAAGTGATTTCCACCTGTTCCGTTACTTAAAGGAGTTTCTCGGCGGCAAGCGCTTCGACACAGATGATGAAGTGAAAGAAGGAGTTAAGGACTGGTTATCGTCACAGGCGGCCGATTTCTATAACATGGGCATTCAAAAGCTTGTTGAACGATGTGACAAATGTTTAAATAAGTATGGAAGTTATGTAGAAAAATAGATAAAGATGTAAGGAATGTAAATAAAACAATTGTTTTGAAAAAACATTTTAGTTTTGATTTTTTTTTTTATAACCGGACCTTACTTTTGGAATAACCCTCGTATTTTAAGCCTGCCACTGTCAGGTATGACCGCAGCTTTCGTAATTTTTTGGTACGTTTTGCTGTAACATTTAGTTTTAATTTTGTTCGAAGAAGGTGTCCCTTGTGGCACCGAAACCTAGGTCACAAAGTAATTGTGTTCGGGACTGAGGGCTGTGTTTTTCAAAATTGTGTATTATACCACAACAGTCGCTGATTGACGGCCATGTTAAAAACAGTATGCCGTTCTTTTTGCTGTGTGGTGTAGACGAGTGGCGACCGAGGCGAGCTGGTGCTGTCGTGTGTTGCAGATTCCGGCGGCTACGACCGCATGCCGGCGTGTGGCTGCCTAGAGGCGGGCTCGCCGCCGCATTCCGCCCCCACTGGGGGCGGCGGCTACACGCGGCTCAGGGGCGGCGCCTCCCCCGCCTCCAGCTGCGGCGACCTTCACTACGAGAAGGCAGACTGCGGCCACAGCGAGAAGGAGGTAGGTGCGCCGGCGCTGCAGTCGCTGGCTCTCGAGGCTCATTCAATGATTAAAGAGACAAACTGGTCTGGAGAAAAAAACGTTTACTTTTACAAAACAATACTTTTCCACTTTTCAACATAATCCCCTTGAACATTTATCCACTTGTTGCAACGGGCTCTTTTATTCCGGCTGCAAAGAACTCTTGATCCTCATGTTTGAACCAACTCCTCCATCCTCGTTGTCATGGAACGTCTTCACACGCAATGCCTCCTTTAGTGCTTCAAACAAATGTAAATCACTAGGTGCTGAAACCGGACTGTAAGGGGGATGCAGTACTTCCCAGCCCATTTTGTCGATTGTTTCACGGGTTAGTTGAGCAATATGAGGGCGTGCGTTGTCTTGCTGGAAAGTCACAACTCTCCTCTGAGATCCACGACGTCCCTCTCTCGAGGCTGGCAGCACCTTGTTTAAAAGCAAATCCGATTAGTATTGGCTGTTCACTGTACGCTGCTCTTCGAAATAATCCAAAAAGACCGTCAACATGACTTTTCTTGCTGCTGCTTACGTTCTGAAATTTTCCTTGATACATGAGTTGGTGTGCTTCCCCTCCATGCTTTGTTCAAAAATGGTTCAAATGGCTCTGACCACTATGGGACTTAACTGATGTAGTCATCAGTCCCCTAGAACTTAGAATTACTTAAACCTAACTAACCTAAGGACATGACACACATCCATGCCCGAGGCAGGATTCGAACCTGCGACCGTAGCGGCCGCGCGATTCCAGACTGTAGCGCCTAGAACCGCTCGACCACTCCGGCCGGCCATGCTTTGTCTTTTTGTTTCTTGCTCACACACTACTGGCCATTAAAATTGTTACACCACGAAGATGACGTGCTACAGACGCGAAATTTAACGGACAGGAAGAAGATGCTGTGATATGCAAATGATTAGCTTTTCAGAGCATTCACTCAAGGTTGGCGCCGGTGGCGACACCTACAACGTGCTGGCAACAGGAAACTTTCCAACAGATTTCTCATACACAAACAGCAGTCGACCGGCGTTGCCTGGTGAAACGTTGTTGTGATGCCTCGTGTAAGGAGGAGAAATGCGTACCATCACGTTTCCGACTTTGAAAAAGGTCGGATTGTAGCCTACCCGGATTGCACTTTATCGTATCGCGACATTGCTGCTCGCGTTGGTCGAGATTCAATGACTGTTGGCAGAATATGGAATCGGTGGGTTCAGGAGGGTAATACGGAACGCCGTGCTGGATACCGACGGCCTCGTATCACTAGCAGTCGAGATGACAGGCATCTTATCCGCACGGCTGTAACGGATCGTGCAGCCATGTCCAGATGGGGACGTTTGCAAGACAACAACCATCTGCACGAAAAGTTCGACGACGTTTGCAGCAGCATGGACTATCAGCTCGGAGACCGTGGCTGCGGTTACCCCTAACGCTGCAGACAGGAGCGCCTGCGATGCTGTACTCAGCGACGAACCTGGGTGCACGAGTGGCAAAACGTCATTTTTTCGGATGAATCCAGGTTCTGTTTACAGCATCACGATGGTCGCATCCGTGTTTGGCGACATCGCGGTGAACGCACATTGGAAGCGTGTATTCGTCATCGCCATACTGGTGTATCACCCGGCGTGATGGTATGGGGTGCCATTGAATACACGTCTCGGTCACCTCTTATTCGCATTGACGGCACTTTGAACAGTGGACGTTACATTTCAGACGTGTTACGACCCGTGGCTTTACCCTTCATTCTATCCCTGCAAAACCCTACATTTCTGCAGGATAATGCACGACCGCATGTTGCAGGTCCTGTACGGGCCTTTCTGGATACAGAAAATGTTCGACTGCTGCCCTGGCCAGCACATTCTCCAGATCTCTCACCAATTCAAAACGTCTGGTCAATGGTGGCCGAGCAACTGGATCGTCACAATACGCCAGTCACTACTCTTAATGAACTGTGGTATCGTGTTGAAGCTGCATGGGCAGCTGTACTTGTACACGCCATCCAAGCTCTGTTTGACTCAATGCCCAGGCGTATCAAGGCCGTTATTACGGCCAGAGGTGATTGTTCTGGATACTGATTTCTCAGGATCTATGGACCCAAATTGCGTGAAAATGTAATCACATGTCAGTTCTAGTATAATATATTTGTCCAATGAATACCCGTTTATCATCTGCATTTCTTCTTGGCGTAGCAATTTTAATTGCCAGTAGTCAACGCAAGTTTCGTGACAAGTTAAAATTTTGTTGAGGAATTGATCACCTTCTCTTTCGTAGCTTTCCTTCAACTCTGTGCACACTCTCAACCTCGTTTCCATCCGTAGCCGCGTCAACTCCTTCGGGACCCACCTTGCACATGTTTTGCGTAGTTCAGCTTGTTACAGATAATGTTATGAACTGCACCAGTACTAACTTGAAGCTTATCAACTATCATTTCCACTGCCACACGGCGGTCTGCGGTCGGCTATCAAGTGAGCGAGTTGAAACTGCAACTGGTCGGCCAGAACGGTGTTGGTCAGTCACTGAGTCGCGAGCGTTTTTGAACAGCTCTATCCACTTGTAAATATTTGCACGATTCATACAACCTTCACCATAAACTGTAAAGATTATGCAGTACATGTTCACTGGTTTCTCGCCTTCAGCAAGTAAAATACGAATGACAGAACGTTCTTCATCTAATTTGGACGTTTCAAGCGGACTCGCCATCTTGAAATGTATTTTTGAGGTTGGAAACAAAACAATGTTGATACATGAACTGATCAGGTACCATCCCAGCGATGCCAACTTAAAGCCATAAAAGTACCAAACTTGTCCTACTAACAGTATTTTCCCCAGACCAATTTGTCTCTGTTGTTATTGAATGACCCTCGTAGAGCGCTGCCGTTCTGTGTATAATCCGTTCGTCATAAGAATAAGCCTGACGTAAACATTGCAATACGTATTCTTCCGCGTTTGCTGGAACCTCGTGGGATTTCAGTTTCACGTGGCACTGCAGCCAAGCTGTCTCGAGTACTGTCAAGTACGGTAATAAGGAAAAGTTTCGTGCTGTGCGTTACGCCCACATCGACTTAGCGACAATACGGGACAACAGCCTTATCGGCGCATTTAACTTTGACAGCACTGGCCGATCAGCTGGTACAGCTAGCCTGCAGTGGCGTGGCCAGCTGGAGTAGAAAGAGACGACCAGAGGAGCAACACAGCTTCGAATGTCATTTAATTTTTGAGCAGAATGAAATAATGCACTGCAAATGTCCCACAATACGCTCCTTAGACGACTAGACGAAAACCGCAACACGTTGTCGTTTTTAGCTAACGTACTACTGTAATTAAAAACAAGAACCATGACAATTTCTCCATAAGCTGTGTATAACGTAAGCGAGTACTGAAAGATTTCACCGTATAGTTAAATATTGAAGCCACTGAAGGTGATACTTACATCAGTCGTCTGGTAATCTCTTAGTTCCTTCCTTATCCGATTCCTAGAAACGCATTTCAGTTCTGGCAGTGTCACCTGCTACGTTGATAGCGAGCCTATCAGCAACAGAATCCACGAAGCCAACCAGGCGCAGCATTTCCTCCTCTTCTTTTATGACGAGCCGTTCTATATCCCGCCAGCGTTTGGCAGTGACTTGTGAAAAAGCTGCGTGCGTTAAATACACTCCTGGAAATTGAAATAAGAACACCGTGAATTCATTGTCCCAGGAAGGGGAAACTTTATTGACACATTCCTGGGGTCAGATACATCACATGATCACACTGACAGAACCACAGGCACATAGAAACAGGCAACAGAGCATGCACAATGTCGGCACTAGTACAGTGTATATCCACCTTTCGCAGCAATGCAGGCTGCTATTCTCCCATGGAGACGATCGTAGAGATGCTGGATGTAGTCCTGTGGAACGGCTTGCCATGCCATTTCCACCTGGCGCCTCAGTTGGACCAGCGTTCGTGCTGGACGTGCAGACCGCGTGAGACGACGCTTCATCCAGTCCCAAACATGCTCAATGGGGGACAGATCCGGAGATTTTGCTGGCCAGGCTAGTTGACTTACACCTTCTAGAGCACGTTGGGTGGCACGGGATACATGCGGACGTGCATTGTCCTGTTGGAACAGCAAGTTCCCTTGCCGGTCTACGAATGGTAGAACGATGGGTTCGATGACGGTTTGGATGTACCGTGCACTATTCAGTGTCCCCTCGACGATCACCAGTGGTGTACGGCCAGTGTAGGAGATCGCTCCCCACACCATGATGCCGGGTGTTGACCCTGTGTGCCTCGGTCGTATGCAGTCCTGACTGTGGCGCTCACCTGCACGGCGCCAAACATGCATACGACCATCATTGGCACCAAGGCAGAAGCGACTCTCATCGCTGAAGACGACACGTCTCCATTCGTCCCTCCATTCACGCCTGTCGCGACACCACTGGAGGCGGGCAGCACGATGTTGGGGCGTGAGCGGAAGACGGCCTAACGGTGTGCGGGACCGTAGCCCAGCTTCATAGAGACGGTTGCGAATGGTCCTCGCCGATACCCCAGGAGCAACAGTGTCCCTAATTTGCTGGGAAGTGGCGGTGCGGTCCCCTACGGCACTGCGTAGGATCCTACGGTCTTGGCGTGCATCCGTGCGTCGCTGCGGTCCGGTCCCAGGTCGACGGGCACGTGCACCTTCCGCCGACCACTGGCGACAACATCGATGTACTGTGGAGACCTCACGCCCCACGTGTTGAGCAATTCGGCGGTATGTCCACCCGGCCTCCCGCATGCCCACTATACGCCCTCGCTCAAAGTCCGTCAACTGCACATAGGGTTCACGTCCACGCTGTCGCGGCATGCTACCAGTGTTAAAGACTGCGATGGAGCTCCGTATGCCACGGCAAACTGGCTGACACTGACGGCGGCGGTGCACAAATGCTGCGCAGCTAGCGCCATTCGACGGCCAACACCGCGGTTCATGGTGTGTCCGCTGTGCCGTGCGTGTGATCATTGCTTGTACAGCCCTCTCGCAGTGTCCGGAGCAAGTATGGTGGGTCTGACACACCGGTGTCAATGTGTTCTTTTTTCCATTTCCAGGAGTGTAGTTCCAGTACGTCTGGCGGCTTAACAACAGTTTCGTTACTTCTCGGGCCAAATCCCTCAGCTTGGCTCCAGATCATATTGTAATTGTACAGCACCAAAGGTAAAAATGAAGCATTTGTATGATGTGTTCGATGCTGTGAAAATGGTTGTCTTTCATGTTTCTACGACACTTATCCATCTCAGTGGTATGAAACGGTAGACATAGTCCAAATAAAGAGGATTTGCTTTTTAATTTTTGCCTTAAAAAATTAAGTTTTTATATTTTCTTAATTTAAGCATCTTTTATGAACAGTGTTTCACAAAACATCCATAATTAAGATTTTATATTTGAAATGGAAACAGGAATTTCGCGTCCAAAATGTAATTAGAAACAAGAAGACGTGCATTATTCATGAAAAATGATGATGAGTTTTATAATTACGAGATGTAGGTATTTTATACTGAACGAGAAAAAAATCATGAAAGTACAATGAAATGAATACCCTTAGCTGCATACAGGCGTTGAAGTAAGTCAACGGGGACAGTTGGAAATGTGTGTCCCGACCGGGACTCGAACCTGGGATCTCCTCCTTACATGGCACATCCTCTATCCATTTTTTTTTCCATTTTCGTTCGTTGATGATCGTTGTGTTTGCTCGTTGCGGACGTCACGTGACATCCGTTGAAGTTAGTTTGTTGATCCTTCCACTCAGTTTTTCATTTGAGCGGCCAACCGGCTCTCTAACCGAACACGCCGAGAGCCGGCTAGCATCTGCAGGGACTTTATCTCTGGCACGCCTCCCGTAAGACCCACATTCCCAAATTATAGTCCCACAATATATTCATAGCGCCCCTGCCCATTATACTCATTCGAACATGTCAGAAACAAGAGATACCGTCTTCAGATATATACAGGGTGGTCCATTGGTCGTGACCGGGCCAAATATCTCACGAAATAAGCGTCAAAAGAAAAAACTACAAAGAAGGAAACTTGTCTACCTTCAAGCGGGAAACCAGATGGCGCTATGGTTGGCCCGCTAGATGGCGCTGCCATAGGCCAAACTGATATCAACTGCGTTTTTTTTTTTTTTAATTGGAACCCCCATTTTTATTACATATTCGTGTACTACGTAAAGAAATACGAAGGACCACTTTTTTCACTTTGTGATAGATGGCGCTGTAACAGTCACAGACGTTAGAGTACGTGGTATCACGTAACATTCTGCCAGTGCGGACGGTATTTGCTTCGTGATACATTACCCGTTGTAAAAGGGACCGTTTACCAATTGCGGAAAAGGTCGATATCGTCTTGATGTACGGCTATTGTGATGAAAATGCCCAACGGCCGTGTGCTATGTATGCTGCTCGGTATCCTGAACATCATCCAAGTGTCAGGACCGTTCGCCGGATAGTTACGTTATTTAAGGTAACAGGAAGTGTTCAGCCACATGTGAAACGTCAACCACGACCTGCAACAAATGATGATGCCGAAGTAGGTGTTTTAGCTGCTGTCGCGGCTAATCTGCACATCAGTAGCAGACAAATTGCGCGAGAATCGGTAATTTCAAAAACGTCCGTGTTGGGAATGCTACATCAACATCGATTGCACCCGTACCATATTTCTATGCACCGGGAATGCATGGCGACGACTTTGAACGTCGTGTACATTTCTGCCACTGAGCACAAGGGAAATTACGGGACGATGACAGATTTTTTGCACGCGTTCTATTTAGCGACGAAGCGTCATTCACCAACAGCGGTAACGTAAACCGGCATAAAATGCACTATTGGGCAACGGAAAATCCACGATGGCTGCGACAAGTGGAACATCAGCGACCTTGGCGGGTTAATGTATGATGCGGCATTATGGGAGGAAGGATAATTGGCCCCCATTTTATCGATGGCAATCTAAATAGTGCAATGTATGCGTATGTCCTACGAAATGTTCTACCGATGTTACTAGAAGATGTTTCACTGCACGACAGAATGGCGATGTACTTCCAACATGATGGATGTCCGGCACATAGCTCGCGTGCGGTTGAAGCGGTATTGAATAGCATATTTCGTGACAGGTGGATTGGTCGTCGAAGCACCATACCGTGGCCCGCACGTTCACCGGATCTGACGTCCCCGGATTTCTTTGTGTGGGGAAAGTTGAAGGATGTTTGCTATCGTGATCCACCGGCAACGCCTGACAACATGCGTCAGCGCATTGTGAATGCATGTGCGAACATTACGGAAGGCGAACTACTCGCTGTTGAGAGGAATGTCGTTACACGTACTGCCAAATGCATTGAGGTTGAGGGAAAACATTTTAAGCATTTCTTGCATTAATGTGGTGTTTACAGGTAATCACGCCGTAACAGTATGCGTTCTCAGAAATGATAAGTTCACAAAGGCACAACCGAAATAAAATGTTGAAACGTACCTACGTTCTGTATTTTTAATTTAAAAAACTCACCTGTACCCACTGTTGGTCTAAAATTGTGAGCCATGTGTTTGTGACTATTACAGCGCCATCTATCACAAATGGAACAAGTGGTCCAACTAAAACATTCATATTTCTTTACGTTCTACACGAATATGTAATAAAAAATGTGTTCCTATTTAAAAAAACGCAGTCGATATGCGTTTGACCTATGGCAGCGCCGTCTTGTGGACCAACCATAGCGCCATCTGGTTTCCCCTTCAAACTAGACAAGTTTCGTTCTTTGTGGTTTTTTCGTTTGACGCTTATTTCGTGAGATATTTGGACCGATCACTATCAGTGGGCCGTCCTGTATAATCAATATATACGGGAAAATGTGAAAACCGATTATCTCCGTAAATTTAAGACAAACATTAAGTACAGCCTATTTCTCAGCACTTTTTAACCGTGTTCCACTCGGGTATTTCACTACGGATCAGAAAGGTTCAAATGGCTCTGAGCACTATGGGACTTAACATTTATGGTCATGAGTCCCCTAGAACTTAGAACTACTTAAAGCTAACTAACCTAAGGACATCACACACATCCATGCCCGAGGCAGGATTCGAACCTGCGACCGTAGCGGTCACGCGGTTCCAGACTGAAGCGCCTAGAACCGCACGGCCACAACGGCCGGCGGATCAGAAAGCAGCCTCCGCCATTTTCGTAGTGCGTATTAACAGCGCAACAATCAGAGCACAACAATGGAGAGACTGTGACTGCACGATTTTTGAAATAAAAGCTGCTCAGCTAAAGCGTGATTAAGAAAAATGGCGATGGCTGTTAACAGATAGAAATATCATAAAGCTTCGCCGGCCGTAGTGGCCGAGCGGTTCTAGGCGCTACAATCCGGAACCGCGCGACCGTTACGGTCGCAGGTTCGAATCCTGCCTCGGGCATGGATGTAGTGATGTCCTTAGGTTAGTTAGGTTTAAGTAGTTCTAAGTTCTAGGAGACTGATGACCTCAGAAGTTAAGTCCCATAGTGCTTAGAGCCATTTGAACCATAAAGCTTCATTTAACGTAACTTAGTAATAATATGTCTAATACATACGTAGGACCTACATCCGAGAGCGTAACAAACAATACCGGAGTATGTGTGCAACGGCTTCTGAGCAATCATCGCGTGTTTGTTTACATCGGGTTTATGCTTATGGTGAACGGATTATAGCTCTCGTTCGTCCTGTGACTGGTGCCTGTGTTCTACTAAGCTCGCTTTTCTCCGTGTCAATTCAGATCCGTAGCTAATGACTCTGCCTAGTGATTTTGCCCGGAAATTCAGCCCTGAAAGAACAATGTTGTTTTACCCTCCACGCTGCCCTCCAATACTAAATTGGTGATCCCTTGATGCCTCAGAACATGTCCTACCAACCGATCCCTTCTTCTGGTCAAGTTGTGCCACAAATTTCTCTTCTCCCCAATCCTATTCAATACTTCCTCATTAGTTATGTGATCTACCCATCTAATCTTCAGCATTCTTCTATAACAGTCCGATAATGCCAATTTGCATTGGAAGTTAGTGGAGGTGGACAAAAATATGGAAAGGCCAAAACGCACCATAACCGTACTCGTTCCATTTTTAAACTCTCCTGAGTTGAGGATGAGGGACACTTCTTAATTTTATAGTCACTCTGTGCTTTCTGGGCCTCGTATTTGACTGTAAGCTTACTTGGTTGGCACACTTTAAGGACCTGAAAAAACAGTCTCTTAAGGGGGGAAACCACATTAGGAGGTTATTTGTCACTGATTTTTGGGGATTTTTTGGGTGGGAAGAATTAATTAGAATTTAATTAAATTTTGACATTATTTCAACCATATTTCGTACAGTTTTTTTTTTTTTTGAATAATTTCACCAAAAATAACAAAGTTACGCCGTGATGTCCGCTGAAGGTTGTGAGTATAGTTCTCCAACTGCGTGCACTGTAGCCTTTCCGATTTTCATTTTAAATCGAAAAGGTTTTGCTTTTACATTAACCACTTATTTCCTAACAACATGAACATCAATGCAGGTGTAAATAATGAAAATTAAAAATTTTGCAAGCGTTGGAACACTTTAATTCGAATTTCACAATTTTTTTCTCTAATTATGCAAAGAAAGATACCCTTAAAATCATGATATCGTCTCACTAATTAGTTCATATAAATCGTAATTTTATAAAGAATCGTACTATCACTTTTCATAATGATCGATTGTATTCATTTTGAATTAGACTGCACGCAAATGTGAAAATAGTCATTTCGAGATAACGCGTTTGAAAAATAAGTTCTTGGAAACTAGAAATTCAAAGAAGTTGGCAATAATGTAGAATGCTTACCGATTAATCTGCGATTCCAGCACAATGTAGTAATCCTTCTTCTTCCTCATAGGCTTCATTTTCCGCTTGCAGCAGTGCTTTCCGACCTTCCTTCGATTCCAATGAACTACGTCGATTCTGCCGGGTCACACGCTGGCATAACTGAAGCTTTGCGTGCCTTCTACAATTCCTCCCTCGCTCATGACCATGAGAAGGGATGAATTTCCTTCATTGAATAAGCCCGCCAATTTAACGACTTTTAGTCCGGAGTCCATGTGTTTAGGAGCTAATCGCCAAATAGTGCAAGTAGAACTTTCTTTCGCATTTTGTGTATGGCTACCTAAATATCTCTCCAGTAATTCATCCCTTGATGAATCTTCATATATTGGAAGAATTTCCTTCTGCACTCGGTTCTATGATCATAAAATCTAAACGGTGAGAATTCCGCTTCGAAATTTTGACAGCGTATTCTTGTTCAAAATGTTCAAATGTGTATGAAATCTTATGGGACTTAACTGCTAAGGTCATCAGTCCCTAAGCTTACACACTACTTAACCTAAATTATCCTAAGGACAAACACACACAC
This sequence comes from Schistocerca piceifrons, assembly GCF_021461385.2. Lineage (NCBI taxonomy): Eukaryota > Metazoa > Arthropoda > Insecta > Orthoptera > Acrididae > Schistocerca > Schistocerca piceifrons. The sequence goes on from NC_060148.1 coordinate 81,119,137, forward strand.
CCATGCCCGAGGGAGGACTCGAACCGCCGCCGGGACCAGCCTCGCAGTCCATGGCTGCAGCGCTTTAGACCGCTCGGCTAATCCTGCGCGGCGCGTATTCTTGGGTAATTAAGCTAACGATTTATGCAATAAAAAAAATCGGATTTTTTGAACCTCCCAATGTGAGTTCCCCCCCTTAAGGATCTACGTATTTTAAAATGTCTTAGCCACAGTACATGGGGAGCAGACAGGACTTGTGTACTCCGGTTTGACAGGGCATTTGTGCGATCTCGGCTGGATTGTGGATGCACGGTATATGGTTCCAGCACTCCGTCTTCGGGCCACGAGTGGCCTACCGGGGCCATCCGACCGCCGTGTCATCCTCAGTGGAGGATGCGGACAGGAGGGCTGTGGGGTCAGCACACCGCTGTCCCAGTCGTTAAGATGGCATTCTTGACTGAAGCCGCTACTAATCGGTCGAGTAGCTCCTCAATTGGCATCAAGAGGCTGAGTGCACCCCGAAAAATGGCAACAGCGCATGGCGGCCTTGATGGTCACCCATCCAAGTGCCAGCCACGCCCGACAGCGCTTAACTTCGGTGATCTTACGGGAACCGGTGTTACCACTGCGGCAAGGCCGTTGCCTTATATGGGTCTAGGAGATCACCTTTTTGTAAACCCTCGTCGCCGGTTTTGTGAAGGCCTTATCGCTACTGCTGTGGAGGCCAAGTTGCTACTGTTATTACGGTAGACCGAGTTTGTGACTTCGTGGAACGGCTTCTGGTGCAGTACGTCGTTAAGACATGTCTGCCTGCCTCCACTACGTAGCTATGCCCCAGGGTCAGGTAACAGGATAGGAGAACGAAGGTTCTACAACACTCCAAGATACTAGTAACAAAGTCACAGAAACGAGTTAAAAAGGTTTACTTACACTATGTGGTCAAAAGTAATTGGACACCTGGCTGACAATGACTCACGTGGCGCCCTCCATCGGTAATTCTGGAATTCAATATGGTGTTGGCCCACCCTTATCCTTGATGACAGCTTCCACTCTCGCAGGCATACGTTCAGTCAGGTGCTGGAAGGTTTCTTGGGGAATGGCTTCTGGTGCAGTACGCCGCTATGATATTTCTGCCTGCCTCCACTACATAGCTATGCCCCAGGGTCAGGTAACAGGATAGGAGAACGAAGGTTCTACAACACTCCAAGATACTAGTAACAAAGTCACAGAAACGAGTTAAAAAGGTTTACTTACACTATGTGATCAAAAGTAATTGGACACCTGGCTGACTTCTTCACGGAGTGCTGCACTGAGGAGAGGCATCGATGTCGGTCGGTGAGGCCTGGCACGAAGTCGGTGTTCCAAATCATCCCAAAGGTGTTCTAAAGGATTCAGGTCAGGACTCTGTGCAGGCCAGTCCATTACAGGGATGTTATTGTCGTGTAACCACTCCGCCACAGGCCGCGCATTATGAACAGATGCTCGGTCGGGTTGAAAGATGCAATCGCCATCCCCGAATTGCACTTCAAGAGTGGGAAGCAAGAAGGTGATTAAAACATCAAAGTAGGCCTGTGTTGTGATAGTGCCACTCAACAAGGGATGCATGCCCCCTTCATGAAAAACTCGACCACACCATAACACCACCGCCTCCGAATTTTACTGTTGTCATTACACACGCTGGCAGATGACGTTCACCGGGCATTCGCCATACCAAGAGCCTTCCATTGGATCTCCACATTGTGTACCGTGATTCGTCACTCCATACAATGTTTTTCCACTGTTCACTCGTCCAGTGTTTCCGCTGCTTACACCAAGCGAGGCGTCGTTTGGGATTTACCGGCGTGATATGTGGCTTATGAGCAGCCGCTCGACCATGAAATCCATGTTTTCCCACCTCCCACCTGTCATAGTACTTCCAGTGAACCCTGATGCAGTTTGGAATTCTTGATAGATGTCTGCCTATTACACATTACGACACTCTTCAACTGTCGGCGGTCTCCGTCAGTCAACAGACGAGGTCGGCCTGTACGCTTTTGTGCTGTACGTGTCCCTTCACGTTTCCACTTCACCATCACATCGGAAACAGCGGACCTAGGGATGTTAAGGAGTGTGGAAATCTTGCGGACAGATGTATGACACAATGAACACCCAATCACTTGATGACGTTCGAAGTCCGTGAGTTCCGCGGAGCGCCCCATTCTGCTCTCTCACGATGCCTAATGACTACTGAGGTCGCTGATATGGAGTACCTGGCGGTAGGTGGCAGCACAATGCACCTAATACGAAAAACCCTCATTTTTGGGGGTGTCCGGATACTTTTGATCACATAGTGTAATTTGTGTGTGTGTGTGTGTGTGTGTGTGTGTGTGTGTGTGTGTTTTAGAGTGAATCCCGAAGGAATTTGTGGTGCACCTCAAGTGCTACTCACGACACCGCATAACTCCTCAAAAGTCTCAGAAAAGAAGTTAACTACCACCAGTTAGGGTAGACACTTGTTACAAAACATGCTTCCCCAGCATTACTGCTCTCCATTGCGGCACGTGCTTGACCTGGAGACTGCAATCCCATTTAAAACGAAACAAGTTCAGATGTGTGCAGTATACTTACTGTTGATGACTCACTTTGCTGCTGCACTCCTTACTTTTGAAATGGCATAAATTGGGCAACTTGAGCCTGTTAATGCTTTGTTTCTAACGAGGCTAATAAATAATAATACTTCGTACAACCTTATGTACACTGCTGGCCACCGTAAATGCAACACCCTGAAGGAAGCATCCGGATCAAGTGAAATTTACACCATGGGTTTGCAGCGATGAGATATGCAACTGATTAGAATTTCAGCGCAGACGCACATCACGCGCGCCTGTGTCGCCACCTCATAGCGCCATTTAAGGCTTGGCGATTTCGACGAGTGTGCGTTGGGCACGTGTGTTTACCTTGTGGTTGTTTCACAAGACGATCAGTTATGCCTCGTAGACAACAGCGAACATCTTTTGATCAAGTATCAGAGATCGACAGAGGGAGGATAGTGGCTTACCGAGATTGTGGATTATCATACAGAGAAATCTCTAGTCGTGTTGGACGAAACCAAACAACTGTAATGCGGATATGTGACCGTTGGATGCAGGAGGGTACGACGGACCGACGTGGTCGATCGCATTCGCCTCGGTGCACCACTGCACGTGCTGATAGGCAAATTGTGCGCATGGCAGTGACGGATCGCTCAGTGACATCCCGAACCTTAGGACAGCACATTGCGTCCGTAACGCATCATCCAGTGTCTGCGCGTACCATTCGACGCCGTTTACAGCAGAGTGGTCTGTCCGCAAGACGTCCATTGCTTCGTCTACCATTGACGCAGAACCACAGACGTCTCCGTCGCCAATGGTGTGATGACAGACGGATGTGGACGGCAGAATGGAATGACGTTGTCTTTACTGACGAGGCACGCTTCTGTCTGCAGCACCACGATGGTCGGATTCGAGTGTGGAGACACCGTGGAGAGAGGATGCTGGACAGCTGCATTATGCACCGCCACACTGGTCTTGCACCGGGTATTATGGTATGGGGCGGTATTGGATATTACTCTCGCACGCCTCTAGTACGCATTGCCGGTACTTTAAATAGCCGGCGCTACATATCCGAGGTGCTGGAGCCAGTTGTCCTTCCTTACCTTCAGGGCTCGGCCACAGCCATATTTCAACAGGATAATGCGCGACCACACGTGGCACGCATTGTCCAAAGGTTCTTCGTCAATAACCAGATTGAAGTGCTTCCCTGGCCGGCTCGCTCTCCGGATATTTCGCCGATAGAAAACATGTGGTCCATGGTTGCTCAACGAGTGACCCAGATTACATTCCCAGCTGCCACACCAGATGATCTTTGGCAACGTGTGCAAGCTGCTTGGGCTGCTGTACCCCAGGAACACATCCAACGTCTCTTTGACTCAATGCCGAGACGTGTGGGCAGCGGTGATCTCCAACAATGGCGGCTACTCTGGCTACTGATTCTGGCAGGAACCACATGTCACAGACGTCTGTAAACGTAATCATTTGATACTTGGTCAACATGTTATCTACAAAATAAATTTTGTTGTGCTACCTCTTGTCTTTCTTGGTGTTGCATTTACGGTGGCCAGCAGTGTAGTTACTACTGTGTCTTGCTGTCAGTTAATTCATTTATCTGTTTCGATGCGCCGGCCGGTGTGGCCGAGCGGTTCTAGGCGCTACAGTCTGGAACCGCGCGACCACTACGGTCGCAGGTTCGAATCCTGCCTCGGGCATGGATGTGTGTGATGTCCTTAGGTTAGTTAGGTTTAAGTAGTTCTAAGTTCTAGGCGACAGATGACCTCAGATGTTATTCCCATAGTGCTCAGAGCCATTTGAACCATCTGTTTCGATGCGAGCAATGACGCAATTGCTGGACTACGGCAGGTATTATCTGTAAATTGGAGAAGACATTTTCTTGAGATATTTGTCATACTTTTACTTATCTTCGAAGAAAGATTAAGGAAAGGCAAACCTACGTTTCTAGCATTTGTAGACTTAGAGAAACCTTTTGACTGTTGACTGGAATACTCTGTTTCAAATTCTGAGGGTGGCAGGGGTAAAATACAGGGAGCGACAGGCTATTTACAATTTGTACAGAAACCAGATGGCAGTTATAAGAGTCGAGGGACATGAAAGGGAAGCAGTGGTTGGGAAGGGAGTGAGACAGGGTTGTAGCCTCTCCCCGATGTTATTCAATCTGTATATTGAGCAAGCAGTAAAGGAAACAAAAGAAAAGTTCGGAGTTGGAATTAAAATCCATGGAGAAGAAATAAAAACTTTGAGGTTCGCCGATGACATTGTAATTCTGTCAGAGACAGCAAAGGACTTGGAAGAGCAGTTCAAAGGAATGGACAGTGTCTTGAAAGGAGGATATAAGATGAACATCAACAAAAGCAAAACGAGGATAATGGAATGTAGTCTAATTAAGTCGGGTGATGCTGAGGGAATTAGATTAGGAAATGAGTTTTGCTATTTGGGGAGCAAAAAACTGATGATGGTCGAAGTAGAGAGGATATAATATGTAGACTGGCAATGGCAAGGAAAGCGTTTCTGAAGAAGAGAAATTTGTTAACATCGAGTATTGATTTGTCAGGAGGTCGTTTCTGAAAGTATTTGTATGGAGTATAGCAATGTATGGAAGTGAAACGTGGACGATAAATAGTTTAGACAAGAAGAGAATAGAAGCTTTCGAAATATGGTGCTACAGAAGAATGCTAAAGATTAGATGTGTAGATCATATAAGTAATGAGGAGGTATTGAATAGAATTGGGGAGAAGAGGGATTTGTGGCACAACTTGACTAGAAGAAGGGGCCGGTTGGTAGGACATGTTCTGAGGCATCAAGGGATCACCAATTTGGCATTGGAGGGCAGCGTGGAGGGTAAAAATTGTAGAGAGAGACCTAGAGATGAATACACTAAGCAGATTCAGAAGGATGTAGGCTGCTGTAGGTACTGGGAGATGAAGAAGCTTGCACAGGATAGAGTAGCATGGAGAGCTGCATCAAACCAGTCTCAGGACTGAAGACCACAACAACAACAACAACATGTATGGGACAAAGCACAACGTGTGTATAGTGGGTGAACCTTGTGAGGAAGCTGTATCCTCCACATATTAATGCTACTAATTGAGAAAAAGATGCTACTAATTGAGAAAAAGAAGCTACTGATAACTTATACGATCAGTATTAGAATCTTACAAAAGGGTGACAATGGTAATGGTCTTTTGAAAATAATTTAGTTTCGTGACTGAAACAGAACCGAGTCGTCGAGTTTTTACCCCTCCGGGAATTTCATTTTACCCCTCAGGGGATAATTACCCCTAGTTTGGGAACCACTGTGCTAGCTAAACTGGTGGCAGCACTTTAGGACTCACGAGTCGCTCCCCATCAGCACATGATGTTCCACGATCTCATCACTGGCAGCCCACTCAGACAACTTTACAGTGGTTGAAATATGCCTGATGGTGCTGTTACTCGGACGACATCCAGTGAATGGACCACTGAACTCCGTTGACTGGCCCATTCTGCAGTCACTGCATTTCAGTGGAGACTCCTCACCTTCTGTTACAGTGGTGGGTCCATTTCTCGTAACACCTAGTGCTCAGTTCCGGATTACACAATTCAAACGGTACTTGTTTGCTCCCCATGTCTCTTGCGTACAGTTTCTTCTCCTAACTTCCTTAAATTAGCATCCCCACCCTCTCTTCAGTACTTGCGTTCTGACACGTTCCTCCTTGTTTCTCTCTCCCATTCCCGCTTAACCATCTGTAGCTTCTGTGGCCTAGTGCCTGTATTTACCTGGCTGTAAAATTTCTTCATTGTTCTGCTTTTGCCTTCTAGGCGCTCAGTCCGGAATCGCGCGACTGCTACGGTCGCATGTTCGAATCCTGCCTCGGGCATTGATGTGTGTGATGTCGTTAGGTTAGTTAGGTTTAAGTAGTTCTAAGTTCTAGGGGACTGATGACCTCAGATGTCCGATAGTGCTCAGAGCCATTTGAACCATTTTTTGTTCTGCTTTTCACAGACAAATATTAACAGATCCCGTCTGCTATAGCAACTTCTGTCTTTACGATTTCTGCAGTTCAGAAAGTAAGGTCCGATCTGGCGCGAAGTGGAAATCACTGTGAAAATCGGATGAAGCTTTTGCACGGACATGTTGGGCACTGTCTACATCTACATCTACATGATTACTCTGCAATTCACATTTAAGTGCTTGGCAGAGGGTTCATCGAACCACAATCATACTACCTCTTTACCATTCCACTACCGAACAGCGCGCGGGAAAAACGAACACCTAAACCTTTCTGTTCGAGCTCTGATTTCTTTCATTTTATTTTGATGATCATTCCTACCTATGTAGGTTGGGCTGAACAAAATATTTTCGCATTCGGAAGAGAAAGTTAGTGACTGAAACTTCGTAAATAGATCTCGCCGCGACGAAAAACGTCTTTGCTGTAATGACTTCCATCCCAATTCGCGTATCATATCTGCCACACTCTCTCCCCTACTACGTGATAATACAAAACGAGCTGCCCTTTTTTTTTGCATCCTTTCGATGTCCTCTCTCAATCCCACCTGGTGAGGATCCCACACCGCGCAGCAATATTCTAACAGAGGACGAACGAGTGTAGTGTAAGCTGTCTCTTTAGTGGACTTGTTGCATCTTCTAAGTGTCCTGCCAATGAAACGCAACCTTTGGCTCGCCTTCCCCACAATATTATCTATGTGGTCTTTCCAACTGAAGTTGTTCGTAATTTTAACACCCAGGTACTTAGTTGAATTGACAGCCTCGAGAATTGTACTATTTATCGAGTAATCGAATTCCAACGGATTTCTTTTGGAACTCGTGTGGATCACCTCACACTTTTCGTTATTTAGCGTCAACTGCCACCTGCCACACCATACAGCAATATTTTCTAAATGGCTTTGCAACTGATACTGGTCTTCGGATGACCTTACTAGACGGTAAATTACAGCATCATCTGCGAACAAGCTAAGAGAACTGCTCAGATTGTCACCCAGGTCATTTTTTATAGATCAGGAACAGCAGAGGTCCCAGGACGCTTAGCTGGGAAACACCTGATATCACTTCAGTTTCACTCAATTATTTGCCGTCTATTACTACAAACTGCGACCTTCCTGACAGGAAATCACGAATCCAGTCGCACAACTGAGACGATACCCTATAGGGCCGCAGCTTGATTAGAAGTCGCTTGTGAGGAATGGTGCCAAAAGCTTTCCGGAAATCTAGAAATACGAAATCAACTTGTGATCCCCTTTCAATAGCGCCCATTACTTTGTGCGAATAAAGAGCTAGCTGCATTGCACAAGAACGATGTTTTCTGAAACCATGCTGATTACGTATCAATAGATCTCTAGTATGCTGGTCGACCGCGTCAAGTCTCTCTTCTCAATTCTGAGCGCAGAGTGAACCAGTAAAGATGTCTCCCGCCAAGTATGACGGCTGGCTGAGAGATTTCGCCTGATTTCATGCAACCCACATAACGTAGTTGTCATGTGTTTCCTTCTTTGTGTCAGTTGTCGGCCGCCCTTTGCAGGGGCAATTAAGACACTCCTGAAGCGTTTTCGTTGGGAAGTGTTTAATCACCCACAACACAGCCTGTAACTGGCTCGGCGTGAGTTTCATCTCTGTTCGCATGCCTCTGAGGACAATGAGCTGAGGACGAGTGTAGACAAATGGCCCAAAGCACAGGCGATTGCCTTCTGTGACGAGAATATTAGAAAGTTGCTATGACAAATGTCTAAGTCAGAGCAGGGACTACGTAGAGAAGTAGCGGGAAAGTGTAGCTACCTCTTGCAAATAAAACATTTTTTATTTTTTGTTGGTTTCTGTATCGTCACCGATCGGACTTTACTTTCCAAACAGCCCTGGTATATCTTACTGTGGAATATCACCGTAAATGTCAGACATCTCATAACATGTCATAATGAATGTAATGGAAAGTATGAAGAATGTGTGTTCAAATGGCTCTGACCACTATGGGACTTAACATCTATGGTCATCAGTCCCCTAGAACTTAGAACTACTTAAACCTAACTAACCTAAGGACAGCACACAACACCCAGTCATCGAAGAATGTATGTTAAAATAGTACAGCCATACTTATGGGGCTGATCTTGCCACACACACACACACACACACACATATATATATATATATATATATATATATATATATATATATATATATATACTGGGTGATCAAAAAGCCAGTATAAATTTGAAAACTGAATAACTCACGGAATAATGTAGATAGAGAGGTACAAACTGACACACATGCTTGGAATGACATCGGGTTTTATTAGAAAAAATAAGTACAAAAGTTCAAAAAATGTCTGACAGATGGCGCTTCATCTGATCAGTATAGCAATCATTAGCATAACAAAGTAAGACAAAGCAAAGCAAAGATGATGTTCTTTACAGGAAATGCTCAATATGTCCACCATCATTCCTCAACAATAGCTGTAGTCGAGGAATAATGTTGTGAACAGCACTGTAAAGCACGTCCGGAGTTATGGTGAAGCATTGGCGTCGGATGTTCTCTTTCAGCATCCCTAGAGATGTCGGTCGATCACGATACACTTGCGACTTCAGGTAACCCCAAAGCCAATAATCGCACGGACTGAGGTCTGGGGACCTGGGAGGCCAAGCATGACGAAAGTGGTGGCTAAGCACACGATCATCACCAAACTACGTGCGCAAGAGATCTTTCACGCTTCTGATAATACAGCTTCACTAAAAGCTTCTTTTCAGGTAACGTCAACATGTTGCGACTGCTGGCACATCTGATTCTCTCTCTCATTACAGCTCCTTTTATACACGATTGTCATGCGCAGTCAGTGACGTTTTGCTGTCCAGCGCCATCTGTCGGACATTTTGTGAACTTTGTTTTTTTTTGGTTCTTATAAAACCTCATGTCATTCCAAGCATCTGTGTCAATTTTTACCTCTCTATCTACATTATTCCGTGGTTTATTAAGTTTTCAAATTTATACTGACTTTTTGATCAACCTAGTATATAACATTGTTAACCGTTTCATACTTGCATTTTTCTGGAGGAAGGAAAATTTTTCTTAGGTGAATTTTTAATGGTTTTAGATGCAAGATTTACACAAAAAGATGCACCTGTTTTCAAAACGTACTTTTTGCACTTGGCTTCATTTTATGGACTAGAATAGCAAATTACGAAATACTCTCTAGAGTAATAAATAGTCAAATGCTAATTCAATAATTGCCTTGAAAAATAACTACAACAATATTCAGTTATACAGTGGAATATAGCAAACCAACCACATCCGTGTATTTTGGCTGTCACGAATTGCAGAGCACTACTGCGCAGCATCTGCGCGTGACGAAAAGGCTGAACATTCACAAATATACAGGGTGTTACAAAAAGGTACGGCCAAACTTTCAGGAAACATTCCTCACACACAAATAAAGAAAAGATGTTATGTGGACATGTGTCCGGAAACGCTTACTTTCCATGTTAGAGCTCATTTTATTACTTCTCTTCAAATCACATTAATCATGGAATGGAAACACACAGCAACAGAACGTACCAGCGTGACTTCAAACACTTTGTTACAGCAAATGTTCAAAATGTCCTCCGTTAGCGAGGATACATGCATCCACCCTCCGTCGCATGGAATCCCTGATGCGCCGATGCAGCCCTGGAGAATGGCGTATTGTATCACAGCCGTCCACAATACGAACACGAAGAGTCCTCTACATTTGGTACCGGGGTTGCGTAGACGAGAGCTTTCAAATGCCCCCATAAATGAAAGTCAAGAGGGTTGAGGTCAGGAGAGCGTGGAGGCCACGGAATTGGTCCGCCTCTACTAATCCATCGGTCACCGAATCTGTTGTTGAGAAGCGTACGAACACTTCGACTGAAATGTGCAGGAGCTCCATCGTGCATGAACCACATGTTGTGTCGTACTTGTAAAGGCACATGTTCTAGCAGCACAGGTAGAGTATCCCGTATGAAATCATGATAACGTGCTCCATTGAGCGTAGGTGGACGAAACTAAAATGATCTCTAACATGGAAATTAAGCGTTTCCGGACACATGTCCACATAACATCTTTTCTTTATTTGTGTGTGAGGAATGTTTCCTGAAAGTTTGGCCGTACCTTTTTGCAACACCCTGTATAACTCAGGTTTCCATTGGGGGAAAAAAATTCTTTTCTTGCAACTGAAGCACAGTAAAACTTAATGTTTACGACTGTAGCCAGTGGGTGTGAGAGCTTTAACATACAGTGCAGTTTCACGGGCCCCTTGCCAGCAAACACTGTTACCGCATTTCACTCGGCGTGTTCTGCTTTACTTAACCTTGTTGCCCAGTATATTTTTCTGAGGCTTGCTAAGGCGCCTGTCACAAACAAGTCTTCATATTTCTTTGCCGCCCTCATGCAAATCAGTTCCTCAAACTCGAGCAAAACTTTCTTGTCTCACCGGTCGCCATCGCTGCAACTGTCAGTTAGGCCCGTGATTGATCACCGGGAAGTTGCTCAGGTATCGTTTGAGGGCTGTTCAACAAAGAATGATCATAATTTTTTTTGGACAACATACCTTTACTCATCCTCATAATTTTGATGGTCCTTCTCAAACTAGTCTCTCACGAATGCGGCACACTTGTCCCAGCGTTTCTACCGGTCATCAAATACATGCTGGAAACCTTTTTTGAGAGCTCCTTCGATATCGCCGCCGCAGCCTTCACCACAGCTTCTGATGATTGATAATGCGTCCCACGAAGCCGTTTCTTCGTGTTAGGGAGTAGAAAAAAGACATGGGGCCAAATCAAGATTATAGGAAGGTGAGGGATGCACTTCACGTTGGAATGGCTCTGACCACTATGGGACTTAACATCTGAGGTTATCAGTGCCTTAGAACTACTTAAACCTAACTAACCTAAGGACATCACACACATCCATGCCCGAGGCAGGATTCGAACCTGCGACCATAGCGGTCGCGCGGTTCCAGACTGTAGCTCCTAGAACCGCTTTTTTTTATCTCACTTTTTGTTCCTTTTTGTTCGCTGTTTCTGCTTGGGGCGGACGTCGCAAGACACCCGTTTCAGTTCGTCGTTGACCCACTAACTCAGTTTTTTTATTAGAGAGGGCAGCTAACCCTCTGACCGAGCACGCTGAGCTAGCGTGCTGGCAAAACCGCTCGGATACCCCGGCCGGCACTTCACGTTGATTTTGCCAAGATAGTCAGCGAAAACATTGGCAATATGCGGCAGTGCATTATCGTGGTGAAGCATCCAGCATGTTCAGTCGTCCAATGTTTACGCTCCTTATACCAAGCGAGGCGTCGTTTGGCATTTACCAGCGTGATGTGTGGCTTATGAGCACCGCCCGACCATGAAATCCAAGTTTTCTCACCTCCCGCCTGTCATAGTACTTGCAGTGCATCCTGCTGCAGTTTGGAATTCCTGTGATGCTCTGCATAGATGTCTGCCTATTACACAGTACGACCCTCTTCAACTGTGGGTGGTCTCTCAGTCAACAGACGACGTCGGCCTGTACGCTTTTGTGCTGTACGTGTCCCTTCACATCTCCACCTCACTATAACATCGCAAACAGTGGACCTAGGGATGTTTAGGAGTGTGGAACTCTCGCGTACAGACGTATGACACAAGTGACACCCAATCACCTGAGCATGTTTGAAGTCCGTGAGTTCCGCGGAGCGACTCATTCTGCTTTCTCACGATGTCTAATGACTACTGAGGTCGCTGATATGGAGTACCTGGCGGTAGGTGGCAGCACAATGGAGCTAATATGAAAAAGTATGGCCGACCGGTTCTAGGCGCTACAGTCTGGAACCGCGCGACCGCTGCGGTCGCAGGTTCGAATCCTGCCTCGGGCATGGATGTGTGTGATGTATCTAGGTTAGTTGGGTTTAAGTAGTTCTAAGTCCTAGGGGACTGATGACCTGAGAAGTTAAGTCCCATAGTGTTCAGAGCCATTTGAACCATTTTTTTTTTTGAAAAAGTATGTTTCTGTGGGTGTCCGGATACTTTTGATCACATACTGTACAAAATTGTTTAGGGAAATTCAGGAATGCAAAAATACAAGTGACTGAGGAATGAAGTAAACAGGTACAACATGGAAGCTAAGACGAATTGGCTGCATTGTAAATATGAAGAAATCGAAAAAGAAATTATTGTCGGAAGGATTGACTTAGAATATTGGAGAGTCAAAACAAGCTTCGGTGAAATTAAAAGCAAGGTTCGTAACATTAAAATTGAAGCGCGAATTCCAATTTTAAATGCAGTGGAGAGAGAGCGAATAGGTGGAGAGAGTACATTGCGAAGGCCTGTATGAGAGGAAAGCTTTGCCTGATAGAACAAGAAACAGGAGTCGATTAAAAAGAGACAGGGGATTGAGTATTCGAACCAGAATTTAAGAGAGCTTTGTACGACTTAAATCAAATATGAGAGAAGGTATGGATGGTAATTCCATCAGAACTTCTAGAATCATTGCGGAAGTGGCAACAAAACGACTATTCACGTTGGTATATAGAATGTATTAGTCTGACGAAATACCAGTTCACTTTCGGAAAAATATCATCCACACAGTTCCGAAGACTGCAAAAGCAGACAAATGCGAGAATTATTGCGCCATCGGCTTAACAGCGCATGCATCCAAGTTGTTGACAGGAATAATATAGAGAGGAATGGAAAAGAAAATTTGGGATATGTTAGGTGACGATCAGTTTGGGTTTAGGAAAAGTGAAGGCACCAGAGAGAGAATTCTGACGTTGCGTTTGGTAATGGAAGCAAGACTGAACAAAAATCAAGACACGTTGATAGGATATGTCGACCTGGAAAAAGCGTTCGACAATGTAAAATGGTGCAAGTTGTTCGAAATTATGAGAAAAATAGGGCTAAGCTATAGGGAGAGACGGGTAATATACAACATGTACAAGAATCAAGAGGGAACAACAAGAGTGGTTGACCAAGGGCGAAGCGTCCGGATTGAAAAGGCTGTAAGATAGATGTGTAGCTCAGTGCTTACATGTTTCGTTTATACATCTTGCCACAGATGCACGACTCCACACTGCTGCAGACAAACCATAAATATGCACCATGATGATGAATCACTAGGCGGTTCGAGACCGGTAACGGCATAATAAAAAATGAAGAACTAAACAAAAGGCGACTGGTTGCAGTACTTGTAGAAAACCTCTCTTCATCACAGTCGCAGTGATCCTCATCCATATTAGGTAAAATTTTTGCCCCCCCCCCCCCCACTCCAAAATATCACAGAACCTGAATGAGATTTTCGCTCTGCAGCGGAGTGTGCGCTGATATGAAACTTCCTACCAGATTAAAACTGTGTACCGGACCGAGATTCGAACTTTTTTTTTTTTGTAACCATATATATTTATTTAAATATATTGACAACGATACAATTTTAAAAAAAGACAATTTATTCTATTCTATTATATTCCTAGTGTTGGTTAATATTACTGTCATTTTATATGTTTTCGTTTTTATATTTTCCTTTTTCGTTTTTCTTTTATTGTTGTTCCTTAAACCCTTTTACATGGGCATTTGTCGTCGTCCCTTTTTTTGAGGGGTTAGACATTGCAGGACAGGCATAACAGTTTATATTTGGCATCGTTGCATTGATTTTGAGTTTATGTTTCTGTATGTGATGCACTTGTGATGCCACAGGCACATTGTGTATTCTGGTTTGATCTCTTCCTCTAGTGACACTGTTAAGTGGGACAGTATGAGGGAAACGTCACCATGATAGGTGGAGCAGAAGTGGAAGAAACTTTTTTTTACATATACTACAGAATATTTCTAAATTGAAGAAGAGAGAAAATTTTGTCATATTACATAAGAGAAGCAGAAATGATAGTGTGAGTAATCAATAGAATTTTATAGGCACAAAGTAAAGGAAATTATTTTAAAAAAATCTAATAATAATAATGAGTAGTTGGCACTGTCCACTAAGTAATGCTTGTTTCCTATTCAGTATAGTACAAATAATGGAAGAAAAGTTAATTAAAAAAAACTGGTTGTACTACTGTGCATACTTTTGACACTGTTTCGGCTGCGAGCATGACAGATGATTGGTGAGAAGCACTTTGTATCGAACTCGCGACCTTTGCCTTCACGCGCAAGTGCTCTACCAACTGAGCTACCCAAGCACAACTCACGCCCTCTCCTCACAGCTGCCAGTACGTAGAGCGCTTGCCCGCGAAAGCCAAAGGTCCCGAGTTCGAATCTCGGTCCGGCAAACAGTTTTAATCTGCCAAGAATTTTCATATCAGAGCACACTCCGCTGCAGAGTGAAAATCACATTCTGGAAACATCCCCCAGGCTGTGACTATGCCATGTCTCCGCAATATCCTTTCTTTCAGGAGTGCAAGTTCTGCATTGTTCGCAGGAGAGCTTCTGTAAAGTTTGGAAGGTAGGACACGAGATACTGGCAGAAGTAAGGCTGTGAGGACGGGGCGTGAGTCGTGCTTGGGTAGCTCAGTTGGTAGAGCGCTTGCCCGCGAAAGGCAAAGGTCCCGAGTTCGAATCTCGGTCCGGCAAACAGTTTTAATCTGCCAGGAAGTTTGATTACGGAACCTCTTAGCGCCAACTGTATCAAAAATGGTTCAAATGGCTCTGAGCACTATGCTGAGTTCATCAGTCGGCTAGAAGTTAGAACTACTTAAACCTAACTAACCTAAGGACATCACTCACATCCATGCCCGAGGCAGGATTCGAACCTGCGACCGTAGCGGTCGCGCGGTTCCAGACTGTAGCGACTAGAACCGCTCGGCACGCGGGCCGGCGCCAACTGTATCAATGTGCCTGATTAGGCCGTTGGTGCATTCAGCGCATTGCATCATTTGTAAATGATGATAGATCGCGATTCGTCTGAGCACACTACACCCTTTGCAGCCAGTTGCTGTACAGTTGCTGTGTTGGTTTGGCCCGCTGGAGAGGTGCAGTTTTGTGAGCCACTGGGAGCAATGGACTTCTGTCAGGCTCTCGACTCGAAATGTCGAATCCGTGCAGTTCCCTTCCCAGTGTTTTCTCGCAACTGGTGGGGGTGTACCTACATTCATTGACAGCAGCGATTCCTGTCGGCTGTTGGTGGTTCATTGAACCCTCTGCCAGGCACTTTATTGTGAATAGCAGAGTAATCACGTAGACGTAGCACGTAGACGTAGACGATTGTCCCTGAGAAGTCGTGATATTCGTCTCCGTTCTCCCTGTCTGTTAGCGTGTTTTTACGGCCGCTGTGTTGTCTGACTACTGGTGGTACACCATCCCTTGTAGACACCACGTACAGTCCTGCTTGATGCACCACCAAATCTGGAAACTTCAACCATGTATCCATGTTGCGGCCACGTGCACGTACCAACACGACAGCTGTTTTCTGACAAGGCTTCACACTGTCCCACCACTCTACGGTGATTCGGTGCATCCGACTGTCTCTCACACACACACACACACACACAAACACACACACACACACACACACACCCACACACCAACACCCCAAGAAATAACGTGTGAGGAGTGGAAGGTGACGTAACTTTTTTTTTTTTTTTTTTTTCCAAGATGGATCGCTCCGCGCCCACACCGACGTGGTAACCATCTCAAGAGATCTACCCCGTATTTGGTAGTTACCAATGTTGGACTCCATGGGAGTGGAGCCGTGATATTATCTATACGGACTCCATGGGTGTGGGGCCGTGATGTTATCCGTACGTCTAGGTAGGATTACCCGCTCACACGGTCGCATGGATACAGTGGACGAAAAGCGAAAGAAGGGTAGCGGTTTAAAGGGCAGAGGCAAAAAAAGTTCCAAGGCAACCGCCTCGGGGAAAAAACCTCTGGGATAGTCTGGTCAGGTAGTAAGAGCTGTAGGGTTTTTTGCTATGTGCGACGAACTATGGAAGGGTAGGGAAGTGATTAGTTTTGGATATCGTTCAATCCTCGGTACCGCTATCATAGCTTAAGTCGTTAAGAGGGTCAGTCCTTCCGAAGAGGAGTACTGGTGAGGTGGGCATCGGCGAAGTCTCCTGGGCCACCTGCAGTGTCTGTACCTGAAACAAAAACGATTGTTATACACTGAAGCGTCTTCAAATACAGATATAAGTAAACAGGCAGAATACGACGCTGCGGTCGGCAACGCCTATATAAGACAACAAGTGTCTGGCGCAGTTGTTATGTCGGTTAGTGCCACTACAATGACAGGTTATCCAGATTTAAGTGAGTCTGAACGTGGTGATATAGTGTGTGTGTGAAATCTTATGGGACTTAACTGCTAAGGTCATCAGTCCCTAAGCTTACACACTACTTAACCTAAATTATCGTAAGGACAAACACACACACATCCATGCCCGAGGGAGGACTCGAATCTCCGCCGGGACCAGCCGCACAGTCCATGACTGCAGCTTGTTGTTATAGTCAGCGCACAAGCGATGGGACACGGGATCTTGGAGGTACCGATGAAGTGTGGATTTTCCCGTGCGACCATTTCATTAGTGTACCGTGAATATCAGAAATCCGGTGAAACATCAAATCTACGGCGTCGCTGCGGCCGGGAAAAGATCCTGCAAGAACGGGAGCAACGACGACTGAAGAGAATCGTTCAAGGTGACCGAAGGCTTTCGCAAATTGCTGCAGATTTCAAACCTGGGCCATCAAATACAGATTATTAGGACAGAAGCAACGTAGTTATTAGGACACGAGCAACTTATGGATCAGAGATTGAATAGAAAGGCGAATTAAGAGAACTAGAAAAAAACAGAGAAAAATTCTAGGTCCTGAGAAAAAGAAGGAAAATAGGTGGACGAAAAGGAGAAATGAAGACTTATACAAAAATACAGAAAAGATCACAGATACAATGAGGAACAGACGGCTAAAATTGTATGGACATTTAAAAAGAATGGAAGAAACAGGGACTACAAAGAAAATTTATAATTACAAGCTGAAAAAAACTGAAGCATGGATAGAAGCAATAAATAAAGACGCCAACAAAATAGCTAGAATGAAATTTTCACTCTACAGCGGAGTGTGCGCTGATATGAAACTTCCTGGCAGATTAAAACTGTGTGCCGGACCGTGACTCGAACTCGGGACCTTTGCTCTCTCGGGCAAGAGCTCTACCAACTTTTTTTTTTTTTTTTTTTAAAAAAATCTCATTTTGTTCGTTGAATCTGATCGGAGCGGATGTCCTAAGACACCCTTTTAAGTTCGGTGTTGATCTATTAACTCAGTTTTTTTTATTACAGAGGGCAGCTAACCCTCTGACCGAACACGCACCAACTGAGCTACCCAAGCACGACTCACGCCCCGTCCTCACAACTTTACTTCTGCCAGTACCTCGTCTCCTACCTTCCAAACTTTACAGAAGCTCTCCTGCGAACCTTGCAGAACTAGCACTCCTGAAAGAAAGGATATTGCAGTTATAGGTGTTACAGAAGAAATAATATGTGACAGGAATCACTTCAAACTACTGACAGAAAACGCAATCTATGAAAAAGATGAGCCAAAACCTCCACCCAAGAGAGTGTGGACAGCAGAGACGAGCAGTTGGCGAGAAAATGAAGAAGTACTGGGAAGAACGGAAGAAAAAGAAATGCCATTGCTGTCCAAATTCATGAACCAAAAGAACAGACACCATCTTATTATATATTAGTGTTACCAGTTCTTTTTAAGACCACTTACGTTAGTAAACCTCAACGTGTGTTTCCTTAGTAGCTCGGAGAACGTCGAGACAGTATTCCAGTTCCTGCCAGGTGTTTCGTAACGTGTGTTCTGTCACAGTACCCACAGCAGCTTGTATCCTAGCCTTCAGTTCGCCGACGTCAGCAACTGGTGTGACGAAGACTCTGTCCTTGATATAGTCCCAGAACAGTCAAGGGCCCTAATGTCTCGAGAGGGTCAAGCTTGCGAACCATTCATCGAAACTTCATCGATATGGGCTTCTGGAGCCGAAACCCCACTCTTGTACCCTTGATGACTGCACGTCTCGCCTGGGACCGCCAACACCGTCTGTTGATGCGTGGTCGGGCGACTCTCGTTTCAAATTGCATCGAGAGGCCGTACGTATACGAGTATGGAGACAACCTTATGAATCCATAGACCCTGCATGTCAGCAGGGGACTGTTCAAGGCGGTAGAGGCTCTGTAATGGTGTGGGGCGTGTGCAGTTGGAGTGATATGGGACCCCTGATACGTCTAGATACGACTCTGACAGGTGACACGTACGTAAGTCTGACCATCTGCATCTATTCGTGTCCACTGTGCGTTCCGACGGACATGGACAATTGCTGCAGGACCCCACATGTGTAGAATTGCTAAAGAATGTGCCGGCCGGTATGGCCGAGCGGTTCTAGGCGCTTCAGTCTGGAGCCGCGCGACCGCTACGGTCGCAGGTTCGAATCCTGCCTCGGGCATGGATGTGTGTGATGTCCTTAGGTTAGTTAGGTTTAAGGAGTTCTAAGTTCTATGGGACTGATGACCTCAGATGTTAAGTTCCATAGTGCTCAGAGCCATTTGAAACCATTTACTAAAGAGTGGCTCTAGGAACACTTCCTCTGACCACCAAACTCCCCAGACATGATCATTATTGAGCATATCTGGGATGACTTGCAACGTGCTGTTCAGAACAGATCTCCAGTCCCTCGTACTCTTACGAATTTATGGGCAGCCCTGGAGGATTCATGGTGTCAGTTCTCTCCACAACTACTTCAGACACTAGTCGGGTCCATGCCACGTCGTGTTGCGGCACTTCTGCCTGCTCGCGGGGGCCCTACACGACATTGTGCTGGTGTACCACTTTCTTTGGCTCTTCGGCGTATAAGTCATAAATCGATGACTGTGTAAGGTTTTCGGTTGCATTTGTTTGTGTTTAGTGTTCCCTGCTTGCCGGGTGGTCGGATAGTTTACACTTGGCGGTGCCAATTATGCTTAGCTGCACGGATTCAACAGTATTTGTCATGTTTGTGTGTTGGTGTTAAACACAAGTATTTAATTGTTCCTGACTAATAGCGTTTTTGGGCGTATGTGTTTCCACTTGCCGGTCGTTGTGGTCGAGCGGTTCTATGCGCTTCAGTCCGGAACCACGCGGCTGCTACGGTCGATAGTTGGAATTCTGCCTCGGGCATGGATGTGTGTGTGATGTCCTTTGCTTAGTTAGGCTAGGCGCAAATTCAGACCCGTATAGCCCGTGTGACGTGACACGAGACTACAACGCGACACGCACGAGTCACGCGGGTGCAGCGTATATTGCGACGCGTATACCACCACACTTCGCACGCGCCGGCTGGCGACGCTCTGCGCTGACAGAACCGAAGCGCGCGCAACCTGTTATCTTCCTCAAACGATTTTACAGAAACTATTCACTGAAAATATGTGATTTTTGCCTTACTAGTAGCGTTATATGTCAGCTTCGTGACGAAGTGCCGATCACCTCGCTAATGACCATTCTTACTCTGATGTACACATTTTAGTAAGACACCTCGCAAAACTCAAAAAGTTTGCAACGAAAATTAGGGGTCGCTATGATTTTGCGTTTGGTGCGTATTACACCGTATGTTGCTGCGTATGAAATTTAGCTAACACGTAGAATTTTTGTTTAGACTTGGGAGGAGTTCTCTATCTGCCTCCGATCTCGAGAAAATGGATCCCGTGTAGCGCGCTCACTTCCGATCTCACGCCCGCGAGAATGAAATACTCGCAACATCTCTCGTATCTCCTAAACCTCTCGAGACATCGAAACGAAAGTTTGGCGAATGATAGCACACAAGGAGGAGAGTGTTTTGCCAATTATTAAACACACGGAACTTCTTATCTATGGCGATATATCACTACTTCTTTTTTTATTTATTTCAATCCAGTGACTGTAATTTTTTAAGAGTTATCGACAGCTAGCGAAACAAGAGCTTCCTAGTATGAAAATAAACATGAAATTTCTTCTTTTATGTTACTGCAAAGCGACACTATGAGGTTTTTCCTAAGCTATTGAGCTCTGTGATTGACAATTACTTGTTTAATGAGGCACTCCGTTTCGGGATTCTCTCTCAATAGCTGTGAGATGAGTTTGCCAAATTTCACTGTGACAAAGGAAGTACAATTAAACCAGTCACCAAGAGAAATGTGGCCGTTACTCACAAACGCTGATGCTTCTTCGAATGAGAAAAGGTTAACAACTCACACAAAATAGATTGCCAATTCTATTGGAATTTTGGTGGAATCCCCGTAACCCATCGTATTTTTAACACTGAGCGACTGGAATGGAAACTTACGAAAGGATTTTATTTCTTCTCTTGATCTGAGCAGTATTAAAATAATGAGGAGCGTTCCTACAGGCGGAATGATAGGCACATGCCAGATACTGGTTACTCACCTAGGGCTTGCCAAACTGACAATGCGTGATCGCGAATAAAATAGTTGTTACCGAGAAAAATAAACAATTGATGTGTCGCACAACACAATGGTCAGTGTATTGTCAGCAGCGGAGGGTAATGCGCGCGACAGGAATGCACAAGCTAGCCATGTGTGCCTTGTGAGATGGAGTTCGAAAAACATTGTCATGAAAGTAGATCTGCCTTTGTCGACAGTACATTTCAACAAATTAAATATATCTAGTCATAACACTCTTTTAGGATATTCCTACTTCCGTAATAATGCCGACCATTTTCTTCATTTGTGTAGCCTGTTGATGTATAATTAGTTTATTAATGCTGATAATGTCCACGCAACAATTGAAATGCCTTTTCTCATCACGGCCAACCAATTAAAGCATTGTTATTTGTGACTGATTTTCGACTGTTTCTAGCTTGCAGTGGAAATGTGATGTTCACATGCATGTAGTACAGTGTGGTCGTATTATATTATTACGTCCATATCCAAGTAATCACAGTGAGACTTCTATACTTCAGATCTTGGGCGCTTTTTACCAGGAGCACAAAGGGATTATCCCTTTCCAAATTTTTGTATGATCCCGGCGGAGGTTCGAGTCCTCCCTCGGGCATGGGTGTGTGTGTTTGTCCTTAGGATGATTTAGGTGTAGTTTTAGGTTAGCAGTTAAGTCCCATAAGATTTCACACACATTTGACCATTTTTGAACAAATTTTTGTAACAGATCGTACAGATACGCCAGCATACTAGGCAGCGAGAAGATAACCTTGTTTTACTTTCCTGCCTTGCTTCTTAATGACATGATTTCAAAATATTCCTTGCTTCCTTATTTACTACCCTCTGTCCCTTCTTGCGATCTGAAAACATCGCGGAGGCATATGATACATTTCCAGTGGCCAATCACTCCTCAGTTACTGAAGTATGCATTTTTCTTGATAGAAGAAAAACAAAACAGAACTATATTGATATAAAGAACAGAAAAGTATAATGTACTAACGAAGAGGCCCGGCCGCTGTGACCGAGTGGTTCTAGGGCGCTTTCAGTCCGGAAACGCGCTGCTGCTGCGGTCGCAGGTTCGAATCCTGCCTCGGGCATGGATATGTGTGATGTCCTTAGGTTAGTTAGGTTTAAGTAGTTCTAAGGTCTAGGGGACTGATGACCTCAGATGTTAGGTCCCATAGTGCTTAGAGCCATTTGAACCATTCTAGTAACGAAGAAAACTGGAGCGTTTAAATGGCGAAAAACGAAACACTACCCAAAGGCAATAAAATTTAGTATACAGTGAGGCAATATCTATCGTATGGGCAATACTACCACAGCTCATATGCGCCGTTCCGATGTGAGCATATGGCTGGACTACTTTTCCGCTCCCCGTCTCACCCCTCCCGTAGTGCTCACGTGACGCGAGAAACTGTGCCGCAACCCCAACGCCGCGCGACCTGGCGCAGGCGCGTGTCGCGTCCCAGTCGCGTCGCGTCGCAGTTTGCGCGGTCCCATTTGACCTGTGAAGTTACAAAAACGCGTGCTGCGCTGCGTCGCACAACACACGCTTACTTGCGCCTAGCCTTAGGTTTAAGTAGTTCTAAATTCTAGAGGACTGATGACCTCAGATGTTAGGTCCCATAGTGCTCAGAGCTACACTGTTGGCCACCGCAAATGCAACACCCTGAAGGAAGCATCCGAATCAAGTGAAATTTACACCATGGGTTTGCAGCGATGAGATATGCAACTGATTAGAATTTCAGCGCAGACGCAAATCACGCGCGCCTGTGTCGCCACCTCACAGCGCCATTTAAGGCTTGGCGATTTCGACGAGTGTACGTTCGGCACGTGTGTTTACCTTGTGGTTGTTTCACAAGACGATCAGTTATGCCTCGTAGACAACAGCGAACATCTTTTGATCAAGTGCCCGAGTTCGACAGAGGAAGGATAGTGGCTTACCGAGATTGTGGATTATCATACAGAGAAATCGCTAGTCGTGTTGGACGAAACCAAACAACTGTAATGCGGATATGTGACCGTTGGATGCAGGAGGGTACGACGGACCGATGTGGTCGATCGCATTCACCTCGGTGCACCACTGCACGTGCTGATGGGCAAATTGTGCGCATGGCAGTGACGGATCGCTCAGTGACATCCCGAACCGTAGGACAGCACATTGCGTCTATAACGCATCATCCAGTGTCTGCTCGTACCATTCGACGCCGTTTACAGCAGAGTGGTCTGTCCGCAAGACGTCCATTGCTTCGTCTACCATTGACGCAGAACCACAGACGTCTCCGTCGCCAATGGTGTGATGACAGACGGATGTGGACGGCAGAATGGAATGACGTTGTCTTTACTGACGAGGCACGCTTCTGTCTGCAGCACCACGATGGTCGGATTCGAGTGTGGAGACACCGTGGAGAGAGGATGCTGGACAGCTGCATTATGCACCGCCACACTGGTCTTGCACCGGGTATTATGGTATGGGGCGGTATTGGATATTACTCTCGCACGCCTCTAGTACGCATTGCCGGTACTTTAAATAGCCGGCGCTACATATCCGAGGTGCTGGAGCCAGTTGTCCTTCCTTACCTTCAGGGCTCGGCCACAGCCATATTTCAACAGGATAATGCGCGACCACACGTGGCACGCATTGTCCAAAGGTTCTTCGTCAACAACCAGATTGAAGTGCTTCCCTGGCCGGCTAGCTCTCCGGATCTTTCGCCGATAGAAAACATGTGGTCCATGGCTGCTCAACGAGTGACCCAGATTGCATCCCCAGCTGCCACACCAGATGATCTTTGGCAACGTGTGGAAGCTGCTTGGGCTGCTGTACCCCAGGAACACATCCAACGTCTCTTTGACTCAATGCCGAGACGTGTGGCAGCGGTGATCTCCAACAATGGCGGCTACTCTGGCTACTGATTCTGGCAGGAACCACATGTCACAGACGTCTGTAAACGTAATCATTTGATACTTGGTCAACATGTTATCTACAAAATAAATTTTGTTGTGCTACCTCTTGTCTTTCTTGGTGTTGCATTTACGGTGGCCAGCAGTGTATTTGAACCATTTTTGTTTCCGCTTATGGTTGTGCTCTTTTAAGCGGACGTGAGAAGTGTTTAGCCTGCCGAGCTTACGTTTACACGATATGGTGCAACAGATGGCCATAGAGTTGTGCCGAGAGTCGGGACGAACTGTGGGCACAGTTATTTGGTTCTGCGTGGTGCGGAACGGTACGGGCCGGGGCGCAGAACAATGGCGAGATAACCCCTGGCTCGTCGCGCTATCTGCTGGTGACGCAGGGCTCGCTTTCTGGACTCTTCCCTCACACACAGCCGCAGGGTCACCTTCCAGCCTACTGTACATAGGCGGCAGCGGACATCTCGTCCAGACCTCAAGGGCGTGTTTCCACTAACAAGTAACGCCCGCAGGTAATGGGTTCGTGTGTTACTTCGTAGCCTTCGTCCAGAAGTTTAATATGAGGCGTGTTTTTTAAGTATGTACCGTTTTGAAATTAAAAAAAGACTTGCTAAGATATCTCAATAATTTTATTTTTGCATGAAAACCTGTACCTTAATCTACGCACGACGCCATTACAGTCTGATTCTTCCTTGTTTACGTTGTGTACTGACAAGGGAACCTCCCCATCGCAAGCATACCCCCCCCCCCCCCCCCCATTTTAGTTACGAGTTGGCACAGTGGATAGGTCTTGAAAAACTGAACACAGATCAATCGAGAAAACAGGAAGAAGTTGTGTGGAACTATGAAAAAAATTAGTAAAATATACAAACTGAGTAGTCCATGCGAAGATAGGCAACATCAAGGACAGTGGGAATCAAGGAGCGCCGTGGTCCCGTGGTTAGCGAGAGTAGCTACGGAACGAGAGGTCCTAGGTTCAAGTCCTGCCTAGAGTGAAAAGTTTAATTTTTTATTTTCAGTTTATGTGACAAACTCTTATGTTTTCATCACTTTTTTGGGAGTGATTATCACATCCACAAGCAAACCTAAATCGGGCAAGGTAGAAGAATCTTTTTACCAATTCGCCAAGTGTACAAGTTAGGTCGGCCGACAACATATTCCTGTCATGTCGCACACATCCCGTCACCAGTGTCGTATAGAATATATCAGACGTGTTTTCCCGTGGAGGAATCGGTTGACCTATGACCTTGCGATCAAATGTTTTCGGTTCCCATTGGAGAGGCACGTCCTTTCGTCTACTAATCGCACGGTTTTGCGGTGCGGTCGCAAAACACAGACACTAAACTTATTACAGTGAACAGAGACGTCAGTCAACGAACGGACAGATCATAACTTTGGGAAAATAATGAAAGTAAAATTTTCAGTCGAGGGAAGACTTGAACCAAGGACCTCGCGTTCTGCAGCTACTCACGCTAACCACGGGACCACGGCGCTCCTGAGCTCACGTTATCCTTGATGTAGCCTATCTTGTGCATGGACTACTCAGTTTGTATATTTTACTAATTTTTTTCACTGTTCCACACAACTTCTTCCTATTTTCTCGATTGATATGTGTTCAGTTTTTCAAGGCCTATCCACTGTGCCAACTTACAACTAAATCTGAGGGGGGTGCGATGGGGAGGTTCCCTTGCGAGTGTTTAAGATGCCTCCGATAATCGTGACTCCCGCCGACTGTGCAGTACGGGCTGTTATAAGATTTCTTACTGCTAAAGGCCTACAAGGGATCGATATTCGTCGTGAGATCTGTGCAGTTTACGGAGGAAACATTATGAGTGACGGAATGGTAAGAAAGTAGGTGAGAGCATTTAAAGATGGCCGCACAAATGTGCACGATGAACAACGGAGTGGGCGTCCTTCGGTCGTTAATGAAAGTTTGGTGCAGGAAGTGGACAGTAAAGTGGGAGAAAACAGACGCTTTACGATTTCCTACTTGCGGGACGACTTTTCTAATGTTTCTCGTAGTGTTTTGTATGGTGTTGTGACCGAGCACTCGAATTACCGATAATTGTGCGCACGTTGGGTACCGAAAATGTTGACGGATGTGCACAAAACCGAACGTTTAGACAGTTCATTGACTTTCCTTGAGCGGTACCACAACGACGGTGATGATTTCTTAAGCCAAATTGTTACGGGTGGGGAACATGGGTGGCCTACGTCACACCAGAATCAAAGCAACAGTCCATGGAAGGTGAGCAAGGGCATCGTTTTGCTACAAGACAATGCCCATCCGCATGTGGCGAATCAGACCAAAGATCTCATCACATTTTTTCGATGGGAATCTCTAGATCATCCTCCGTACAGCCCCAATCTTGCGCCCAGTGACTACCGTCTGTTGCTGCACCTGAAGAAACACCTGGGCGGTCAGCGTCTTCAAGACGATGACGAAGTCAAAACAGTGGTGATGCAGTACAACTGCGCGGTTATCAGCGCCCGTACAAATTCCCAACCTCTGGTCAGTCCAAGCTAGCCTCTTTCATGGTTGAAATGGTTCTGAGCACTATGGGACTTAACATCGGAGGTCATCAGTCCCCTAGAACTTAGAACTACTTAAACCTAACCAACATCACACATATCCAAGCCCGAAGCAGGATTCGAACCTGGTACGGTACGGCCAAACTTTCAGGAAACATTCCTCACACACAAATAAAGAAAAGATGTTATGTGGACATGTGTCCATGTTAGAGCTCATTTTAGTTTCGTCAGTATGTACTGTACTTTCTCGATTCACCGCCAGTTGGCCCAATTGAAGGAAGGTAATGTTGACTTCGGTGCTTGTGTTGACATGCGACTCATTGCGCTACAGTACTAGCATCGAACACATCAGTTTGGGCAGGCATTGTTGGTGATGTCTTGATTGGGCCCCATGTTCTTCCACCTACGCTCAATGGAGCACGTTATCATGATTTCATACGGGATACTCTACCTGTGCTGCTAGAACATGTGCCTTTACAAGTACGACACAACATGTGGTTCATGCACGATGGAGCTCCTGGACATTTCAGTCGAAGTGTTTGTACGCTTCTCAACAACAGATTCGGTGACCGATGGAATGGCAGAGGCGGACCAATTCCGTGGCCTCCACGCTCTCCTGACCTCAACCCTCTTGACTTTCATTTATGGGGGCATTTGAAAGCTCTTGTCTACGCAACCCCGGTACCAAATGTAGAGACTCTTCGTGCTCGTATTGTGGACGGCTGTGATACAATACGCCATTCTCCAGGGCTGCATCAGCGCATCAGGGATTCCATGCGACGGAGGGTGGATGCATGTATCCTCGCTAACGGAGGACATTTTGAACATTTCCCGTAACAAAGTGTTTGAAGTCACGCTGGTACGTTCTGTTGCTGTGTGTTTCCATTCCACGATTAATGTGATTTGAAGAGAAGTAATAAAATGAGCCCTAACATGGAAAGTAAGCGTTTCCGGACACATGTCCACATAACATATTTTCTTTGTTTGTGTGTGAGGAATGTTTCCTGAAAGTTTGGCCGTACCTTTTTGTAACACCATATATATATATATATATATATATATATATATATATATATAGTTATTACTGACCCGCGCTGCGCAAAACATAGAACACAAAACGCTTTCTGCTGTCCCGACACCATTTTTACTATAACCGAAGTGGGTGCACACTGGTGCTACATAGGGGGAACCATGTAAAACTCAAGAGTTTGATCTTTCCAACACTACGCTGTACACGCACATACCTCAAATAACACAGTAGTTACGGCTTTTTTAAATCGGATGATTCTTTTTAATAAACCCTGCATTATGAGTGAACTAGAAAAGTAACGATTCCGTGAGCGTATGAAGCCGAGTGTGCACTGCACAAACCGCAATTGTCACCCCTATTTATACCGATTTGAGTAAATCTGGTTTGCTGAAGCGTTGTTTGGCCGGTTTTACTCAAATCGTGAACGAAAGTTTCAGTAGCCTCGTTTGGGGAAAAAAAATGGTTCAAATGGATCTGAGCACTGTGGGACTACCCATTTGAGGTCACCAGTCCCCTAGAACTTAGAACTACTGAAACCTAACCAACCTAAGGACATCACACACATCCACGCCCTACGCAGGATTCGAACCTGCGACCGTAGCAGTCTCGCGGTTCCGGACTAAAACGCGTAGAACCGCTCGGCCATAGCGTCTGGCCCACTTTCATGAATGATGATGAAATGATCTTTGTCACTAAACTTTGAAAAAACACGCTACATGCAGTTCATAACTTGTAAGGGGTGTCCTGCGAGTATATGCCTAACATACGATGACAAGAAGATAGAAGAAGTGGACAGTGTTAAATTCTTGGGATTACAGCTTGATAATAAATTCAACTGGGAGGAGCACACCACAGAACTGCTGAAGCGTCTTAACAAATCTCTATTTGCAATGCGAATTGTGTCAGACATAGGGGATATAAAAATGAAAAAGCTGGGATACTATGCTTACTTTCATTCCTTAATGTCATATGGGATTATTTTTTGGGGTAATTCATCTAGCCAAGCTAAAGTTTTCCGGGCACAGAAACGTGCACTAAGATTTATATGAGGTGTGAACTAAAGAACATCCTGCAGAAGCCTGTTTAGGGAACTAGGGATACTAACTACTGCTTCCTTAATGAAATTCGTCATTATAAATATATCACTTTTTCAAACCAACAGCTCAATTCATGGAATCAATACTAGAAATAAGAATAATCTTCACAAGGATTTAAAGTCACTTAGTCTTGTACAGAAAGGTGTGCATTATTCAGGAACACACATTTTCAAAAACTTGGCAGCAGCCATAAAAAGCTTAACAACCAATGAAATTCGGTTTAAGAGATGCCTAAAGGATTTATTGGTGGCCAACTCTTTCTACACCATTGATGAATTTCTCAGTAGCACCAACTGATATATATATATATATATATATATATATATATATATATATATATATAAAGATTCTGTAACTTACCAAACGAAAGCGTCAGTACGTTGATAGAAACAATAACTATAAACATACCAACGCTTCAAACGAAAGCGTCAGTACGTTGATAGAAACAATAACTATAAACATACCAACGCTTTCGTTTGGTAAGTTACAGAATCTTCATTTTTAGATACATTTTCCCACGTGGAAAGTTACCTTCTATTATATATATATATATATATATATATATATATATATATATATATATATATATATATATATATATATGGTGTTACAAAAAGGTACGGCCAAACTTTCAGGAAACATTCCTCACACACAAACAAAGAAAATATGTTATGTGGACATGTGTCCGGAAACGCTTACTTTCCATGTTAGGGCTCATTTTATTACTTCTCTTCAAATCACATTAATCGTGGAATGGAAACACACAGCAACAGAACGTACCAGCGTGACTTCAAACACTTTGTTACAGGAAATGTTCAAAATGTCCTCCGTTAGCGAGGATACATGCATCCACCCTCCGTCGCATGGAATCCCTGATGCGCTGATGCAGCCCTGGAGAATGGCGTATTGTATCACAGCCGTCCACAATAGGAGCACGAATAGTCTCTACATTTGGTACCGGGGTTGCGTAGACGAGAGCTTTCAAATGCCCCCATAAATGTAAGTCAAGAGGGTTGAGGTCAGGAGAGCGTGGAGGCCACGGAATTGGTCCGCCTCTACCATTCCATCGGTCACCGAATCTGTTGTTGAGAAGCGTACGAACACTTCGACTGAAATGTGCAGGACCTCCATCGTGCATCAACCACATGTTGTGTCGTACTTGTTAAGGCACATGTTCTAGCAGCACAGGTAGAGTATCCCGTGCGAAATCATGATAACGTGCTCCATTGAGCGTAGGTGGAAGAACATACTGACGAAACTAAAATGAGCTCTAACATGGAAATTAAGCGTTTCCGGACACATGTCGACATAACATCTTTTCTTTATTTGTGTGTGAGGAATGTTTCCAGAAAGTTTGGCCGTACCTTTTTGTAACACCCTATATATATATATATATATATATATTCTGCACAATTTCAGTGCAGTAATGTGTTCATTGTAAATAAGTATTTAGTGGTTGTATTACACGTTTATTACCTTATAAATAAATAAAAACTTTTTTATTTTAAATTCGGTGCATTAGTATTTGTAAATGATTCTTTCATAGAGCGTTCATTAAAAAATGACGACTGTGACACTTGGGACATGTGAAATGGTACATTAGCTTATTTGTTTGAGTTGTAAATATTTGTCATGTATTGTTGTTTTTCTGACATGTTCCACATCCTGGAGGACCTCCTCACTACGGATCAATTGGAATGAAAGTAAATCTAGTAATCTAATCTAATCTGAGGACAACACAAACTCCCAGTCATCTCGAGGCAGGCTATGCATGACAGAGACTTTAGTCATCAATAATACAGGGTGAGCACAAAGTCTTGCCCTGATTATAACACTTTTTTACAGAATAACCGTTTGAGATAATAATTTACATTTGATGCCCTTATATAGGTTAGTGTTACCAGTTCATTTTAAGACCACTTACGTTAGTAAACCTCAACGTGTGCTCCCTTGGTAGCTCGGAAAATGTCGAGACGGTATTCCAGTTGCTGCCAGGTGTTTCGTAACGTGTGTTCTGTCACAGTACCCACAGCAGCTTGTATCCTAGCCGTAGGTCGTGGACGTCAGCAACTGGTGTGACGAAGACTCTGTCCTTGATATAGTCCCAGGTTTAAAAAGACAAGGGGCGTAACGTCTGGAGAGGGTAGTAATGTCCGGATTGGTGCACTGGAAGGAAAGGTCCAAAACCCTGACCACGGCGCTCCCCACACGTTACGGCCCTTGCCTTTTTTTTTCTGTGGCTGTATCAAGGACAGAGTCTTCGCCACACCAGTTGCTGACGTCGACGAACTGAAGGCTAGGATACAAGCTGCTGTGGGTACTGTGACAGAACACACGTTACGAAACACCTGGCAGCAACTGGAATACCGTCTCCACATTCTCGGAGCTACAAAGGCAGCACACGTTGAGGTTTACTAACGTAGGTGGTCTCAAAAAGAGCTAGTAGCACTAGTATACACGGTGGTCCATTGATCGTGACCGGGACAAATATCTCACGAAATAAGCGTCAAACAACAAAACTACAAAGAACGAAACTTGTCTAGCTTGAAGGGGGAAACCACATGGCGGTATGGTTGGCCCGCTAGATGGCGCTGCCATAGGTCAAACGGATATCAACTGAGTTTTTTAAAATAAAACCCCCATTTTTTTATTACATATTCGTGTAGTACGTAAAGAAATATGAATGTTGGTGATAGATGGCGTTGTAATAGTCACAAACATATGGCTCACAATTTTAGACGAACAGTTGGTAACAGGTAGGTTTTTTAAATTAAAATACAGAACGTAGGTACGTTTGAACATTTTATTTTGGTTGTTCCAATGTGATACATGTACCATTGTGAACTTATCATTTCTGAGAACGCATGCTGTTACGGCGTGATTACCTGTAAATACCACATTAATGCAATAAATGCTCAAAATGATGTCCGTCAACCACAATGCATTTGGCAGTACGTGTAACGACATTCCTCTCAACAGCGAGTACTTCGCCTTCCGTAATGTTCGCACATGCATTGACAATGCGCTGACGCATGTTGTCAGGCGTTGTCGGTGGATCACGATAGCAAATATCCTTCAACTTTCCCCACAGAAAGAAATCCGGGGACGTCAGATCCGGTGAACGTGTGGGCCACGGTATGGTGCTTCGACGACCAATCCACCTGTCATGAAATATGCTATTCAATACCGCTTCAACAGCACGGGAGCTATGTGCCGGACATCCATCATGTTGGTAGTACATCGCCAGTTTGTCATGCAGTGAAACATCTTGTAGTAACATCGGTAGAACATTACGTAGGAAATCAGCATACATTGCACCATTTAGACTGCCATCGATAAAATGGGGGCCAATTATCCTTTCTCCCATAATGTCGCACCATACATTAACCCGCCAAGGTCGCTGATGTTCCACTTGTCGCAGCCATTGTGGATTTTCCGTTGCCCAATAGTGCATATTATGCCGGTTTACGTTACCGCTGTTGGTGAATGACGCTTCGTCGCTAAATAGAACGCGTGCAAAAAATCTGTCATCCTTCCGTAATTTATCTTGTGCCCAAAGCCAGAACTGTACACGTGGTTCGAATTCGTCGCCATGCAATTGGTACGGGTGCAATCGATGTTGATGTAGCATTCTCAACACCGACGTTTTTCAGATTCCCGATTGTCGCGCAATTTGTCTGCTACTGATGTGCGGATTAGCCGCGACAGCAGCTAAAACACCTACTTGGGGATCACCATTTGCTGCAGGTCGCGGTTGACGTTTCACATGTGGCTGAACACTTCCTGTTTCCTTAAATAACGTAACTATCCGGCGAACGGTCCGGACACTTGGATGATGTCGTCCAGGATACCGAGCAGCATACATAGCACACGCCCGTTGGGCATTTTTATGACAATAGCCGTACATTAACACGATACCGACCTTTTCCGCAATTGGTAAAACGGTCCATTTTAACACGGGTTATGTATCACGAAGCAAATACCGTCCGCACTGGCGGAATGTTACATGATACCACGTACTTATGCGTTTGTGATTATGACAGCGCCATCTATCACAAACCGAAAAAAGTTGTTCAACTAAAACATTCATATTTCTTTACGTAGTACACGAATATGTAATAAAAATAGGGGTTCCTAATTTAAAAAAACCTCAGTTGATATCCGTTTGACCCATGGCAGCGCCATCTAGCGGGCCAACCATAGCGGCATCTGGTTTCCCCCTCCAAGTTAGACGAGTTTCGTTGTTTGTCGTTTTTTCGTTTGATGCTTATTTCGTGAGATATTCGGCCCAGGCGCTATCAATGGACCCCCTGTATATGAACATGGTATCTGTTCTTTCGGACATGTCTGAAAGAACGGATACCATATATATATATATATATATATATATATATATATATATATATATATATATAAGGCTCACCGGCCATTTGACCATCTTCTTCGGTGCGGATGCACAAAGAGTGACCGAACTCTAACGGGAATCGGCAGGAAAGCCGCGAGTAATGAGTATAATGGGCAGGCGCACTATGAATATATAGTGTGGGCCAATAAGTTGCGGGAGGCGTGCCAGAGATAAGTCCCTGCAGTCGCACTATCCTCTATGTCCTCGGTGGCTCAGATGGAGGGTGCTGGCACGGTAGCTGAGCGTGTTCGGGGTCAGCTACCCTCTGTAACAAAAAACTCAGTGAACAGATCAATGGAGAACCTAAATGGGTGTGATCGGACGTAAACCCCGAACAAAATTCAACTAATGGCTCTGAGCACTATGGGACTCAACTGCTGAGGTCATTAGTCCCCTAGAACTTAGAACTAGTTAAACCTAACTAACCTAAGGACATCACAAACATCCATGCCCAAGGCAGGATTCGAACCTGCGACCGTAGCGGTCTTGCGGTTCCAGACTGCAGCGCCTTTAACCGCACGGCCACTTCGGCCGGCATTCAACTAATAAAACAGAACAAAATGAAATATAAAAAAATGGATACAGCGTCTGCCATGTAAGGAGGAGATCCCGGGTTAGAGTCCCGGTCGGGGCACACATTTTCAACTGTCCCCATTGACTTATATCAACGCCTGTATGCAGCTAGGGGTATTCATTTCATTGTAATTTCATAGTAATACTAACCGATGTAACAGCATCAAATGTAAATTATTATGTCAAACGGTTATTCTGAAAAAATTGTTGTAATGAGGGGAAGACTTTGTGCTCAGCCTCTATATTTGACTGAAGATACACTGTTTTGGCCTTATTTCACAATTTTTTTATTAATGTTATTGCACAACGTAGGTTCCGGGTTATAAGTCCATTTTCAGATACGTTACAAATTCCCAAAGATAATAATAAATTTAAAATCACTGAAAAGATTCCTTCACTGACATTTTCATCCCGGCTTCCTCCCAACATTCTACAACCTACAAACTTGCAGCATTCCATCACTTGATCCACCGTCTCCTTTGTATAACAACTTTAACCTCGTACAGTTTTGCGATGGCTTCATATCAGCGAAGTTGCTAAATTTCAGGCACAATCTTTTATTAACCGTAAGTCCGTAACTAAACATTTGCGCACGTACGTTTATATGTTTCTCTTTCGTTTTACTTGCACAATAACGTATTAAAATATTTGCTTATCTTCGTGAATTACCGTGTATATGGTCTATGAATAAACACATACAGCCGGAATACCAACATGCAAAACAAAACGCTGCGAACATACGCAGAAACCTAATACTTGCCGAGGTGTTTAAATCAGAACACAAACTTCCGCAATTTTATTGCTGCATTTCGAATGGGCAAATAAATTCGAAATTGGAAATTTGTGGTTAGTCCCTATGGGACCAAACTGCTGAGGTCATCGGTCCCTAGGCTTACACACTAATTAATCTAACTTAAACTAACTTACGCTGAGGACAACACACGCCCATATCCGAGGGAGGACTCTAACCTCCGACGGGGGTAACAGCGCGAACCGTGGCAAGGCGCCATAGACCACTCGGCTACCCCGCGTGGCAAATAAATTTCAGGAACTTGCTAAGGACGCCGTGCTTATAAACCAGAGGGGCTGCCACAGTCATTGCAATATTATTATTATATTTTATTATTATTACTGAGAAAATAAGAAATGTTCGGGTGAAGAAATGGATGTTGTTGTTGTGGTCTTCAGTCCTGAGACTGGTTTTATTGAGCTCTCCATGCTACTCTATCCTGTGCAAGCTTCTTCATCTCCCAGTACCTACTGCAACCTACATCCTTCTGAATCTGCTTAGTGTATTCATCTCTTGGTCTCCCTCTACGATTTTTACCCTCCACGCTGCCCTCCAGTACTAAATTGGTGATCCCTCGATGTCACAGAACATGTCCTACCAACCGATCCCTTCTTCTAGTCAAGTTGTACCACAAATTCGTCTTCTCCCCAATTCTATTCAGTACCTCCTCATTAGTTATGTGATCTACCCATCTAATCTTCAGCATTCTTCTGTAGCACCAAATTTCGAAAGCTTCTTTCTCTTCTTGTCTAAACTATTTATTGTCCACGTTTCACTTCCATACATGGCTACACTCAATATAAATAATTTCAGAAACGACTTCCTGACACTTAAATCTATACTCGATGTTAACAAATTTCTCTTCTTCAGAAACGCTTTCCTTGCCATTGCCAGTCTACATTTTATATCCTCTCTACTTCTACCATCATCATTTATTTTGCACCCCAAATAGCAAAACTCCTTTACTACTTTAAGTGTCTCATTTCCTAATCTAATTCCCTCAGCGTCACCCGACGTAATTCGACTACATTCCATTATCCTCGTTTTGCTTTTGTTGATGTTCATCTTACATCCTCCTTTCAAGACACTATCCATTCCGTTCAACTGCTCTTCCAAGTCCTTTGCTGTCTCTGACAGAATTACAATGTCATCGGTGAACCTTAAAGTTTTTATTTCTTCTCCATTGATTTTAATACCTACTCCGAATTTTTCTTCTGTTTCCTTCACTGCTTGCTCAATATACAGATCGAATAACATCGGGGAGAGACTACAAACCTGTCTCACTCCCTTCCCAACCACTGCTTGCCTTTAATGTCCCTATAAGAGTCGAGGGACATGAAAGGGAAGAAATGGATAGAGAGGAATAAAAATTTAAGTTCTCAAGACACATTTTATTAATTTCATGCCCATACAGGGTTCGAAATGTGATGAATTTCGTGTGTACTTGAGCACCTGTTGTCTTAAGATCTGCCGCAATATTTTCTACTAAGAACTGCCGCTTCCCACCACGATTGTTCCCACCACGATTGTCGAATTCCCGTGTATACAAGTCGCAAAGTTGTCTCATATTCAAACACTTGATGACTTCAGACTGAATAATTTCTTCTCTGTTGAAAAAAAAAAAAAAAAAAAAATTGTTTTTTTTCTTGCATTCCGTAGAACGTGTGTCGGACAATGATACAGATTTCCATGCACATTCAGTAGTATGTCTGGATACCGCCAGCAGAGTGTCTTACGAATAGGGTTGCTTCAAAAAAAGTAATAAATTAAAAACGTCGGCCCTGGTGCTGAAGTTCTATTACATGGACCCCGGAAGTGTAGTAAGTGACGAAATTCCACTCTCGAACAACGTGCGGAAGAAGCGAACGCCTATATCATCCGTGCGAGCTCTGATATTCCTTATTTTATTATGATAATAGTTTCTTCCTATGTAGGTGGGCGGCAACAAAATATTTTCGCATTCGGAGGAGAAAGTTGGAGAGAAATTTCAGGAGAAGATCCCGCCGCAACGAGAATCCTCTATGTTATACTCACCCAGTGTTTACAGTGAGAGTACCTAGCGATTCCAACGAACTTTGAACAGTTTCAAACTTTTTCTACGCTTTTTCCTCTTACGTGCTTAATACGAGCGTAATCCGAAAAGTAAGGTCTCCTATTTTTTGTAAGAACATAGACCTGTTTATTTCTACAATGTTTTACATCAGTTTACAGCTTGAACTTTTAGCTATTTTTCGACATAATCACCATTTCTGTCGATGCATTTTTGTAGACGCTGTGGCAGTTTTTGTATGCCCATGTCATACCAGCTCGCCGCCATGCTGTTCAGAAAGTTATGAACACCTTCTTTCACATCGTCGTCGGAGCTGAATCGCTTTCCGGTTAAATATTCTTCTAACCTAGGGAACAGGTGATAGTCACTGGGCGCCAAGTCAGGACTATAGGGTGGGTGGGTGATTCTGTTCCACTGAAACTGTTGCAGGAGAGCAACTGTTTGCCGAGCGATGTGTGGGCGAGCGTTGTCATGGAGAATGTGTACGCCCTTGCTCAACATTCCTCTTCTCGGGTTCTGAATTGCCCGTTTGATTTTCTTCAGAATCTCACAGTACCTGTCAGCGTTAATTGCGGTCCCAGCGATTCACCTCCGACGAGGAGGTTAAAGAAGAGGTTCACAACTTTCTGAACAGCATGCCGGCGAGCTGGTATGACATGGGCATACAAAAACTGCCACAGCGTCTACAAAAATGCATCGACAGAAATGGTGATTATGTCGAAAAACAGCTAAATGTTCAACCTGTAAACTGATGTAAACCATTGTAGAAATAAACAGGTCTTTTTTTTTTCGGCATCAGTCTACTGACTGGTTTGATGCGGCCCGCCACGAATTCCTTTCCTGTGCTAACCTCTTCATCTCAGAGTAGCACCTGCAACCTACGTCCTCAATTATTTGCTTGACGTATTCCAATCTCTGTCTTCCTCTACAGTTTTTGCCCTCTACAGCTCCCTCTAGTACCATGGAAGTCATTCCCTCATGTCTTAGCAGATGTTCTATCATCCTGCCCCTTCTCCTTATCAGTGTTTTCCACATATTCCTTTCCTCTCCGATTCTGCGTAGAATCTCCTCATTCCTTACCTTATCAGTCCACCTAATTTTCAACATTCGTCTATAGCACCATATCTCAAATGCTTCGATTCTCTTCTGTTCCGGTTTTCCCACAGTCCATGTTTCACTGCCATACAATGCTGTACTCCAGACGTACATCCTCAGAAATTTCTTCCTCAAATTAAGGCCGGTATTTGATATTAGTAGACTTCTCTAGGCCAGAAATGCCTTTTTTGCCATAGCGGGTCTGCTTTTGATGTCCTCCTTGCTCCGGCCGTCATTGGTTATTTTACTGCCTAGGTAGCAGAATTTCTTAACTTCACTGACTTCGTGACCATCAATCCTGGTGTTAAGTTTCTCGCTGTTCTCATTTCTACTACTTCTCATTACCTTCGTCTTTCTCCGATTTACTCTCAAACCATACTGTGTACTCATTAGACTGTTCATTCCGTTCAGCAGATCATTTAATTCTTCTTCACTTTCACTCTGGATAGCAATGTCATCAGCGAATCGTATCATTGATATCCTTTCACCTTGTATTTTAATTCCACTCCTGAACCTTTCTCTTATTTCCATCATTGCTTCCTCGATGTACAGATTGAAGAGTGCGGCGAAAGGCTACAGCCTTGTCTTACACCCTTCTTAATACGAGCACTTCGTTCTTGGTCGTCCACTCTTATTATTCCCTCTTGGTTGTAGTACATATTGTATATGACCCGCCTCTTCCTATAGCTTACCCTTACTTTTTTCAGAATCTCGAACAGCTTTCACCATTTTATATTGTAGAACGCTTTTTCCAGGTCGACAAATCCTATGAAAGTGTCTTGATTTTTCTTTAGCCTTGCTTCCATTATTAGCCGTAACGTCACAATTGCCTCTCTCGTCCCTTTACTTTTCCTAAAGCCAAACTGATCGTTACCTAGCTCATTCTCAATTTTCTTTTCCATTCTTCTGTATATTATTTTTGTAAGCAGCTTCGATGCATGAGCTGTTAAGCTGATTGTGCGATAATTCTCGCACTTGTCAGCTCTTGCCGTCTTCGGAATTGTGTGGATGATGCTTTTCCGAAAGTCAGATCGTATATCGCCAGACTCATATATTCTACACA
Source organism: Schistocerca piceifrons (assembly GCF_021461385.2). Taxonomy (NCBI): domain Eukaryota; kingdom Metazoa; phylum Arthropoda; class Insecta; order Orthoptera; family Acrididae; genus Schistocerca; species Schistocerca piceifrons. The sequence goes on from NC_060148.1 coordinate 81,157,614, forward strand.
CCAACGTGAATAGTCGTTTTGTTGCCACTTCCCCCAATGATTTTAGAAATTCTGATGGAATGTTATCTATCCCTTCTGCCTTATTTGACCGTAAGTCCTCCAAAGCTCTTTTAAATTCCGATTCTAATACTGGATCCCCTATCTCTTCTAAATCGACTCCTGTTTCTTCTTCTATCACATCAGACAAATGTTCACCCTCATAGAGGCTTTCAATGTATTCTTTCCACCTATCTGCTCTCTCCTCTGCATTTAACAGTGGAAGTCCCGTTGCACTCTTAATGTTACCACCGTTGCTTTTAATGTCACCAAAGGTTGTTTTGACTTTCCTGTATGCTGAGTCTGTCCTTCCGACAATCATATCTTTTTCGATGTCTTCACATTTTTCCTGCAGCCATTTCGTCTTAGCTTCCCTGCACTTCCTATTTATTTCATTCCTCAGCGACTTGTATTTCTGTATTCCTGATTTTCCCGGAACATGTCTGTACTTCCTCCTTTTATCAATCAACTGAAGTATTTCTTCTGTTACCCATGGTTTCTTCGCAGCTACCTTCTTTGTACCTATGTTTTCCTTACCAACTTCTGTGATTGCCCTTTTTAGAGATGTCCATTCCTCTTCAACTGTACTGCCTACTGCGCTATTCCTTATTGCTGTATCTATAGTGTTAGAGAACTTCAAACCTATCTCGTCATCCCTTAGTACTTCCGATCCCACTTCTTTGCGTATTGATTCTTCCTGACTAATGTCTTCAACTTCAGCCTACTCTTCATCACTACTATATTGTGATCTCAGTCTATATCTGCTCCTGGGTACGCCTTACAATCCAGTATCTGATTTCGGAATCTCTGTCTGACCACGATGTAATCTAATTGAAATCTTCCCGTATCTCCCGGCCTTTTCCAAGTATACCTCCTCCTCTTGTGATTCTTTAACAGGGTATTCGCTATTACTAGCTGAAACTTGTTACAGAACTCAATTAGTCTTTCTCCTCTTTCATTCCTCGTCCCAAGCCCATATTCTCCTGTAACCTTTTCTTCTACTCATTCCCCTACAACTGCATTCCAGTCGCCCATGACTATTAGATTTTCGTCCCCCTTTACATACTGCATTACCCTTTCAATATCCTCATACACTTTCTCTATCTGTTCATCTTCAGCTTGCGACGTCAGCATGTACACCTGAACTATCGTTGTCGATGTTGGTCTGCTGTCGATTGTGATTAGTACAACCCGGTCACTGAACTGTTCACAGTAACACACCCTCTGCCCTACCTTCCTGTTCATAACGAATCCTACACATGTTATACCATTTTCTGCTGCTGTTGATATTGCCCGATACCCATCTGACCAGAAATCCTTGTCTTCCTTCCACTTCACTTCACTGACCCCTACTATATCTAGATTGATCCTTTGCATTTCCCCTTTCAGATTTTCTAGTTTCCCTACCACGTTCAAGCTTCCGACATTCCACGCCCCGACTCGTAGAACGTTATCCTTTCGTTGATTATTCAATCTTTTTCTCATGGTAACCTCCCGCTTGGCAGTCCTCTGCCGGAGATCCGAATGGGGGACTATTCCGGAATCTTTTGCCAATGGAGAGATCATCATGACACTTCTTCAATTACAGGCCACATGTCCTGTGGATACACGTTACGTGTCTTTAATGCAGTAGTTTCCATTGCCTTCTGCATCCTCATGTCGTTGATCATTGCTGATTCTTCCGCCTTTAGGGACAATTTCCCACCCCTAGGACAATAGAGTGCCCTGAACCTCTATCCGCTCCTCCGCCCTCTTTGAGAAGGCCGTTGGCAGAATGAGGCTGACTTCTTATGCCGGAAGTCTTCAGCCGCCAATGCTGATTATTTATCAAAATTTATGAATCAAAGACGCTACCCCAAGACCACGGGTATGGTCTACGTACTTATAAAAAAGTAGGAGACCCTACTTTTAGGAGTGAGACAGGGTTGTAGCCTCTCCCCGAAGTTATTCAATCTGTATATTGAGCAAGCAGTGAAGGAAACAAAAGAAAAATTCGGAGTAGGTATTAAAATCCATGGAGAAGAAATAAAAACTTTGAGGTTCGCCGATGTCAGAGACAGCAAAGGACTTGGAAGAGCAGTTGAACGGAATGGATAGTGTCTTGAAAGGAGGATATAAGATGAACATCAACAAAAGGAAAACGAGGATAATGAAATGTAGTCGAATTAAGTCGAGTGATGCTGAGGGAATTAGGTTAGGTAATGAGACACTTAAAGTAGTAAACGAGTTTTGCTATTTGGGGAGCAAAATAACTGATGATGGTAGAAGTAGAGAGGATATAAAAAGTAGACTGGCAATGGCAAGGAAAGCGTTTCTCAAGAAGAGAAATTTGTTAACACCGAGTATAGATTTAAGTGTGAGGAAGTCGTTTCTGAAAGTATTTGTATGGAGTGTAACCATGTATGGAAGTGAAACATGGACGATAAATAGTTTGGACAAGAAGAGAATAGAAGCTTCCGAAATGTGGTGCTACAGAAGAATGCGGAAGATTAGATTGGTAGATCACGTAACTAATGAGGAGGTATTGAATAGAATAGGGGAGAAGTTTGTGGCACAACTTGACTAGAAGAAGTGATCGGTTGGTGGGTCATATTCTGAGGCATCAAGGGATCACCAATTTAGTACTGGAGGGCAGCGTGGAGGGTAAAAATCGTAGAGGGAGACCAAGAGATGAATACACTAAGCAGATTCAGAAGGATGTAGGTTGCAGTAGGTACTGGGAGATGAAGAAGCTTGCACAGGATAGGGTAGCATGGAGAGCTGCATCAAACTAGTCTCAGGACTGAAGACCACAACAACAACAACAACAACTACAACAACTTTTGGGATTACCGTCGTATTAACACACCAGCCCATTTCTAAACAAATCAGAAGTATGAAGCTCTTTTATACGTGGAAATTCGATTATGGTAAGACTGGGTGATTTATTGGTATTCTTAGAAGACACTTGTCAGAATTTAATTTATATTAGATATTATTTCTTCACTTCAAAAACACTTTCGTTGCAATTAGCAGTGTACATCGCATGTACTCCCTGCTTCTGACCATTGTCAGTTAGTTTCTTGCCCAAATAACAAAATTCGGCGACCACTTTTAGCTTCTTGTTTCGTAATCTAATTCCATCAGCGTCTTCTTCTTCTGTAGTGGTCAATCCAAGGATTGGTTTGCAGCAGCTACAATGGCAGCTTGTCTCCATTCTGTGCGTCTTTCAGCTTTCCTCTTCATTTCTTTATAGACGTTACATCCCACATGTTTCACGATTTGATCCAAGTACCTCTGCCGTCGTTTTCCTCTTGGTCTTTTTCCCTCGACATATCCCTCTGATTGTGTTCAGGAGTCCTTTATGTCTTAATAGATGGCCTGTAAATTGTACTCTTCTTTCAACAATGAAACTCCAGAAGCTTCTCTTCACACCTGCTCTTTCCAGAACCACAACGCTTGTGACCTTGTCGATACATTTTATTTTGAGCATGCATCTATAGCACCACATTTCAAAAGAATTTAGCTTCTGGTCTTCCTCTTTCCCGAGAGTCCATGTTTCACACCCATAGCATGCCACACTCCACACATACGATTTCAAAAATCTTTTCCTGATTTCAAGGCTGATGATCCTAGATGATAAGACGTTTATCTTATTGATAAAAGCAGCCTTTGTTCTACTTCTCACTTCTGCCTTGCTCCTTCCATCCCGGGTAATATTACTGCCCAGATAAGTCAATTTATCAACTTGTTCAAGCAGTTCATTGCCTACTTGGACTTTCACTTGCTCTTTTTTGTCTCATTGCTTTTGCTTGATTAATTCTCATACTGTATTCTTCCCCCATAACTTTATCCATTCTATTCAGTAGGACTACAAGATCTTCTTCAGTTTCAGCTAGGACAGCTATATCATCGGCATATCTTATCTATTCGTTGGCAATGAATTACTGCACCTCTCCATCAGCGTATTCTGATTTACAGGGTAGCGCACGAAATGTGTTACCAGTTGTTTCTTTCACAATTTACGACGCACATTAGATATCCCGCTGGGATCTCTACAGCAGTACCAGCAGAGCTCGTAAAAACAAATGAGTTTCGAAATGACGTGTTATTCACGATACTGCCGCTAGGAGACTAGTAAGCAGCAATGGCTGACAATGGAAGACTGACGACACAGCAACGATCGGCAACTGTGTTACTTTTTCGTGAAACGAAAAGCCTTGTTGTGACTCAGAGGCGTTTTCGACAACAGTTTAACACACGATGGGTCCCTTGCAGGAAGACCATCCACACCTTGTACGATAAATTTGTACAGGAAGGAACAGTATTGGAAGCGAAGCGACCTCGGCCTAAGCCTGTTTGTTCGCCGGAGAATATTGAAGCGGTACGAGTTGCTGTACAGAGAAGTCCAGGGAAATCGTGTGGAAAGCAGTGAACTGGGAATATGCAGATGCTCCGCTTAAAAGTGACCTCCATATGTGCCCATACAAGATGACCTGTGCAAGGAGGCTCACTGAAGAACACAAGCAGCAGAGACTACTGTTTGCTCAGTGGGCGGAGGATAGGGAAGAAACTCTCAACAACGTTTGGTTTTCAGACGAGGCGCATTTTCATTTAGACGGTGTGGTTAACAAACAAAATGTACGGTTTTGGGCCGCTGAAAACCCACAAGTGCTTGAAGAACGACAACATTATGCTGCGGGGATTACAGCGTGGGCAGCAATTTCCAGTCACGGACTTAATGAACCCTTTTTCTTTGAAGAACCTGTGAACAGCGAGCGTTATTTGAGCATGCTTCCCAATAGCTTCGTTCCACAGCTTCTTGCTACTGCCTTGCCCTTTAACACGCAGTGGTTCGTGCAAGATGGAGCAAGGCCACATACTACAAACACTGTGTTGGAGTTTTTACATTAGCATTTCGACATGGGGATCATTTCACTCAGGTTTCCATGTCGCTTCAATAAGGGACAAAATTGGCGCCCCAATAGTCCAGACCTCAATCCGTGTGACTTCTTTCTTTGGGGGTACCTAAAGGAAAAAATTTTCCCGAAACGTGCACGTGATTTAATGGAGCTCAGAAGACTTATTCTTCAAGCTTGCAGTGGAATTACGGAAGACATGTGCCGTAGGGTAGGCACTAACTTCAGTGTTCGTTTGAAGGAAGTTAGGAAACGAAATGGTGGACATATTGAGCATGTGCTGAGTTAGAACAAATCTCCATGGACGGCTTTTCATTGTAGTATATGTTTCTTTCACATTATACGAGGGCTATCCACAAAGTACATTACGTTTTGGAATTAAAAATAAATAAAATATTGGAATTTTTTTAAATTATATACAGATGAAAGCCGCACTTAAATACTACTTTTCTACATAGTTGCCATTTAAATTAAGGCACTTATCGTAGCGATGGCCGAGCTCGGAAATTCCTTCGTCGTAAAATTCGGTCGCCTGCGCCTTCAACCACGCGGTTGCCTCTTCTTGAAGCTGTGCGTCGTCATCAAAACGCCGCATAGCCAACCACTTCTTCATTGCTGGGAATAAGTGGAAGTCGCTCGGTGCCAGGTCGGGACTTTACGGCGGATGAGGAAACAACTCCCACTTAAAAGATTCGAGAACTTCACGAGTGGCATTTGCCGTGTGGGCCCGGGCGTTGTCGTGAATCGGCAAGATCTTTGAGCCCAACTTTCCCCTGCGCTTGTTTTGTATTGCTCTTCTGAGGTTGTGCAGAGTTTGGCAATACCTTTGAGGGTTTATTGTTGTGCCTCTTCCAAGAAAATCCACAAAAATCACACCTTTTCTGTCCCAAAAGAAGAGGTAACCACGTGGTTGAAGGCGCAGGCGGCCGAATTTCACGACGAAGGAATTTCCGAGCTCGGCCATCGCTACGATAAGTGCGTTAATTTAAATGGCAACTATGTAGAAAAGTAGTATTTAAGTGTGGCTTTCATCTGTATATAATAAAAAAATTTCCAATACTTTATTTATTTTTAATTCCAAAACGCAATGTACTTTGTGGATAGCCCTCGTATTGACAATAAAGTTTCTATTCAAAAATAAAATGGTAACACATTTCGTGCGCCACCCTGTAATTCGCCTGCATCCCATTACCGTTGCTTTTCCTGTTGCTCCTCGCCGTATAAGCCTGTTTTCGAGACACTCTCCATTCATTTCCGACTCGTCCGCCACGTCATTTGCCGTGTGGAGTTCCGCGCGCTGCGTGTGTCGCCTGCGTATTTCCGGAGGCGGCGCGTGGCTGCTTGGCGCTGCTGTGTGCGCCGCGTAACCTGAGCCGAGGCGCGTGTGCCTGCGTGCGTACGCTCGGCCGGACCTGCGGTTTTCACTAGCGGAGTTTCCTGCCTGCGGGCGGCTCCCTGATGACGCTGTCCGCAGTGTTCAAATGGCTCTGAGCACTACGGGATTTAACATCTAAGGTCATCAGTACCCTAGAACTTAGAACTACTTACAGGGTGTTTCAAAAATATTTGAAACGGCAATAAAAACTAAACGAGCAGCGATAGAAATACACCGTTTGTTGCAATATGCTTGGGACAACAGTACATTTTCAGGCAGACAAACTTTCGAAATTACAGTAGTTACAATTTTCAGCAACAGATGGCGCTGCGGTCTGGGAAACACTATAGTACGATATTTTCCACATATCCACCATGGGTAGCAATAATATGGCGTAGTCTCTGGATGAAATTACCCGAAACCATTGACAACGTGTCTGGCGGAATGGCTTCACATTCAGATGACATGTACTGCTTCAGCTGTTCAATTGTTTCTGGATTCTGGCGGTACACCTGGTCTTTCAAGTGTCCCCACAGAAAGAAGTCACAGGGGTTCATGTCTGGCGAATAGGGAGGCCGATCCACGCCGCCTCCTGTATGTTTCGGATAGCCCAAAGCAATCACACGATCATCGAAATATTCATTCAGGAAATTAAAGACGTCGGCCGTGCGATGTGGCCGGGCACCATCTTGCATAAACCACGAGGTGTTCGCAGTGTCGTCTAAGGCAGTTTGTACTGCCACAAATTCACGAAGAATGTCCAGATAGCGTGATGCAGTAACCGTTTCGGATCTGAAAAATGGGCCAATGATTCCTTTGGAAGAAATGGCGGCCCAGACCAGTACTTTTTTGAGGATGCAGGGACGATGGGACTGCAACATGGGGCTTTTCGGTTCCCCATATGCGCCAGTTCTGTTTATTGACGAAGCCGTCCAGGTAAAAATAAGCTTCGTCAGTAAACCAAATGCTGCCCACATGCATATCGCCGTCATCAATCCTGTGCACTATATCGTTAGCGAATGTCTCTCGTGCAGCAACGGTAGCGGCGCTGAGGGGTCGCCGCGTTTGAATTTTGTACGGATAGAGGTGTAAACTCTGGCGCACGAGACGATACGTGGACGTTGGCGTCATTTGGACCGTAGCTGGAACACGGCGAACGGAAACCCGAGGCCGCTGTCGGATCACCTGCTGCACTAGCTGCGCGTTGCCCTCTGTGGTTGCCGTACGCGGTCGCCCTACCTTTCCGGCACATTCATCCGTCACGTTCCCCGTCCGTTGAAATTTTTCAAACAGATCCTTTATTGTATCGCTTTTCGGTCCTTTGGTTACATTAAACCTCCGTTGTAAAACTTCGTCTTGTTGCAACAACACTGTGTTCTAGGCGGTGGAATTCCAACACCAGAAAAATCCTCTGTTCTAAGGAATAAACCATGTTGTCTACAGCACACTTGCACGTTGTGAACAGCACACGCTTACAGCAGAAAGACGACGTACAGAATGGCGCACCCACAGACTGCGTTGTCTTCTATATCTTTCACATCACTTGCAGCGCCATCTGTTGTTGAAAATTGTAACTACTGTAATTTCGAAAGTTTGTCCGCCTGAAAATGTACTGTTGTCCCAAGCATATTGCAACAAACGGTGTATTTCTATCGCTGCTCGTTTAGTTTTTATTGCCGTTTCAAATATACCAGTCATTTTTGAAACACCCTGTAAACCTAACCAACCTAAGGACACCACACACACCCATGCCCGAAGCAGGGTTCGAACCTGCGACCGTAGCGGTCGCGCGGTGCCACACTGAAGCGCCTAGAACCGCTCGGCCAGCCACGCCGGCTCGCAGCTGATGCTGCAGGTATAACGCTATTTCATTCTGTCCTTAACGCGTTCGTTTTCTCTCAAATTCTTTTCTTTCCCCTCCTTTGCTGTACAGGGTGGTCCATTAATAGTGACTGGGCCAGAAATCTCACGAAATAAGTATAAAACGAAAAAACTGCAAAGAACGAAACTCGTCTAGCTTGAAGGGGGAAACCAGATGCCGCTATGGTTGGCCCGCTAGATGCCGCTGCCATAGGTCAGACGGATATCAACTGCGTTTTAAAAAAATAGGAACCCCCTTTTTTATTACATATTCGTCTAGTACGTAAAGAAATATGAAGATTTTTTTGGACCATTTTTTCGCTTTGTGATAGATGGCGCTGTAACAGTCACAAACGTATAAGTACGTGGTATCACGTAGTACGTATTAAATTCCATGGAGAAGAAATAAAAATCTTGAGGTTCGCCGATGACATTGTAATTCTGTCAGAGACAGCAAAGGACTTGGAAGAGCAGTTGAACGGAATCGGCAGTGTTTTGAAAGGAGGGTATAAGATGAACATCAACAAAGGCAAAACGAGGATAATGGAATGTAGTGAATTAAGTCGGGTGATGCTAAGGGAATTAGATTAGGAAATGAGACACTTAAAGTAGAAAAGGAGTCTTGCCATTTGGGCAGCAAAATAACTGATGATGGTCGAAGTAGAGAGGATATAAAATGTAGACTATGGGAAGGAAAGCGTTTCTGAAGGAGAAAAATTGGTTAACATCGAGTATTGAACATAGGAAGTCGTTTCTGAAAGTATTTGTATGGAGTGCAGCCATGTATGGAAGTGAAACATGGGCGATAAATAGTTTGGACAAGAAGAGAATAGAAGCTTTCGAAATGTGGTGCTACAGAAGAATGCTGAAGATTAGATGGGTAGATCACATAACTAATGGGGAGGTATTGAATAGAATGGGGGAGAAGAGGAGTTTGTGGCACAACTTGACCAGAAGAAGGGATCGGTTGGTAGGACATGTTCTGAGGCATCAACGGATAACCAATTTAGTACTGGAGGACAACGTGGAGGGTAAAAATCGTACAGGGAGACCAAGAGATGAATACACTAAGCAGATTCAGAAGGTTGTAGGTTGCAGTAAGTACTGGGAGAAGAAGTAGCTTGAAGTAGCTTGCACAGGATAGAGTAGCATGGGGAGCTGCATTAAACCAGTCTCAGGATTAAAGACCACAACAACAACAACATCACGTAACATTCCGCCAGTGCGGATGGTATTTTCTTCGTGATACATTACCCTTTACCAGTTGCGGAAAAGGTCGATATCGTGTTGATGTATGGCTATTGTGAGCAAAATGCCCAACGGGCGTGTGCTATGTATGCTGTTCGGTATCCTTTACGACATAATCCGTCCGGACCGTTCGCCGGATAGTTACATTATTTAAGGAAACAGGAAGTGTTCAGCCACATGTGAAACGTCAACCACGACCTGCAACAAATGATGATGCCCAAGTAGGTGTTTTAGCTGCTGTCGCGGCTAATCCGCACATCAGTAACAATCGGGAATCTCAAAAACGTCGCCGGCCGCGGTGGTCTCGCGGTTCTAGGCGCTCAGTCCGGAACCGCGCGACTGCTACGGTCGCAGGTTCGAATCCTGCCTCGGGCATGGATGTGTGTGATGTCCTTAGGTTAGTTAGGTTTAAGTAGTTCTAAGTTCTAGGGGACTGATGACCACAGATGTTAAGTCCCATAGTGCTCAGAGCCATTCAAAAACGTCGGTGTTGAGAATGCTATATCAACATCGATTGCACCCGTACCATATTTCTATGCACCAGGAATTGCTTGGCGACGACTTTGAACGTCGTGTACAGTTCTGCCACTGGGCACAAGAGAAATTACGGGACGATGACAGATTTTTTGCACGCGTTCTATTTAGCGGCGAAGCGTCATTCACGAACAGTGATAACGTAAACAGGCATAATATGCACTATTGCGCAACGGAAAATCCACAATGGCTGCGAGAAGTGGAACATCAGCTGTTTGTCTAAAATTGTGAGCCATATGTTTGTGACTATTACAGCGCCATCTGTCACAAAGTGAAAAAAGTGGTCCAACTAAAACATTCATTTTTATTTACTTACTACAGGAATATGTAATTAAAATGGGGACTCCTATTTTTAAAAAAATCGCAGTTTACATCCGTTTGACCTATGGCAGCGCCATCTAGCGGGCCAACCATAGCGCCATCTGTTTTCCCCTTCAAGCTAGACAAGTTTCGTACTTTGTAGTTTTTTCGTCTGACGCTTATTTCTTGCGATTTTTGCCTCGTATATCCAGTCCATTACTTTACAACTCAGTTCGTTCGTTTTCTCTTCTACTCATTCGTTCTCTCTTCATTCGTTGATTTTATCCACAGTTCCTTATTTCCACCTCAGTTCGTTTCTTTTCCCCGCAATTATTTTGTTTTCACCCCTACTCCTTCGCATTCTCCTCAGTTCGCTAGTCTTCCCATGAGTTCGTTAATTTATCCCTCATTTCCTTAGTTTATCCTTCATTTCTTTCGTTTTCTTCTCACGTTATTAATTTTCAAATGGTTCAAATGTCTCTGAGCACTATGGGACTTTACATCTGATGTCATCAGTCCCCCTAGACGTAGAACTACTTAAACGTAACTTAACCTAAGGACATCACACAACATCCATGCCCGATGCGGGATTCGAACCTTCGACCGTAGCAGCAGCGCGGTTCTGACTGAAGCGCCTAGAACCGCTCGGGCACAGCGGCCGGCTTAGACCGCAGTCTCTGTAACAAAGTATGACTGAATGGATGGTCTCTAACATGGAAACCATGCATTTCTGGACTTAAGTTCATTAGACTTTTTTTGTTCCGTATCCTCTCATCGATCAATCCGTAGAGTTTGTACACGGTGGAAAAAATCACCCTGTTCATCCAGGTTCCTAAAAAAATTTTTGGTTACGTTTATTTGTTTGCCAAATAAAGGATTAAGACTACAACAAGATCAATATAACATAATTATTACTGCAAACGAGTGTATGGGATTGGACTACCCATATCTGTACAGGCTGTTAGCGGCAAGGTAACGGCTAACGCGGGTGTCAGATTACGCGGGTGTCAGAGATAATGTCCTTAACGTGGTGTATCGCGTATGGCCTGTGATAGCCTTTATCGGCCAGCAGCAATTAACGGCGTAGATATAATAGCGTGGGTAATTAAATTTTAATTTTAAGCGACGCCGTAGTACGTGTGGTCGTTGTTCGAAACAGGCCATTGGCAGATGGCAGTTTTCGCAGAATCAAGGCACCGGCAGCTCCTAATGGCACCATGACTGCATTTATAGAGTCGGTGGGGCCGGAGCGGATTCATTAAAGCGTCTGAGCGGCGGCTGTTGACTTTAATAGCCCGACGGTGGCTCCCTTTTTAATTCCTGTTTCGCCAGATACCGTATTCCAGATTTTAGCTCGCCGTGCCCGCGAAATTCTGTTGAGAATAGCGTCAAAGACTGCGAGTCCACTCATTTTGTTCACATCGCCAGACTGTGGTGATATGTTTATTTCATTACGTTCCTCTATATTCGGTGTTGAAACACTTGTCTTTTTGACAATATTATCTTGTGAAATGAACATCAACAAAAGCAAAACGAGGATAATGGAATGTAGTCAAGTCGGGCGATGCTGCGCGAATTAGATTAGGAAATAAGACATAGTAGTAAAAGAGTTTTGCTATTAGGGGAGCAAAATAATTGATGATGGTCGAAGTAGAGAGGGTATAAAATGTAGACTGGCAATAGCAAGGAAAGCGTTTCTGGAGAAGAGAAATTTGTTGGATTTAAGTGTCAGGAAGTCGTTTCTGAAAGTATTTGTATGGAGTGTAGCCATGTATGGAAGTGAAACATGGACGATAAATATTTTAGACAAGAAGAGAATAGAAGCTTTCGAAATGTGGTGCTACAGAAGAATTCTGAAGATTAAATGGGTAGATCACATAACTCATGAGGAGGTATTGAATAGGATTGGGGAGAAGAGGAGATTGTGACACAACTTGACCAGAAGAAGAGATCGATTGGTAGGACATGTTCTGAGGCATCAAGGGATCACCAATTTAGTATTGGAGGGCAGTGTGGAGGGTAAAAATGGTAGAGGGAGACCAAGAGATGAATACACTAAGCAGATTCAGAAGGATGTAGGTTGGAGTAGGTACTGGGAGATGAAGAAGCTTGCACAGGATAGAGTAGCACAGAGAGATGCATCAAACCACAACAACAACATCTTGTGAAAGGGAAAGGGAAATGTATCTTTTGGCAAGAACAAGTAGAGACCTTGTAATAGTTGCACACTACAAAAACTACTCAAAATTACTAAGGAATATTATTAAAAGTCTGGAAACTTGTACATAATGTCAGAAATCAGCACGTCTGGCAATAGAATTAAGGTAATATGGAATATAATGAAGTAAGAGACAGGACAATCACCCACAGAAGAGGACAACATTACTGTTGAATTTAATGAAATTTCTATAAATGACAAGCCACAGGTAGCATATGTATTTCATAATCGATTCTTAAACATAGTAGAAAGCATAGGTGCCAAAAGTTCAAGAGAAAGATCACAGCAATATGTTGAAGGAGTAACTCTCATAAAATTACATCATATGAATGTACCACCAACTTCCACTTCTGAAACTGAGAGACTAATACAGTCTCTCAAGAATAAAAGCTCTTCTGGTTTTGAGCCTGTTTCCAATATAGTACTAAAGATTTGGTCCCATATAATGTCCAGCATTATCCAAAATACGTAATGCATCACTAACTGAAGGCATTTTTCCAGAAAGACTAAAATATGCCATTGTTAAACCCCCTTTTAAGAAAGGTTATAACAGTGACGTCAATAACTACCGACCTTTTTCACTGCTGACATCATTTCGCAAAATTTTTTAGAAGGTGATGTATTCTAGAATAGTATCTCACCTTGGCAACAATAATATCCTCAGCAAATCACAGTTCAGGTTTCAGAAGGGTTGCTCTACTGAGAATGCCATTGACATGTTCACATACCAGATATTAAAAGCATTAAATAACAAAATAGCACTGGTACGTGACCCATCCAAGGCATTTGATTGTGTTAATCATAGTATACTCCTAGACAAATTGAAGTTTTATGAAACTGATGATGCAACCACACAATGGATCATGTCACATTTAACAAAAAGAATGCAGAAAGTTGTACTTCGTAGTAATTCAACCGACAGAATCCAGGGACGTAATTACGACAGGGGAGAAATCACATATGGTGTTCCCCAAGGCTCAATTTTAGGTCCACTACTGTTTCTCATATATATATGTAAATGATCTACTGTCTAATGCACAACAAGCAGAATTAGTTCTTTTTGCAGATGACAGCAGTATTGTAGTCACAACGAGTATACACACAGAAATGGAAGAAATGGTGAACGAAGTTCTCAAAAGTATCATTGACTGGTTTTCTACGAATGGTCATATTCAGTTCTGCACCTGTAGGGTTACTGCACCAGTGATAAGGGTAATACATGGTGATGAAATAATACTTAGGTGTCCATACTGATGAGAATTTAAATTGGAAAAAACACATTTTGGAACTCCTAAAAGAACTTAGTTTGTCCACATTTGCACTTAGAATCATAGCAAATTTTCGGGAGAGTGAAGTCAGTAAGTTGAAATATTTTGCTAATTTTCATACACTAACGTCAAAAGGAATATTGTTCTCGGCTATAAAAAAGAACGTCATCATGGCTCAAAAAGGTGGTGTAAGAATGTGTGGTGTTCACCCATGATCATCTTGTAGACACCTGTTTGAGTTGGGCTTTCTGACTACTGCTTCACAGTATATTTATTCCCTCATCAAGCTTGTTGTAAGTAATCCAGTACAGTTCAAAAGGCGCAATGAGGTACATAATTACAATACTAGAAGAAAAAAATGACATTCATTACAACGCTGCAACAAAAATTTTCGACCACTTACCCAGTGATATAAAATGTCTAACAGACAGCAAAGTAAAATTCGAAAATAAATTCAAAAAGTTTCTGCTTGACAACTCCTTCTATTCCGTAGAAGAATTTCTATGTTTGTAATATGTAAAAGGTGGTGGGTAGTAATTGCTAACTCAATCTGTATATCTTGTTTTCATTTCGAGGAAAAAATAATACGGTGATGTTAAGAGTACAAATGGTTCAAATGGCTCTGAGCACTATGGGACTTAACTGCTGAGGTCATTAGTCCCCTAGAACTTAGAACTACTTAAACCTATTTAACCTAACGACATCACACACATCCATGTCCGAGGCAGGATTCGAACCTGCGACCGTGGCGGTCTCACAGTTCCAGATCGTAGCGCCTAGAAGCGCTCGGCCACCCCGGCCGGCTTCAGAGCACAAGTAGATGTACAAATTAATTTGCAATATGAATGTAAAATGTCTCGTTCCACATTATGACGATTTATAGAGCAAAATGATCCATGGAACATGAAAGTAACTAACTAACTGACTTATTAAAATGGTTCAAATGGCTCTGAGCACTATGGGATTTAACTGCTGAGGTCAGTAGTCCCCTAGAACTTAGAACTACTTAAACCTATTTAACCTAAGGACATCACACACATCCATGCCCGAGGCAGGATTCGAACCTGCGACCGTAGCGGTCTCACGGTTCCACACTGTAGCGCCTAGAAGCGCTCGGCCACCTCGATCGGCAACTGACTTATACTTACAACAACGGTTGCCGAATGTTTTTGGACATCTACCATGGTGGTGCCAGTTTCGAAGTAGGGATGGGAAAAGACCGGTTGAAATCGATACCGGTATTTTAGTTCTGAATAACCGGCCTTTTTCGGTATTTGTTTCGCCTCGGTTATAACAGGTGTTTTTATTTTTTTACTAATAACCGGGTAAAAAACTGTAATATCAATTAGCGACAGCAGAAGTGCTAAAATTTTTCGTTTTTAAATAAACTTTTTGTAAAGAGCGAGTAATTTTTGTTTATAAAATTTGCTTTGGTTTGAAACATTGAGTAATTGTAGAAAATGGGAAAAGCGATCAATTCTAGTGTAATAACAGTGCTGAAAGAAACGTGCAACAAACGCCTGGCATAAGAATTGGTACAGCACTGCTGACGTTATACACTCCTGGAAATGGAAAAAAGAACACATTGACACCGGTGTGTCAGACCCACCATACTTGCTCCGGACACTGCGAGAGGGCTGTACAAGCAATGATCACACGCACGGCACAGCGGACACACCAGGAACCGCGGTGTTGGCCGTCGAATGGCGCTAGCTGCGCAGCATTTGTGCACCGCCGCCGTCAGTGTCAGCCAGTTTGCCGTGGCATACGGAGCTCCATCGCAGTCTTTAACACTGGTAGCATGCCGCGACAGCGTGGACGTGAACCGTATGTGCAGTTGACGGACTTTGAGCGAGGGCGTATAGTGGGCATGCGGGAGGCCAGGTGGACGTACCGCCGAGTTGCTCAACACGTGGGGCGTGAGGTCTCCACAGTACATCGATGTTGTCGCCAGTGGTCGGCGGAAGGTGCACGTGCCCGTCGACCTGGGACCGGACCGCAGCGACGCACGGATGCACGCCAAGACCGTAGGATCCTACGCAGTGCCGTAGGGAACCGCACCGCCACTTCCCAGCAAATTAGGGACACTGTTGCTCCTGGGGTATCGGCGAGGACCATTCGCAACCGTCTCCATGAAGCTGGGCTACGGTCCCGCACACCGTTAGGCCGTCTTCCGCTCACGCCCCAACATCGTGCAGCCCGCCTCCAGTGGTGTCGCGACAGGCGTGAATGGAGGGACGAATGGAGACGTGTCGTCTTCAGCGATGAGAGTCGCTTCTGCCTTGGTGCCAATGATGTTCGTATGCGTGTTTGGCGCCGTGCAGGTGAGCGCCACAATCAGGACTGCATATGACCGAGGCACACAAGGCCAACACCCGGCATCATGGTGTGGGGAGCGATCTCCTACACTGGCCGTACACCACTGGTGATCGTCGAGGGGACACTGAATAGTGCACGGTACATCCAAACCGTCATCGAACCCATCGTTCTACCATTCCTAGACCGGCAAGGGAACTTGCTGTTCCAACAGGACAATGCACGTCCGCATGTATCCCGTGCCACCCAACGTGCTCTAGAAGGTGTAAGTCAACTACCCTGGCCAGCAAGATCTCCGGATCTGTCCCCCATTGAGCATGTTTGGGACTGGATGAAGCGTCGTCTCACGCGGTCTGCACGTCCAGCACGAACGCTGGTCCAATTGAGGCGCCAGGTGGAAATGGCATGGCAAGCCGTTCCACAGGACTACATCCAGCATCTCTACGATCGTCTCCATGGGAGAATAGCAGCCTGCATTGCTGCGAAAGGTGGATATACACTGTACTAGTGCCGACATTGTGCATGCTCTGTTGCCTGTGTCTATGTGCCTGTGGTTCTGTCAGTGTGATCATGTGATGTATCTGACCCCAGGAATGTGTCAATAAAGTTTCCCCTTCCTGGGACAATGAATTCACGGTGTTCTTATTTCAATTTCCAGGAGTGTATGTACCAGTAGCTGCAGGGCGTGGCCTGTTGATACGGGCGTACATTCAGTGTGTAAGACTCGCCCGCACCTGGTCTATACGGTAATTTCTCCCTGTCGTCCTGGGACATCAGTTGTATTCCAGAATGGTACCATCCATAGTATGGAAGTATTTTATGAAGTGCGGTAGCAACGAAGCACACTAACGTCTCCCCAAGAAGGAGCATGCATCATAAAATTCTTAAAGTCAAAGTACTCTAGTGACTGTGATAACAAATCAACGAAGATAATCAAAGAATGCTCATGCGAGTTGAGTTCTATCTTAAGTTATTTGTGTAATCAATCTCTTATCAGCAAAACATTTCCAGACTGGCTAAAATATGCTGAAGTCAAGCCTCTTTACAAGAAGCGCGATAAAGAGATACCATCGAACTATCGTCCCATTTCACTTTTGCCTCTTTTTTCAAAAATATTTGAAAAGGGTGTCTTGAAGTGTCTCCTTAAGCATCTGACTGCAAATAATATATTGTCCAAGTCACAGTTTGGGTTCCTTAAGAGTTCCAGTACAGAGAAAGCTATTTACACATACAGTGGGAATACGCTTAATTCATTAGGTAACAAATTAGAAGCTACTGGCATTTTCTGTGACCTGTCAAAAGCCTTTGACTGTGTGAATCACAGCATTCTCTCAAGTAAATTAGAATATTATGGTGTCAGCGTCAATGTTGCTAAATCGTTCGAACATTATCTAACTAACAGTAAACAGAGGGTGTCCTAGCGAAATACCTGTGCAGTAAGCAGTCAGTCTCGTTCCGATGGGTTGTTACTTATATGTAATTTTCCTCATGGTTCCATATTGGGCCCGTTGCTTTTTCTTGTGTACATTAACGATCTTTCATGTGTTACACTGCCAGATACCAAGCTTTTTTTGTTTGCACATGATACCAACACTGCAAGTATGACATTAATAAATGGTTTAAAGACCCACTATATGCAGTTCAGAACCTGCAAGAGATTTTCTTCCAGCATGTGTATAACATATGAAGACATGCAGATCGAAGAGGTAGACAGTGTTAAACTCCTGGGATCACAACTCAATAATAAATTCAGTTTGGAAGGGCACACCATACAACTGCTGAAGCAACTAAACAAGCCTGTATTTGCAGTGAGAATGATGTCAGATGTAGGAGATATAAAAAAAGCTCGCATACTTTGCCTACTTTCATTCTATTATATCATATGGCATCATATTCTGGGGTAACTCGTCAAACCGAGCAAAACGTTTTAGCATGCAAAAGAGTGTAATGAGACTCATTTGTGGTGTAAATTCAAGAATATTATGTAGAAACTGTTCAAGGAACTTTTTATTACAACCCCTGCTTACCAGTACATTCATTCCTTAATGAAATTTGTTGCAAGAACTAACTCTTATGTTTCCAACCAGTGACTCAATACATAGTATCAATATTTAGAAAAAATATCTGAATGGTACGAAAGTGGCAGTTGACCCTGAATAACGAAAAGTGTGAGGTCATCCACATGAGTGCTAAAAGGAAGTCGTTAAACTTCGGTTACACGATAAATCAGTCTAATCTAAAAGCCGTAAATTCAACTAAATACCTAGGTATTACAATTACAAACAACTTAAATTGGAAAGAACACATAGAAAATGTCGTGGGGAAGGCTAACCAAGGCTGCGTTTAATTGGCAGGACACTTAGAAAATGTAACAGACCTACTAAAGAGATTGCCTACACTACGCTTGTCCGTCCTCTTTTAGATTACTGCTGCGCGGTGTGGGATCCATACCAGATAGGACAGACGGAGTACATCGAAAAAGTTCAAAGAAAGGCAGCACGTTTAATATTATCGCGAAATATGGGAAGATTGTAACGGAAATGATACAAGATTTGGGCTGGAAATCATTAAAAGAAAGGCGTTTTTCGCTGCGACGGAATCTTCTCACGAAATTCCAGTCACCAACTTTCTCCTCCGAATGCGAAAATATTTTGTTGACACCGTCCTACATAGGGAGAACCGGTCACCACCATAAAATAAGGGAAATCAGAGCTCGTACGGAAAGATATAGGTGTTCATTGTTTCCGCGCGCTATACGAGATTGGAATAATAGAGAATTGTGAAAGTCGTTCGATGAACCCTCTGCCAGGCACTTGAATGTGATTTGCAGAGTATCCATGCAGATGTTGATGTAGATGTAGGAATAAGAACAATCTACGTAAGGACTTAAGACCTTGGTTCAATGAGGGGTCCAATATTCAGGAACACACATTTTCAACAAATTGCCAGCAATATTAAAAACTTGCTTTCAGATAAAGCACAGTTTAAACAGAGTCTGAAAGACTATTTGATAGGTAACTCCTCCTACTCTAGAGATGAATATATTAAAAGAGACTGTTAAACCATCTTAAGCATAAATGTCTTTTAGATTTCAGTTCTAACAGTACTTTGTCACAACAGTCAAGATAAGGTATTTTGTGTATGATAAATTTATTAAAAAGTGCGTAACTGTGTTTCATTCTGACAGTGTATTAATTCTGTAAATATTAGTAGTTCCAGTTTACTGTAATGTATTCACGTATCGTGTCAGTCTCCTGACAAATGATCAGGTTAGTGAGTATTATATTCAGATGAAACTTTCTGGCTGATTAAAAGTGTGTGCCGGACCGAGACTCGAACTCGGGACTTTTGCCTTTTGCGGGCAAGTGCTGTACCATCTGAGCTACCCAAGCACGACTCACGCCCCGTCCTCACAGCATTACTTCTGCCAGTACCTCGTCTCCTACCTTCCAAACTTTACAGAAGCTCTCCTGCGAACCTTGCAGAACTAGCACTCCGCCGGCCGGAATGGCCGAGCGTTTATAGGCGCTTCAGTCTGGTACCGCGCGACCGCTACGGTCGCAGGTTAGAATCCTGCCTCGGGCATGGATGTGTGTGATGTCCTTAGGTTAGTTAGGTTTAAGTAGTTCTAAGTTCTAGGGGACTGATGACCTCAGAAGTTGTCCCATAGTCCTCAGAGCCATTTGAACTAGCACTCGTGAAAGAAAGGATATTGCGGAGACATAGCTTAGCCACAGCCTGGGGGTGTTTCCAGAACGAGATTTTCATTCTGCAGCGGAGTGTGCGCTGATATGAAACTTCCTGGCAGATTGAAACTGTGTGCCGGACCGAGACTCGAACTCGGGACCTTTGCCTTTCGCGGGCAAGTGCTCTACCGGCACACAGTTTTAATCTCCCATGAAGTTTCATATCAGCGCACACTCCGCTGCAGAGTGAAAATCTCGTTCTATTATATTCAGATGTTTTATGTTTTGTACGTTATACATTCTGACTTGTTCCACACCCACGAGAATCAAATCAATTTTGGGTCTTTGGAATGAAACTGAATCTAATGTGATCTAATCTACAATGCTCCATTTGCTGTAAAAGATGAAAAACGGGAGACTTGTTCCACACCCACGAGAATCAAATCAATTTTGGGTCTTTGGAATGAAACTGAATCTAATGTGATCTAATCTACAATGCTCCATTTGCTGTAAAAGATGAAAAACGGGAGAATCCACAACAAACTTGTGATCCAACACAAGGAGAAAAATTGACTGTTTATTTAGAAAGTAGCTGATTTACTGTGTCTACATAACATGCCTTTGTGTGCCTGTTGCCCTCGAAAACACAAAAATTAACACGAAAAATAGAGTTCTTCAAACCAGAGTTTCCACCCTTAACCACTTACTACTCGTATCGTCCAAATAGTGGCATGATCCCCGATTACAATATGATTTCACAGCACAGTTTCAAAAAAAAAAAAAGGTCAAAGAAGAATACAGTACTTCCAATCCCAAAGAAAGCAGGTGTTGACAGATGTGAAAATTACCGAACTATCAGTTTTATAAGTCACAGCTACAAAATACTAACGCGAATTCTTTACAGACGGATGGAAAAACTGGTAGAAGTTGACCTCGGGGACGGTCAGTTTGGATTCCGTAGAAATGTTGGAACATGTGAGGCAATACTGACCCTACGACTTATCTTAGAAGAAAGATTAAGGAAAGGCAAACCTACTTTTCTAGCATTTGTAGACTTAGGGAAAGCTTTTGACAATGTTGACTGGAATACTGTCTTTCAAAGTCTCAAGGTGGCAGGGGTAAAATAGAGGGAGCGAAAAGCTATTTACAATTTGTACTGAAACGAGATAGCAGTTATAAGAGTCGAGGGGCATGAAAGGGAAGCAGTGGTTGGGAAAGGAGTGAGACAGGGTTGTAGCCTCTCCCCGATGTTATTCAATCTGTATATTGAGCAAGCAGTAAAGGAAACAAAAGAAAAATTCGGAGTAGGTATTAAAATTCATGGAGAAGAAATAAAAACTTTGAGGTTTGCCGATGACATTGTAATTCTGTCAGAGACAGCAAAGCACTTGAAAGAGCAGTTGAACGGAATGGACAGTGTCTTGAAAGGAGGGTATAAGATGAACATCAACAAAAGCAAAACGAGGATAATGGAATGTAGTCGAATTAAATCGGGTGATGCTGAGGGATTTAGATTAGGAAATGAGAAAGTAGTGAAGGATTTCTGCTATTTGGGAAGCAAAATAAACTGATGATGGTCGAAGTAGAGAGGATATAAAATGTAGATTGGCAATGACAAGGAAAGCGTTTCTGAAGAAGAGAAATTTGTTAACATCGAGTATAGATTTAAGTGTCAGGAAGTCGTATCTGAAAGTATTTGTATGGAGTGTAGCCATGTATGGAAGTGAAACGTGGACGATAAATAGTTTGGACAAGAAGAGAATAGAAGCTTTCGAAATGTGGTGCTACAGAAGAATGCTGAAGATTAGATGGGTAGATCACACAACTAATGAGGAGGTGTTGAACAGGGTTGGGGAGAAGAGAAGTTTGTGGCACAACTTGACTAGAAGAAGGGATCGGTTGGTAGGACATGTTCTGAGGCATCATGGAATCACCAATTTAGTATTGGAGGGCAGCGTGGAGGATAAAAATCGTAGAGGGAGTCCAAGAGATGAATACACTAAGCAGATTCAGAAGGATGTAGGTTGCAGTAGGTACTGGGAGATGAAGAAGCTTGCACAGGATAGAGTAGCATGGAGAGCTGCATCGAACCAGTCTCAGGACTGAAGACCACAACAACAACAGGAGAATACTGGTGGTTTTGTTGCAGTAGTCAACCACTTACCACGTTTCGAGAAAAGCAGCGATGTGTGGACGCACTTATAAGCAGTGGTCCTGAGCTGTGCGACTGACCCTTTGAAACTATCTGCACGGTGATGTAGGTTAAGTTCCCAGGTGTCACGCACTGCAGTCATTCGCCCTGATGCACTTTCGTTTGTGAGTAGTAATAGACGAAAAAAGAATTCCGAATGTTATGTGCTTGTCAATAACGTTAAAAAGTTCCGGTATGCAACGTGGTTGTGTTGTGTAATGGGTAGAATAATAGTTTCGCATACAGAAGGCTGTGGATTCGAATCTCGTCAGATGTTGTAATTTTCTTTAAATTTTTAAATCTGTATCAGTATTACTTTGGTCATCGTTTTTATTCAGTTAATTGATCTGGACGTAATTTTTAATTTCTTTCCTTTGACACATATTTTTAAACATAGTATCAACTTCTGCATTTGCTCTCCTTTTTCGTCCTAATATTTATTTTCTTGAAATCGTTGTCCATGTGTTTGAAGAAGTTCATACGGTGATTAAACCAATTAATTGATTGAAAATGATGAGCAAAGACATTTCCATAAAGATTTTAAAAAAGGTACCACACCTGTCGGTTTTTTTTCTTTTTTACGTAATTACAGTTGAGTCGAGACCTTTGCCTTTCGCGGACAGGTGCTCTACTATCTTTTTATTCTTTTTTTAAAAAAATTATATTTTCGCGGGCAAGTGCTCTATCTTTTATTTTTTTGTGAGACCTCTTCCACATCAGCCGTTCGCTTCTATCGCCCATACTACCCTCACAAACTTGTTGTTGTTGTGGTCTTCAGTCCTGAGACTGGTTCGATGCAGCTCTCCATGCTACTCTATCCTGTGCAAGCCTCTTCATCTCCCAGTACGTACTGCAACCTACATCCTTCTGAAACTGCTTAGTGTATTCATCTCTTGGACTCCCTCTACGATTTTTACTCCCCACGCTGCCCTCCAATGCTAAATTTGTGATCCCTTGATGCCTCAAAACATGTCCTACCAACCGATCCCTTCTTCTAGTCAAGTTGTGCCACAAACTTCTCTTCTCCCCAAATCCTATTCAATACCTCCTCATTAGTTACGTGATCTACCCACCTTATCTTCAGCATTCTTCTGTAGCACCACATTTCGAAAGCTTCTAATCTCTTCTTGTCTAAACTATTCATCGTCCACGTTCCACTTCCATACATAGCTACACTCCATAATAATACTTTCAGAAACGACTTCCTGACATTTAAATCTATACTCGATGTTAACAAATTTCTCTTCTTCAGAAACGCTTTCCTTGCCATTGCCAGTGTACATTTTATATCCTCTCTACTTTGACCATCATCAGTTATTTTGCTCCCCAAATAGCAAAACTCCTTTACTACTTTAAGTGTCTCATTTCCTAATCTAATTCCCTCAGCATCAACCGACTTAATTCGACTACATTCCCTTATCCTCGTTTTGCTTTTGTTGATGTTCATCTTATACCCTCCTTTCAAGACACTGTCCATTCCGTTCAACTGCTCTTCCAAGTCCTTTGCTGTATCTGACAGAATTACAATGTCATCGGCGAACCTCAAAGTTTTTGTTACTTCTCCATGGATTTTAATTCCAACTCCGAATTTTTCTTTTGTTTTTCACTTACTGCTTGCTCAATATACAGATTAAACAAGAGCTGGGAGAGGCTACAACCCTGTCTTACTCCCTTCCCAACCACTGCTTCCCTTTCATGTCCCTCGACTCTTATAACTGCCATCTGGTTTCTGTACAAATTGTAAATAGCCTTTCGCTCCCTGTATTTTACCCCTGCCACATTCAGAATTTGAAAGAGAGTATTCCAGTCAACATTGTCAAAAGCTTTTCTAAGTCTACAAATGCTAGAAAGGTAGTTTCGCCTTTCCTTAATCTTTCTTCTAAGATAAGTCGTAGGGTCACTATTGCCTCACGTGTTCCAACATTTCTACGGAATCCAAACTGATCTTCGCTGAAGTCGGCTTGTACCAGTGCTTCCATTCGTCTGTAAAGAATTCGCGTTAGTATTTCGCATCTGTGACTTATTAAACTGGTAGTTCGGTAATTTTCACATCTGTCGACACCTGCTTTCTGTGGGAACAAAAACAAAGCTAGTGTCGCCGCCACTTTCACCCTAAAAGGTAACTAGGACGGTTGTTTGCCACTACTTCCAGCTCAGCCCACGAACAAAAATAAAATACGCCTCTGAACGTTTTGTTAAAAAAAAAAGGAAAGGATAAAGGAAGGGATACAATACATGTACTATATTTTATTTGTTTTTCTTTTTTGTTACGGTTTTATTTGCAATTTAATTACTTTTTTATCTTCTTTCGTGGGTGTCCACAGCAGCCAGACGCCGGGATATCCTGGTCGACTTCTCGTTCAGCGAGGATGAAACACTCCACAAGGACTGTTGATGTCTCTGATCAGTCCATCATGTACTACATCTCAATCTCTTCCCACATCTGGTACACCTAAGTGGTGTGGAGGGCGCCAACCCAGAGAACTCCCGCTTGTGAAACTATTATCCTGTCCATTACACCACGTAACCCCGCTATGTAATGTACCTTCTTTAACGCTATTTTTCGTTGATTACTCGCAAACAGGAGCCGACCAGGGTGAATGGCTGTAGTGTGTGATATCTGGGAACTTAACCTACATCACCGTACAGATAGTTTCAAAAAGTTGATCACACCGCCAGCAACCTCTCCTTGTAAGTTTCCTTCTATTTGCCTATTTAATTTAATATTTTGATTCTATGTGTGAGGATCACTCCAAAAGAAATGCACACTTTTTTTTTAATCCATCTTTTATTCTACATGTTTGAAAGTTTTACAGCGTGTAGACACATCCTTTAGGAACAATATTTTCATTTCTCCACATAATTTCCATCCCTCTCAACTGCCTTACGCCATCTTGGAACCAGCGCCTGCATACCCGCACGGTAAAATTCTGGGCCGACCTGTTGGAGCCACTGTTTGGCAGCGTGCACATGGCAGTCGTCATCTCCAAACCTTGTTCCACGAAGAGAACCTTTCAGTTTCCCAAAGAGATGGTAGTCACATGGAGCCAGCCAGGTCAGGACTGTATGGCGGGTGTTTCAGTGTTGTCCATCCGAGTTTTGTGATCGCTTCCACGGTTTTTTGACTGACACGTGGCCGTGCATTGTCGTGCAACAGCAAAACATCCTGCTTTTGCCGATGTGGTCGAACACGTCTCAGTCGAGCTCGAAGTTTCTTCCGTGTCGTCACATAACAATTAGAATTTATGGTGGTTCCGCTTGGCACGATGTCCACAAGCAAGAGTCCTTTAGAATCGGAAAACACCGTAGCCATAACTTTTCCAGCAGAAGGTGTGGTTTTGAATTTTTTTTTCCTTGGGTGAATTTGCATGATGCCAGCCCACTGATTGTCTCTTCATCTCTGGTGAAAAATGATGGAGGCACGTTTAATCACCTGTCACAAATCTTCCAAGACATTCATCTCCACCATTCTCGTACTGTTCCAAAAGTTCGCTGCATACCGTCTCTCTTGTTTCTTTGTGAGCCACAGTCAACATCTTGGGAACCCACCTGGCACAAACCTTTCTTCAACGCCAACACTTTCAGTATTCTGCAAACACTTCCTTCCCCTATCCCAACGTAGCGTGACAATTCGTTCACAGTGATGCGTCTGTCAGCAGTCACCAATTCGTTAACCCTCTGCACATTGTCTGGAGTGTGTGCAGTACGAGGCCTGCCGCTGAGAGGACAATCCTCAATATTGCCGGGCCAGCTTTCATCACGTAACCTGCTTGCCCACCGACTAACTGTACTGCGATCGACAGCAGCATCTCCGTACACCTTTTTCAACCACTTGCGGATGTTTCCCACTGTCTCGTTTTCACAGCACAGGAATTTTATGACAGTACGTCAAGTGTAGCAGCCATCTTGAAGACATGCTGTGACGGCGCCACTCACGGGAACAGGTTGAACTAAGTTTGAAAACAAGCGGGAAGGATGTAACTATACACTGTAAAACTTTCACACATGCAGAATGAAAACTGTATTTTTACAGAAATAGTGTGCATTTGTTTTTGGAGTGACCCTCGTATGTTTAAACTGAGGGAGACAAAAAGGAAATAATACGAATAAAAAATCGAAAGCGGTTATTTCAGAAACCAGTTATTGTAAGCGGTTTTAACAGTGAGGTTAAACTGTCGTTGCAAAAAAAAAAAAAAAAAAAAAAAAAAAAAAAACGAAACCCTGTTGTTTCAGTGATAACCGCCATGCCTACTTCAGAGCAACACACAGCGTGAGGTGCGGTGCTGCCCGCTGTTATTGTTCGTCGACGGATATGTGCTCGTGTGTTTCTGTACAAACTGAGAAGCGTTCTTGTAGCTTTCCACTTTATTTCGGAATGTACGACGGTCACTCCGAAAGAAATTGACACTACTTTTGTAAAAATACAGTTTTTCATTCTGCAGGTGTGAAAGTTTTACAGTGTATAGTTACATCCTTCCCGCTCGTTTTCCAACTTAGTTCAACCTGTTCCCGTGAGTGGCGCCGTCACAGCATGTCTTCAAGATGGCTGCTACACTTGACGTTCGTCAGAAGCAACGCGCTGTCACAGAATTCCTGTGCTGTGAAAACGAGACAGTGGGAAACATCCACAAGAGGTTGAAAAAGGTGTACGGAGATGCCGCTGTCGGTCGCAGTACAGTTAGTCGGTGGGCGAGCAGGTTACGTGACGAAAGCGGGCACGGCAATATTGAGGATTGTCCTCGCAGCGGCAGGCCTCGTACTGCGCACACTCCAGACAATGTGTAGAGAGTCAACGAATTGGTGACTGCTGGCAGTCGCATCACAGTAAACGAATTGTCACGCTACGCTGGGATAGGGGAAGGAAGTGTTTGCAGAATACTGAAAGTGTTGGCATTGAAAAAAGGTTTGTGCCAGGTGGGTTCCCAAGATGTTGACTGTGGCTCACAAAGAAACAAGAGAGACGGTATGCAGCGAACTTTTGGAACAGTACGAGAATGGTGGAGATGAATGTCTTGGAAGAATTGTCACCGGTGATGAAACGAGGCTCCATCATTTTTCACCAGAGACGAAGAGGCAATCAGTGGGCTGGCATCATGCAAATTCACACAAGGAAAAAAAAAAAATTCAAAACCACACCTTCTGCTGGAAAAGTTATGGCTACGGTGTTTTCCGATTCTAAAGGACTCTTGCTTGTGGACATCTTGCCAAGCGGAACCACCATAAATTCTAATTGTTATGTGACGACACGGAAGAAACTTCGAGCTCGACTGAGTCGTGTTCGACCACATCGGCAGAAGCAGGATGTTTTGCTGTTGCACGACAATGCACGGCCACATGCCTGTCAAAAAAAAAAACCGTGGAAGCGATCGCAAAACTCGGATGGACAACACTGAAACACTCGCCTTACAGTCCTGACCTGGCTCCATGCGACTATCATCTCTTTGGGAAACTGAAAGACTCTCTTCGTGGAACAAGGTTTGGAGATGACGACTGCCATGTGCACGCTGCCAAACAGTGGCTCCAACAGGTTGGTCCAGAATTTTACCGTGCGGGTATACAGGCGCTGGTTCCAAGATGGCGTAAGGCAGTTGAGAGAGATGGAAATTACGTGGAGAAACGAAAATATTGTTCCTAAAGGACGCATCTAAACACTGTAAAACATTCAAACATGTAGAATAAAAGATGTATTTTTAAAAAAAAAAATTATGTGCACTTCTTTTGGAGTGACCCTCGTAAATGGCCCAGTTTAATGCCGGCACACCAAAAAAATGTGACTGCCACGTTGTTTCGCGCGAACTGCAGATAAAGCCCCGTTATCTCCGCCGTGTGCGCGCGCACAGGTTTACACCCGTGTTGTTGGCGTTGCCGGCTTATCTCAGTTCTCGCGGCGGAAGGCGATATCTGGCAGAGGCGTGACCCGCCAGCGAGATAAAATTCCGTGTGGGCCCGGCAGATCTATACATCACTTTTGTGCCTATCGCCTGTCACATTTACCCGTGATAGTTTAGTCCAGGACAAAAAAAAAAAAGGCCTTCTCTACTCAGCCCACAAAACATTAGCAAAAATACACTACTGGCCATTAAAATTGCTACACCACGAAGATGTGCTACAGACGCGAAATTTAACCGAGAGGAAGAAGATGTGGTGTATGCAAGTGATTAGCTTTTCAGAGCATTCACACAAGGTTGGCGCCGGTGGCGACACCTACAACGTGCTCACATGCGGAAAGTTTCCGACCGATTTCTCATACACAACCAGCAGCTGACCGGCGTTGCCTGGTCAAACGTTGTTGTGATGCCTCGTGTAAGGAAGAGAAATGCGTACCACCACGTTTCCGACTTTGATAAAGGTCAGATTGTAGCCTATCGCGATTGCGGTTTATCGTATCGCGACATTTCTGCTCGCGTTGGTCGACATCCAATGACTGTTAGCAGAATATGGAATCGGTGGGTTCAGGATGGTAATACGGAACGCCGTGCTGGATCCCAACGGCCTCGTATCACTAGCAGTCGAGATGACAGGCATCTTATCCGCACGGCTGTAGCGGATCGTGCAGCCAAGTTCAAATGGCTCTGAGCACTATGGGACTTAACATCTATGGTCATCAGTCCCCTAGAACTTAGAACTACTTAAACCTAACTAACCTAAAGACATCACGCAACACCCAGTCATCACGAGGCAGAGAAAATCCCTGACCCCGCCGGGAATCGAACCCGGGAACCCGGGCGCGGGAAGCGAGAACGCTACCGCACGACCACGAGCTGCGGACCGTGCAGCCACGTCTCGATCCCTGAGTCAACAGATGGTGATGTTTGCAAGACAACAACCATCTACACGAACAGTTCGAAGACGTTTGCAGCAGCATGGACTATCACGTCGGAGATCGTGGCTGCGGTTACCCTTGACGCTGCATCAAAGACAGGAGCGCCTGCGATGGTGTACTCGAGGACGAACCTGGATCCACGAATGGCAAAACGTTATTGTTTTCGGATGAATCCAGGTTCTGTTTACAGCATCGGGAACGCACAATGGAAGCGTGTATTCGTCATCGCCATACTGACGTGTATCACCCGGCGTGACGGTATGGGGTGCCATCGGTTACACGTCTCGGTCACCTCTTGTTCGCACTGACGGCACTTTGAACAGTGGACGTTACATTTTAGATGTGTTACGACCCGTGGCTCTACCCTCCATTCTATCCTTGCGAAACCCTACATTTCAGCAGGAGAATGCACGACCGCATGTTGCAGGTCCTGTACGGGCCTTTCAATGGTGGCTGAGCAATACGCCAGTTATTACTCTTCATGGACTGTGGTATCGTGTCGAAGCTGCATGGGCAGCTGTACCTGTACATGCCATCCGAGCTCTGTTTGACTCAATGCCCAGGCGTATCGAGGCCGTTATTACGGCCAGAAGTGGTTGTTATGGGTACTGATTTCTCAGAATCTATGTACCCATATTGCGTCAAAATGTAATCGCATGTCAATTGTAGTATAATATATTTGTCCAATGAATACCCGTTTACCATCTGCATTTCTTCTTGCTGTAGCAATTTCAATGGCCAGTAGTGTAGTCATAAGTAGCATATAGATGGTAATAGAGACTCTTCTATTATGTGAACAAAGTGGATTCCGGTAATGCCGTTCATGCTGTGATAATGTGTTTAGCATAAAGACAGTTTTAGAGGAGTGAGGAGAAGTCAGTTTCGAAACAGAGCTTTTATTGACTTCGAAAAACCTTACGATAGTCTCAACAGAAAGTGACTAGCGGTGATAATGACTAAAGCTGCATATCATATACGTCTCGTTGTACCGATAAATAGCTTAAGTACAAGGGCACAAAAATATGAATAATGTCAATCAAAGACGTTAAATCAGACATGAGGGGAATTGAAATAATGGAGGAAGAAAAAGGAGAAAGAGAGAAGCTCAGAACAAAAGCAAAAAGTTTCGAGGCCTTGGACGAGAAAACAAAGAGAATGGCACGCACAGCATCTACATAAGGAATACGATACGGAGGCAATCAGATGGAAAATAGAACGAGAAACTACTCGAACGACAGAAAGGAGAAGCGAAAGCAGTCATGAGTTATTTCATACGGTCTTCGGAAGGAAGGGGGGGAGGGGGACCAGAGGAAACTTTATTTAGCGTGTATACAAATGACGTGATTAAGAACTCGAGACAGGAAACAAATCCGGTTATACGTATGATTAAAAACAAACGTTAATATCGAAAATTTGTGGTAAGGTCCCTAAGCCTACACACTACCTAATCTAACTTATGCTATGGACAACACACACACACACACACACACACACACACATGCCCGAGGGAGGACTCGAACCTCCGACGGGGGGAGCCATACGGACCGTGACAAGGCGCCCTAAACCGCGCGGCTACCCCGCCCTGGATATGTTAATATTCTTATGTGTACACATGACACATCAGTTTTGCAAGAAATTGAAAATGAGCATCAAAAAGCAGTCTACAAATGGCATTAATTAGTGAAAACGCAGCATAACCATCGTGTATACAAAAAATGGCTGTCAGCACTATGGGACTTAACTTCTGAGGTCATCAGTCCCCTTAGAACTACTTAAACCTAACGAACCTAAGGACATCACACACATCCATGCCCCAGGCAGGATTCGAACCTGCGACCGTAGCGGTCGCGCGGTTCCAGACTGTAGCGCCTAGATCCGCTCGGCCACCCCGGCCGGCATGCATACTGAAGTTCAGTGATAGTTATAGAAAATATTCTAGTCTGAACCCGTAGTCCGTTGAGACTGGACAAACCACCTCAGCCCTGGATCCCATTTGTATGCCCTTTGCCAGCTTCCCGTCGATGAAGTATGGAATGAGATTTTCACTCAGCAGCGGGGTGTTCGCTGATATGAAACTTCTTGGCAGATTAGTACTGCGTGCCGCATCGAGACTCAAACACGCGACCATTGCCTTTCGCGGGCAAGTGCTCTACCAACTGCGCCACCCAAGCACGACTCAAACCCCGTCCTCACAGCTTCAATTCTGCCAGTACATCGTCTTCAACCTTCCAAACTTCACAGAAGCTCTCCTGCAAACTTGCAGAACTTTTTTTTTTTTTTTTTTTTTTTTTGTCATCAGTCTACTGACTGGTTTGATGCGGCCGCCACGAATTCCTTTCCTGTGCTAACCTCTTCATCTCAGAGTAGCACTTGCAACCTACGTCCTCAATTATTTGTTTGACGTATTCCAATCTCTGTCTACAGTTTTTGCCCTCTACAGCTCCCTCTAGTACCATGGAAGTCATTCCCTCATGCCTTAGCAGATGTCCTATTATCCTGTCCCTTCTCCTTATCAGTGTTTTCTACATATTCCTTTCCTCTCCGATTCTGCGTAGAACCTCCTCATTCCTTACCTTATCAGTCCACCTAATTTTCAACATTCGTCTATAGCACCACATCTCAAATGCTTCGATTCTCTTCTGTTCCGGTTTTCCCACAGTTCATGTTTCACTACCATACAATGCTGTACCCCAGACGTACATCCTCAGAAATTTCTTCCTCAAATTAAGGCCGGTATTTGATATTAGTAGACTTCTCTTGGCCAGAAATGCCTTTTTTGCCATAGCGAGTCTGCTTTTGATGTCCTCCTTGCTCCGTCCGTCATTGGTTATTTTACTGCCTAGTTAGCAGAATTCCTTAACTTCACTGACTTCGTGACCATTAATTCTGATGTTAAGTTTCTCGCTGTTCTCATTTCTACCACTTCTCATTACCTTCGTCTTTCTCCGATTTACTCTCAAACCATACTGCGTACTCATTAGACTGTTCATTCCGTTCAGCAGATCATTTAATTCTTCTTCACTTTCACTCAGGATAGCAATGTCATCAGCGAATCGTATCATTGATATCCTTTCACCTTGTATTTTAATTCCCTTTCTGAACCTTTCTTTTATTTCCATCATTGCTTCCTCGATGTACAGATTGAAGAGTAGGGGCGAAAGGCTATAGCCTTGTCTTACACCCTTCTTAATACGCGCACTTCGTTCTTGATCGTCCACTCTTATTATTCCCTCTTGGTTGTTGTACATATTGTATATGACCCGTCTCTCCCTATAGCTTACCCCTACTTTTTTCAGAATCTCGAACAGCTTGCACCATTTTATATTGTCGAACGCTTTTTCCAGGTCGAGAAATCCTATGAAAGTGTGTTGATTTTTCTTTAGCCTTGCTTCCATTATTAGCCGTAACGTCAGAATTGCCTCTCTCGTCCCTTTACTTTTTCTAAAGCCAAACTGATCGTCACCTAGCGCATTCTCAATTTTCTTTTCCATTCTTCTGTATATTATTCTTGTAAGCAGCTTCGATGCATGAGCTGTTAAGCTGATTGTGCGATAATTCTCGCACTTGTCAGCTCTTGCCGTCTTCGGAATTGTGTGGATGATGCTTTTCCGAAAGTCAGATGGTATATCGCCAGACTCATATATTCTACACGCCAACGTGAATAGTCGTTTTGTTGCCACTTCCCCCAATGATTTTAGAAATTCTGATGGAATGTTATCTATCCCTTCTGCCTTATTTGACCGTAAGTCCTCCAAAGCTCTTTTAAATTCCGATTCTAATACTGGATCCCCTATCTCTTCTAAATCGACTCCTGTTTCTTCTTCTATCACATCAGGCAAATCTTCACCCTCGTAGAGGCTTTCAATGTATTCTTTCCACCTATCTGCTCTCTCCACTGCATTTAACAGTGGAATTCCCGTTGCACTCTTAATGTTACCACCGTTGCTTTTAATGTCACCAAAGGTTGTTTTGACTCTCCTGTATGCTGAGTCTGTCCTTCCTTCAATCATATCTTTTTCGATGTCTTCACATTTTTCCTGCAGCCATTTCGTCTTAGCTTCCCTGCACTTTATTTCATTCCTCAGCGACTTGTATTTCTGTATTCCTGATTTTCCCGGAACATGTTTGTACTTCCTCCTTTCATCAATCAACTGAAGTATTTCTTCTGTTACCCATGGTTTCTTCGCAGCTACCTTCTTTGTACCTATGTTTTCCTTCCCGACTTCTGAGACGGCGCTTTTTAGAGATGTCCATTCCTCTTCAACTGTACAGCCTACTGCGCTATTCCTTATTGTTGTATCTATAGCGTTAGAGAACTTCAAACGTATCTCGTCATTTCTTCGTACTTCTCACTTGCAGAACTAGCACTCCTATAAGAAAGGATATTGCGGAGACATGCCTTAACCACAGCCTGGGGGATGTTTCCAGAATGAGATTTCCACTCTGCAGCGGAGTGTGCGCTTCTGGGGAGTTTCTGAAGGTAGGAGACGAGGTACTGGCGGAAGTAAAGCATTGAGGACGGGTCGTGAGTTGTGCGTGGGTGGCTCAGATGGAATGCCGGCACGGTACCCCAGCGCGTTCGGTCAGAGAGCTGCGTGGCCTCTGTAATAAAAAAAAAAAATATAAAAAAAACTGAGTGAAAGGATCAACAACGAACTTCAACGGATGTTATGTGACGTCCACTACTACCAAATACAACGATTAATAACGAACAAAACGCAAAAAAAGGTTGGTAGAGCAGTTGCCCGCAAAAGGCAAAGGTCCCCAGTTCGAGTCTAGGTCCGGTACACAGTTTTCATCTGCCAGGAAGTTTCAGGATGAAATGTGGTTCCAACAGATACAGAGAACAAAGTGCGAGTTACCACACAACCTTGTTTTACTCCCGTTGTGATTTTCAGATTCTCTCCATGGCTATTGTTGGCAATAACCGTGCCATTCGCAGTGATAGGCGGAAAGTCATCGAGTAAAACAGAAGTACTATCCGGCGTTCCCCAAGGAAGTGTTACGGGCCCTCTATTGTTCCTGATGTATATTAACGACATAGGAGACTATCTGATTACCCGTGTTAGATTGTTTGCAGATGATGCTGTCATTTACCGTCTTGTAAAGTCATCAGATGATCAAAACGACTTGCAAAATGATTTAGATAAGATATCTGTATGGTGCGAAAAGTGCCAATTGACCCTGAATAAAGAAAAGTGTGAAGTTATTCACATTAGTAATAAAAGAAATCGGCTAAACTTCCATTACACGATAAGTCACACAACCGTGAAGGCTGCAATTCAACTAAATACATAGGGATTACAATTACAAATAACCTAAATTGGAGCGATCACATAGATAATATTGTGGGTAGAGCAAACCAAAGACTGCGATTCATTGGCAGAACACTTGGAAGGTGCAACAGGTCTACTAAAGTGACTGCTTACACCACGCTTGTCCGCCCTATTCTGGAGTATTGCCGTGCGGTGTGGGATCCGCATCAGGTGGGACTGACGGATGACATCGAAAAAGTACAGAGAAGGGCAGCTCGTTTTGTATTATCGCGAAATAGGGGAGATAGTGTCACAGACATGATACGTGAATTGGAGTGGCAATCATTAAAACAAAGGCGTTTCACGTTGCGACGGGATCTTCTCATGAAATTTCAATCACCAGTTTTCTCCTCCGATTACGAAAACATTCTGTTGGCACCCACCTACATAGGGAGAAATGATCATCACGATAAAATAAGAGAAATCAGGGCTCGCACAGAAAAATTCAAGTGCTCGTTTTTCCCGCGTGCCGTTGGAGTGTGGAACGGTAGAGAGACAGCATGAAGATGGTTCATTGAACCCTCTGCCAGGCACTTTATTGTGAATAGCAGAGTAAGCACTTAGATGTAGACCGCGAAGTAGTCTAACAGTGTTACTTTACTTCACAGGGCGGCCTATTTTAGCTAAGATGTACCTTTTAAAAGTAATTTAGTTTCTCTTCCTCCACTAATGGCATCCAGTGTTTCACTGTACCGTTAAACGGTGAAGTCTTTCGTTTTTTTTTCTTTACCCTCAGAAAATTGTATTTGACCTGCCAGCGGGTAATTACCCTCAATATTAGTACAACTGATCCATCACCTGCGCCATTTTATTTTGGTTCCTCTAGCGGCGTGCTTTGGTACTATAGCGTGCGGATTTCAGTGTGTACACCTTCGACCATAAATATAATAGACTGGCCCTGACGTCAGTTTCGTGGCTCCAACACGTCTGGGCTATAGTCTCGAGAATGTTGGCAAAACATGGTTGTTTCGTGTTGCGCTTATGGCTGTACTCAGCGTTTTGTCGGGGAAAATGGCATTAAATTTCACGTGTAAGTGTTTCTGTGATAGTGCAGATGCGTTTATTGAAATCTTCTGAAGTGACTTTTATATGTTTTTTGCACTTGAAATAGAGTATCACGTAAGTTAAAGTGTTGAAAGTGATGCCTGTAAAGTCAGACTCATATTACATTTTGGAAAGTGTCTGTGATAATTCGGTTACAGAAGTAAGTATAACTGTTTCTCGTTCCTACTCATAGGTTCCCTAAGGCTGAAAACCGAAGGCAGCTTTGGATACAGGCCCTGAAACGGAAAAAATTAAGCCACCACCACATACGCGCCTTTTTGTATATACAAGTGAGATTATATAATAAGGTAAGAGCACCTGTAGTCGATACATGAAGAGAATTTGTTTCTACCTTGTAATACTATTAAATGTAGGCTTCAAAATTATTTTCTGAAACTTCAAAATCTTTCATCTAAAATATAATTTTTTTTTTTGAACTGATAATTTAAACTTTTGTAAAAATAGTAGGAACCGAACCTTTGAAGTGCACCTAAAATTGAGACTCTAAAATGGACCTGCTCCTAAAGTCGACAATTTTGGCACCTATAATTGACATAATTCCCATATCCCATTTTCTTTTATAAGCGACTAGAGCTCAAAACGCGGCGAATCCAAGTTTAAAGTTTTGACACGAGCCCACTCTCACTGTTTACAAGAATTTTAACGACATTTTACTTTAACT
Source organism: Schistocerca piceifrons (assembly GCF_021461385.2). Classification (NCBI taxonomy): domain Eukaryota; kingdom Metazoa; phylum Arthropoda; class Insecta; order Orthoptera; family Acrididae; genus Schistocerca; species Schistocerca piceifrons. The sequence continues at coordinate 81,193,408 of NC_060148.1, forward strand.
GATAGTTTATAGTAATTTCGTCCCGCTGCCCACCAGAGGGGCGTTCGATGTATTTGTTAGATTTTATAAATGGTACTGTGAACAAATCCAGGTCAGATGTAGTTCTGACGTAATTTTTCGCAAATAAAAAAGTAATTTTTGTTGGAAGCGTTTGTCAGTCAATTGAGAAATGTGGGGAAAATACGATACAAACATAGGATGGCAGACCGCTGATTTGAAATCCCGCCACGTTTTGCCAACAGTCACGTGGCTTATGTTGGAGCCACACCAGCCCTATAGCTTCTGCGCAGCAAGGCCACTGCTAATATCTGTGGTCGAAGGTGTACACGCAGGTGAGACGGAGGCCCTCAACAAAGGCGGACCATTCCTGCCTAGCGCTATCATAAGAATTCGGATTCTGAAGCGTGAAACTTTTGAGACGTTGAGTACGGGGACGTAACCACCGGGCAGGAGCTTCACAAAGTCTCTGTCGGCGGAATCAGAGTGTACTTGAGAACTGGCTGCAGACGACTGGGTTTCGCAGACGCTCCTGTGGATAATTGCTTTCCTTGAAAGTTCGTTTACCCGGCAGAGGTAATGGCTTGGGGAGAACGCAGTAACCAGACCGGGCTGTCCGTCCCTGGTTGGAGGCGTACGCATGAGGAACTGCGGTCGCAGGTTGCGGGGATAGCTTCTCTCTCTCGCTCTCTGTTATGTAATGCGTCTTTCTTTTTCTCTCTATATCTCTTTTTAGTAATACCTTTCTCCTTGTCAGTCGTTTTCTAATAAGTATTTACGTCAGAGTCCCTTCTTTCTCACACATGTTTCTTTCTTCCACTCTCTCTTTATAAATTACTTTATTTCTTTTACATTATCTCTTCTGTTCTTTACTTGCATCTCTTCTTTTTCTTTGCACCATTCTTGTCCTTTTTTTATATCTCCATCGCTCTTTTATCTCTACACTCTTGTCTTCTTTGTCTCTACATCTCTTCTCTTTCTTACCTCTGCCTTTTCCCCTCTATCTCTTCTGTAGCTCTGCCTCTACTTGCACCTGTTCTCTTTCTCTACCCTCTAACTCTATATTTTTCACTCATCTCTTCTCTTCTCTTCTCTTCTCTTCTGTCTCTATCTTTTTATCTATCTTATCTCTCCACTTCTTGATCTCTTCTCTTGTTTACCTCCATCCATGATTCTTCTCTTTTCTTCCTTATCTCCTCTCTGCTATACCTCAAACTCCTTTATCTCCTCACTTCTGTACAAGTTTTTCTCTTGTCTTCTGTATCTCAACTACATGTACTGGGTGATCAAAAAGTCAGTATAAATTTGAAAACTGAATAAATCGGGGAATAATGTAGATAGAGAGGTACAAATTGACACACATGCTTGGAATGACATGGGGTTTTATTAGAATCAAAAAAAAGTTCAAAAAATGTCCGACAGATGGCGCTTCATCTGATCAGAATAGCAATAATTAGCTTAACAAAGTAAGACAAAGCAAAGATGATGTTGTTTACAGGAAATGCTCAATATGTCCACCATCATTCCTCAACAATAGCTGTAGTCGAGAAATAATGTTGTGAACAGCACTGTAAAGCTTGTCCGGAGTTATGGTGAAGCATTGGCGTTGGATGTTGTCTTTCAGCATCCCTAGACATATCGGTCGATCACGATACACTTGCGACTTCAGGTAACCCAAAAGCCAACAATCCCACTGACTGGGATCTGGGGACCTGGGAGGCCAAGCATGACGAAAGTGGCGGCTGAGCACACGATCATCACCAAACGACGCGCGCAAGAGATCTTTCACGCGTCTAGCAACATGGGGTGGAGCGCCATCCTGCATAAACATCGTGTTTATCAGCCAGGCTGGGGATGATGCAATTCTGTAACATATCGGCGTACCTCTCACCCACCACGGTAGCGGTTTTTTTTTTTTGTTCTAATAAAACCCCATGTCATTCCAAGCATGTGTGTCAATTTATACCTCTCTATCTACATTATTCCGTGGTTTATTAAGTTTTCAAATTTATTCTAACTTTTTGATCACCCGGTATATCTGCTTCTGCTCTACTCTTCCCTTGAACACTTTACTCTCTCTCTCTCTCTCTCTCTCTCTCTCTCTCTCTCTCTCTCTCTCCCTCACTCCTATCTCCTACACACATTGCACGTCTAGAACAAATGTGCTCGAAAAATCTGTGCCTGATCATTCTCACAAAAAAGATTCAGGGGTAACATGTTAACACAACAACATAAATTGGTTTCAGAAATTCAGTTTTGCTCTTCTGCGAGCAGAGTTGCATGTAAGCATGGCGTCATAGCATATGGCTGAAAATGTTTAGTCACGGCCATTTTGAACATACTTCCATAGATAACTCCGCAGTTGAGCGCCCCACAAACTAAACATCATCATCATCGTCATAGTTAACTCCCAATGTTCTTCAGTTATAACCTAAAACCAGTGGAGAAATTTAATTTTATCCATATTGCGCAGCTTCAAACGTGACTGTATTCAATACACTCGAGGTATGAATTTAAAAACGCCTTCAGTCACAATTTGCCGTGTTTTATTCAGTACAGACGGCCGCTGTGGCGGATCGGTTCTAGGCCCTTCAATCCAGAACCGCGCTGCTGCTATGGTCGCAGGTTCGAATCCTGCCTTGCGAATGGACGTGTGCGATGTCCTTAGGTCTAAGTCTAGGGGACTGATGACCTCGGATGTTAAGTCCCATAACGCTTACAGCCATTTGAACCATGTTTTTATTCAGTACACGACGCATTTCGGACCCACCCCCGAACAAACAAACAAAAATTGAAAAACTACACACTGACATCAACAAGATACATAAAAATATAAAACTCACAATTTAAAGATAACAGAACAACCAAATTAACTTTCTGGATACAACAATCAAAAAAGAAAACAATAAGCATATGTTTGAAATTTACCGTAAACCCACAGCAACGGACATTGTCATTCCCCCATCATCGAACCAGCGACACGCACAAAAGCAAGCAGCACTTCGACACATGCTCCATAGACTCAACACACTACCACCGCCAAAGGAAGCTACCAAAAAGAACTGGACACCATAATGCAGACAGCACAAAATAATGCTTACAATAATAACACAAAGCTAAACAACAAAATTAAAAGTAAAATAAAAAAAATGGCTCTGAGCACTATGGGACTTAACAGCTGTGGTCATCAGTCCCCTAGAACTTAGAACTAATTAAACCTAACTAACCTAAGGACGTCACACACATCCATGCCCGAGGCAGGATTCGAACCTGCGACCGCAGCAGTCGCGCGGTTCCGGACTGCGCGCCTAGAAGTAAAATAAAAGCAGAAAGCTCCAAACCACAGATAACAACACAACAGAACCAAACAAAAACAAGCAGTCCCATAACAACTACACAGGATAGTCAGAAAAAGATGAAAGAAAACACAAGATGGTACACAATGACATACAAACACAAACTCACCCACAAAATCACCAACATTTTCTAAAGACAGGGAATAGACATAGCATACACAACAGACAATTCTATACAAAAATACACCCCAAAACTGTTAAAAAACAGACATATACCAGTAAGCAGGTGTATACCAGTTACAGTGTAACACTTGTGAAGGTACATACTAGAGCAAACAGGGAGAACGTTTGATGTCAGACACAAGGAACACATGAGAGCATGGAAATATGGGACAAACCACTCCACATTTTCAGAACACCTAAAAGAAAATGACCGCAAACCAACCACTAGAGAAGATGACATGAGAATAATTAGAATCAACAATAAAACGCACCTTCTGACCATGAAAGAAAATTACCACTTACGTAAAACCAAAGAAGAGGGGAAAATCCTGTTGAAAGATCAAGTACACATGCCAAAAACAATTCATTATTTACACTAATAGGTAAAATAATAGAATAATGTTCGCAAAAAGGATAAATATAATAATTCTGTCCAGTATAATAATAACAGAATCCAACATCTTTACACTCACTCATACATGACCCCTCCCCAGAATACTGAAAAAAAAAAGAAAAAACGTTCGGCTCTATCCCCCTTATCTGTCTTAGTCATACGCACAAACACGGTATAAACATTATAAACAGAAGTTAGTAACGAATATATACTTCGTTGGGTTGGCAACAAATAGGTAAACATACCAAAGACGATGAAACACGTATTGGAGTCGCAATATTTACGCTGTGAAAATAAGTGTACGACGAAATAGTTGTATAGAGTGACAGAAGAACGATAGTCCATCACAAAAATGAGCGAGAAACATGGTGAACAGTGTGTGGATGGCGAAAATACAAAGATGTCAATATAGAACAGTGATAGTGCGACCTCCAGATCAGATGTGAGGAAATGCAGATCAGCAAATCGCAAGTAATTACATTTTTACAAAAAATCGCGAAGTGAACTGTTTGATAATCTATAACTAACAAAACTGTATCATTATACGAGGTGCATTCAAGTTCTAAGGCCTCCGATTTTTTTTCTAACTAACTAGTCACCCGAAATCGATGAAACTGGCGTTACTTCTCGACGTAATCGCCCTGCAGACGTACACATTTTTCACAACGCTGACGCCACGATTCCATGGCAGCGGCGAAGGCTTCTGTAGGAGTCTGTTTTGACCACTGGAAAATCGCTGAGGCAATAGCAGCACGGCTGGTGAATGTGCGGCCACGGAGAGTGTCTTTCATTGTTGGAAAAAGCCAAAAGTCACTAGGAGCCAGGTCAGGTGAGTAGGGAGCATGAGGAATCACTTCAAAGTTGTTATCACGAAGAAACTGTTGCGTAACATTAGCTCGACGTGCAGGTGCGTTGTCTCGGTGAAACAGCACACGCGCAGCCCTTCCCGGACGTTTTTGTTGCAGTGCAGGAAGGAATTTGTTCTTCAAAACATTTTCGTAGGATGCACCAGTTACCGTAGTGCCCTTTGGAACGCAATGGGTAAGGATTACGCCCTCGCTGTCCCAGAACATGGACACCATCATTTTTTCAGCACTGGCGGTTACCCGAAATTTTTTTGGTGGCGGTGAATCTGTGCACTTCCATTGAGCTGACTGGCGCTTTGTTTCTGGATTGAAAAATGGCATCCACGTCTCATCCATTGTCACAACCGATGAAAAGAAAGTCCCATTCGTGCTGTCGTTGCGCATCAACATTGCTCGGCAACATGCCACACGGGCAGCCGTGTGGTCGGCCGTCAGCATTCGTGGCACCCACCTGGATGACACTTTTCGCATTTTCAGGTCGTCATGCAGGATTGTGTGCACAGAACCCACAGAAACGCCAACTCTGGAGGCGATCTGTTCCACAGTCATTCGGCGACCCCCCAAAACAATTCTCTCCACTTTCTCGATCGTGTCGTCAGACCGGCTTGTGCGAGCCCGAGGTTGTTTCGGTTTGTTGTCACACGATGTTCTGCCTTCGTTAAACTGTCGCACCCACGAACGCACTTTCGACACATCCACAACTGCATCACCACATGTCTCCTTCAACTGTCGATGAATTTCAGTTAGTTTCACTCCACGCAAATTAAGAAAACGAATGATTGCATGCTGTTCAAGTAAGGAAAACGTCGCCATTTTAAGTATTTAAAACAGTTCTCATTCTCGCCGCTGGCGGTAAAATTCCATCTGCCGTACGTTGCTGCCATCTCTGGGACGTATTGACAATGAATGCGGCCTCATTTTAAAACAATGCGCATGTTTCTATCTCTTTCCAGTCCGGAGAAAAAAAATATCGGAGGCCTTAGAACTTGAATGCACCTCGTAAATGACAAGGCGACGCACGCCACATTTCCGTAGCATGCCACAATGTTGGAAGACGTCGCCCCGGCGTAAACGAGGCTTTAGAGCCAGGTCTGTATTGTATGGTGGATGTGATGTGTTGCGTACGAAACTAAAACCTGCAATCAGATCCAAACGTCGTGGAAAACTGAGAAGAGGTGTCATCCTGCAGCAAGATAACAATCGCCCACATTCTGCCAAACGGACAGCCGACGCAGTAAAGGAGTTGAGATTCGCGGTGCTGGCTCCAAGCGATTTTCACATGTTTGGACCCTTAACGGAAGCACTACAGGGAAGAAGATTTGAAAGTGATGATGACGTGTCAATTGGTTACAGATGGACCCGCAAACGTATTTTCTGATGAAATAAAAAAAAACTCGTATAACGTCGGGAAAACTGCATTTAAGTCCAGGGAGGTTATGTAGAAAAATATCGCATGTTTCAGTTTTCTATCATCGGAATAAGTACAGCTTTTCACAAATGTGCCTTTACTTCTTGAATTCCCGTCGTATACCTGTATGTAGATGATTTTGTAAATAAGCTTTACCTATAATGTACTTTTAAAGATATAACAAGTGATGCCTTCTCTGATAGTGCATACGCGTGAATAGTGAGTTTCGGCATTAACATCTATTTATAAATAACTGTTTAACCATGGGTAACGCCACGGTCTAAGCTAGTAACATATATAACTATACTAACCCCCTAAGACATCCCCCCCCCCCACTGGCAAAAGCACAAAACGCACACTGGTCTACCATCGTCCAGTATTTATTAGTTCCTCGTCTCTTACCTGCGACCATTGTCTCCTCTATCAGCACAAGAAAAGCGTGAATAGCTTCCCATTCCGGAGGTTTTGGGAAAATTTTTAAAGGTGCTGGACAATGTAGAATGAGGCATCTGGTACCCGGCTTTTCAGTCAGAGTATTTTAAACAAAAACATAGTCGCCTTTATTGTGCTCCGATAGGAGTATTTTTCCTGTGGTTCCCTTCTATTCCCCGCCACAGCAGCGAATGTGACTCATATGAAAAGAAGTTTATGGGTCAGTAAAGTTTTGGTAGTTTACCTATCTGCAATAGAAACAACGTGCTTCAGTACTACAACGTGGGATTCCCAGAACTCTTCTGATGATGACGGAGACACTTACAGCATATTTCTCAGTGCTATGGTACTGCATTTTCGTCTCATTCCGGATTTTATGTACGTATTTGACATGTACAAGTGGGGTAACTTTAAACATCTGTATCTCGGAAACGGATAAAGATATCCAGAAAATTTTCAGAGTTCGAGATCGTGATCTTGTGACTACGCCGTAAAAGTTTCAGCTAATTGCTATGCATAGCTCTCTTGAAATCTGCGGCGCGGTTTGGTGCGAAACAGTAGTAAAAAGTAGTAGTTTTCTAAGGTACCGTCGATGAATAATGGTGTCTCTATAAGCCTCTTAAGGCCTGTAGTACACCAAATGCAAAAAGAATCAACTGATTTTGCTCCCTTTGCATAAGCAGGAGGAAGTGTGTAATATTCATACTTCGAACCTGTAAAGTAGGATAGTCCTTCTGTAGGGTATACAGATGTTCTTACCCCAAGGGCTATCAAAACGACTTGATTCTTAGCTTTTTGTCATCAATAAAACCAGAGCTACACTGAAGAGCCAAAGAAACTACACTCCTGGAAATGGAAAAAAGAACACATTGACACCGGTGTGTCAGACCCACCATACTTGCTCCGGACACTGCGAGAGGGCTGTACAAGCAATGATCACACGCACGGCACAGCGGACACACCAGGAACCGCGGTGTTGGCCGCCGAATGGCGCTAGCAGCGCAGCATTTGTGCACCGCCGCCGTCAGTGTCAGCCAGTTTGCCGTGGCATACGGAGCTCCATCGCAGTCTTTAACACTGGTAGCATGCCGCGACAGCGTGGACGTGAGCCGTATGTGCAGTTGACGGACTTTGAGCGAGGGCGTATAGTGGGCATGCGGGAGGCCGGGTGGACGTACCGCCGAATTGCTCAACACGTGGGGCGTGAGGTCTCCACAGTACATCGATGTTGTCGCCAGTGGTCGGCGGAAGGTGCACGTGCCCGTCGATCTGGGACCGGACCGCAGCGACGCACGGATGCACGCCAAGACCGTAGGATCCTACGCAGTGCCGTAGGGGACCGCACCGCCACTTCCCAGCAAATTAGGGACACTGTTGCTCCTGGGGTATCGGCGAGGACCATTCGCAACCGTCTCCATGAAGCTGGGCTACGGTCCCGCACACCGTTAGGCCGTCTTCCGCTCACGCCCCAACATCGTGCAGCCCGCCTCCAGTGGTGTCGCGACAGGCGTGAATGGAGGGACGAATGGAGACGTGTCGTCTTCAGTGATGAGAGTCGCTTCTGCCTTGGTGCCAATGATGGTCGTATGCGTGTTTGGCGCCGTGCAGGTGAGCGCCACAATCAGGACTGCATACGACCGAGGCACACAGGGCCAACAGCCGGCATCATGGTGTGGGGAGCGATCTCCTACACTGGCCGTACACCACTGGTGATCGTCGAGGGGACACTGAATAGTGCACGGTACATCCAAACCGTCATCGAACCCATCGTTCTACCATTCCTAGACCGGCAAGGGAACTTGCTGTTCCAACAGGACAATGCACGTCTGCATGTATCCCGTGCCACCCAACGTGCTCTAGAAGGTGTAAGTCAACTACCCTGGCCAGCAAGATCTCCAGATCTGTCCCCCATTGAGCATGTTTGGGACTGGATGAAGCGTCGTCTCACGCGGTCTGCTCGTCCAGCACGAACGCTGGTCCAACTGAGGCGCCAGGTGGAAATGGCATGGCAAGCCGTTCCACAGGACTACATCCAGCATCTATACGATCGTCTCCATGGGAGAATAGCAGCCTGCATTGCTGCGAAAGGTGGATATACACTGTACTAGTGCCGACATTGTGCATGCTCTGTTGCCTGTGTCTATGTGCCTGTGGTTCTGTCAGTGTGATCATGTGATGTATCTGCCCCCAGGAATGTGTCAATAAAGTTTCCCCTTCCTGGGACAATGAATTCACGGTGTTCTTATTTCAATTTCCAGGAGTGTAGTATACCTACCTAATATCGTGTTGGGTCCCCGCGAGCACGCAGAAACGCTGCAACACGACGTGGCATGGGCTCGACTAATGTCTGAAGTAGTGCTGGAGAGAACTGACACCGTGAATCCTGCAGGGCTGTCCATAAATCCGTTAGAGCACAAGGGGGTTTGAAATCTCTTGTGAACAGCACGTTGCGAGGCATCCCAGATATGGTCAATAATGTTCGTGTCTGAGGAGTTTGGTGGCCAGCTGAAGCGTTTAAACTCGGAAGAGTGTTCCCGGAGCCACTCTGTAGCATTTCTGGAAGTGTGTGGTGCCGCATTGTCCTGCTGGAATTGCCCAAGTCCGTCGGAATGCACAATGGATATGAATGGATGCAGGTGATCAGACAGGATGCTTACGTACGTGTAACATGTCAGAGTCGTGTCTAGACGTATCGGGAGTTCCACATGAAACGAGACTTGTCCGACCAGGCAACTCGTTTCCAGTCGTCAACAGACCAATGTCTGTGTTGACGGGCCCAGGCAAGGCATAAAGCTTTGTGTCGTGCAGTCATCAAGGGCACAGAAAGCCCCTATCGATGATGTTTCATTGGATGGTTCGCACGCTGACACTTGTCGATGGCCCAACGCTGATATCTGCACCAGTTTGCGGAAGGGTTGCACTTCTGTCACATTGAACGATTCTCTTCACTCGTCGTCGGTCCCGTTCTTGCAGGATCTTTTTCCGGCCACAGCAATGCCGGAAATTTGATGTTTTATCACATTCCTGATATTCACGGTACACTCATGAAATGGCCGTACGGGAAAATCCCCACTTCATCGCTACCTCGGAGATGCTGCGTTCCGCTGGCCGGAGTGGCTGACCGGTTCTAGGTGCTACAGTCTGGAACCGTGCGACAGCTACGGTCGCAGGTTCGAATCCTGCCTCTGGAATTGATGTGTGTGATGTCCTTAGGTTAGTTAGCTTTAAGTAGTTCTAAGTTCTAGGAGACTGATGACCTGAGAAGTTAAGTCCCATTCAGAGCCTTTGAGCCATTTTTGCTGAGTCCCATCGCCCGTGCGCCGACTATAACACCATGCAGAAACTCACATAAATCTTGATGACCTGCCATTGTAGCAGCAGTAACCGATCTAACAAATGTGCCAGACACTTGTCTTATATAGGCGATGCCGACCGCAGCGCCGTATTCCGCCTGTCTCTGTATTTTAATACGCATGCCTATACCAATTTTTGGCGTTTCAGTATGTATGGCTGTAAAAGAACCAGCACCTCTACCTTTTTGGTAATCGTCAGTACTGTTGTGTTTTTAAATTTGATCGTAGTTTTCGTAGTAGTGGAAAGTCGCTATACAGTAAGATAAATCGTAATAAAACAAATTTTCAGTAAACAGATAGGGCGAAACATCGACGCTGAAAACGTCCGCCACCTTGTCAAACTTTCTGTCAATCAAAAGTTCTCACAAACACGTCAAACTGCATCGTACACGGTCAAATAATTGGCAGGAATAGTAAAGTTTGACAAAATGTTTGATCTGAAACTTCCTGGCAGATTGAAACCGTGTGCCGGACCGAGACTCGAACTCGGGAACTTTGCCTTTCACGGGCAAGTGCTCTACCATCTGAGCTACCCAAGCACAACTCACGCCCCGTCCTCACAACTTTACTTCTGGCAGTACCTCATCTCCTAGTTTCCAAACTTTACAGAAGCTCTCCTGCGAACCCTGCAGAAGTAGCACTCCTGAAACAAAGGATGTTGCGGAGACATGGCTTAGCCACAGCCTGGGGGATGTTTCCAGAATGAGGTTTTCACTCTGCAGCGGAGTGTGTGCTGATATGAAACTTCCTGGCAGAATAAAACTGTGTGTCGAACCTAGACTCGAACTCGGGACGTTTGCCTTTCACAGGCAAGTGCTCTGCAAACTGAGCTACCCAAGCACGACTCACGCCCCGTCAAAGGTCCGGAGTTCGGGTCTCGGTCCGGCACACAGTTTTATCTGCCAGGAAGTTTCATATCAGCGCACACTCCGCTGCAGAGTGAAAATCTCATTCTGAGAATGTTTGATCGTTTACGGGGGCATTAATAGCCTCACAACGTACGCCGGAGAACTTGTGTGAAGTTTAATAGAGAAGAGTAACTGGCGAGGATAAAGCTGCGAGATGGTGGGAGAGGGGGGGGGGGGGGGGGACTGAGCCTGATGGATAGCTCAGGCGGTAAGACCATTCACTGCCCGCAAAAAGCAAAGTATACCGGGTTCGAATCCCGCTACGGCACACAGTCTTGTCGTGGCTGGCAGTTTGAATAACAGTGTCGGTTTCGAACTGCGGCCGTCCCGAATATGGAACGCGATAAGGCAGGTCGCCGAGAATGGCGACCGAAGCGCCGGCCTTAGCGCGTGCCTTTTGTCCCGTGCGGGGAGTCAAACAAAGAGCGTGCGGCAGGTTGCGGAAACCTTGAGGGCGTTGTCCGCTGGCGTAATGGAAGGCGGGGGGCGGCGAAGAAAAAGAAACACGCACGGACACGGACGGACGTCAAGGCCGGCCGAGCAGATGTTTTATTATCGCGAATAATTGCGGGTGTCGGCCCTCATGTGCAGCTCTGGAGCGGTGGATGCCCCGGGCTGCAGGAGGGGAAATCCCCCAGCTCGGCGTTCCGCAGAGTGGCCGCGCGTTCTTACGATCTACATACACCACTGCTCAGTAAAGTTGCATCACCAGCGGGGGGAGCAGATAACCAAGTTCTGCTATACTCTCTCTGCACTGAGGTGAAAAATATCATAGGATACGCACAGTCAGACTTCAAGGAGAATATAGTAATTCCAATCGCAAAGAAAGCAGGTGTTGACAGATGTCGAAATTACCGAACTAACAGTTTAATAAGTCGCTGCAGAATACTAACGCGAATTCCTTACAGACGAATGGAAAAACTGGTAGAAGCCGACCTCGGGGAAGATCAGTTTGGATTCCGTAGAAATATTGGAAAACCTGAGGCAATACTAACCTTACGACTTACCTTAGAAGAAAGATTAAGGGAAGGCAAACCTACGTTTCTAGCATTTGTAGACTTAGAGAAAGCTTTTGACAATCTTGACTGGAATACTCTCTTTCAAATTCTGAAGGTGGCAGAGGTAAAATACAGGGAGCGAAAGGCTATTTACAATTTGTACAGAAACCAGATGGCAGTTATAAAGAGTCGAGGGACATGAAAGGGAAGCAGTGGTTGGGAAGGGAGTAAGACAGGGTTGTAGCCTCTCCCAGCTCTTGTTTAATCTGTATATTGAGCAAGCAGTAAGTGAAAAACAAAAGAAAAATTCGGAGTTGGAATTAAAATCCATGGAGAAGTAACAAAAACTTTGAGGTTCGCCGATGACATTGTAATTCTGTCAGATACAGCAAAGGACTTGGAAGAGCAGTTGAACGGAATGGACAGTGTCTTGAAAGGAGGGTATAAGATGAACATCAACAAAAGCAAAACGAGGATAATGGAATGTAGTCGAATTAAGTCGGTTGATGCTGAGGGAATTAGATTAGGAAATGAGACACTTAAACTAGTAAAGGGGTTTTGCTGTTTGGGGAGCAAAGTAACTGATGATGGTCGAAGTAGAGAGGATATAAAATGTAGACTCGCAATGGCTAGGAAAGCGTTTCTGAAGAAGAGAAATTTGTTAACATCGAGTATAGATTTAAGTGTATGGAAGTCGTTTCTGAAAGTATTTGTATGGAGTGTAGCCATGTATGGAAGTGAAATGTGGACGATAAATAGTTTGGACAAAAAGAGAATAGAAGCTTTCGAAATGTGGTGCTACAGAAGAATGCTGAAGATTAGATGGGTAGATCACAGGATTGGGGAGAAAGAAGTTTGTGGCACAACTTGACTAGACGAAGGGATCGGTTGGTAGGACATGTTCTGAGGCATCAAGGGGACACCAATTTAGTATTGGAGGGCAGCTTGGAGGGTAAAAATCGTAGAGGGAGACCAAGAGATCAATTCACTAAGCAGAATCAGAAGGATGTAGGTTAGAGTAGTTACTGCGAGATGAAGAAGCTTGCACAGGATAGAGTACCATGGAGAGCTGCATCAAACCAGTCTCAGGACTGAAGACCACAACAACAACAACAAAGATAGATGGGAAAAGACCTGTAGGGCGCCCAAGAATATGGTGGAAATTGGGAGTGAGAATATCTGGGGAAAGGAGAGGTGCGACGTGGCAGCAGGTGGAGGAAGAAAAGTGGTGGGAGGACCGAGCCACGTGGAGAGGACTGGTCAGCACCCAGACCCGGCAGTAGCTGGGGCGGGATCCGGATGTGCATGTAGATGCACAGTATGGTGGCAGTATCGCGTACAAAAGGTGTAAAAGGGCAATGCTTTTTGCGGAGCTGTGATTTATACTCAGGTGATTCATGTGTAAAACGTCTCCGACCGAAATTAGCACACTTTGAACGTGGAATGGGAGTTCGAGGTAAATGTGTGGGACGTTCCATTTCGGATATCGTTACGCAATTCTACTTTCCGAGATTCACTGGGTGCAGGGTCTGCCGAGAACACCACACTTCAGGCTCTGCCTCTCAACCACGGGCAGCAGAGTGGCCGGCGACCTTCACGTAACGACCGAGAACAGCGCTGTTTGCGTAGAGTTGTCAGTGCTAACAGACAAGCAAAACTGTTTGAAATAACAGCAGAAATTAATGTGGGACATACTGCGAAGGTATCAGTTAGTACAGTGGGGCGAAATTTGGCGTTAATAAGCTGTGGTAGCATAGGCGAGCGACTTGAGTGTCTTTGATAGCAGCACATCGGCTTCAACCTCTCTCCTGGACTCGTGACCCATCAGCTGGACGCTAGATGACTGGCCTGGTCAGATAAGTGCCGTTATCAGCTTTTGGTTTTGGGGGAAGTACCCCAACTGTTTAGTAATCTCGAAGAAAACCAGGAACAGGATGTTGAATTGGGTTCCATCAAACAACGGATTAGGTCGGGTGAGGTAGTCAGAGGCTACAGCTTGAGGAAAGGTATTCTGTGTAAGGCAGTGGGTCGAGAGCGCCACATCCGAATTTGTCTGCACACAAATATTAATCCAGCCAATATTCCAGTATTATCGTTGCTCTTCGGTGGGATGTCACTTGGGCACATATAAAACGATTCAGAAAATTAAGCAGTATGTGACCTGGCCTCATCTTGAGAGTGACATTAAGAAATTAGTAGCCGGTTGTCATTTGTGTCGGGCCGTGAAACCTAGCAATGCCCTACAGCAAGGTCTATTATTTTCGGAACGCGAAAATTATCCGAGGGATCGTTTTTATATCGATTTTGTGGGTCCGTTGCCACATTCCAGTATAGGGAATATGTATATTTTGGTGGTAATTGATGTCTTTTCTCGATTTACTTGGCTTATTGCCAGTAGAAGTGTTACTACCAACGTAACGATCTCTCACCGTACTAACAACTTTTCTTTCTTCGGGCCTCCTAAGAGTTTGGTCAGTGATAATGCCCCTGCCTTCGTGTCGAATAAGTTTAAAGCTTTTTGTTTCGGGAATGGCATTAAGCATATAAACACAACACCGTATTGTCCTCATGGGTCCTTTGCTGAACGCGTGAATCGCAATTTAAAATCGCCTCTAATAATTTACCATAAAATTAAACCGAGTAGGTGTCTAAACATTCTGCGTGGTGTCTGTTCTAAGTCGTGTCTCCCTACCACTTTCGCGCAACGACGCTCTGAGCGTGTTTTTTAGGGAATTTACTAGTTTGAACCTGGGGCCTGTTGCTGGTAAGGAGACGCCAGACCACACATGACATGTAGAGTTCAGAAGAGTTCAGTGAGACTAGCGATGATGTAACCAAATAATGATTTCAGCGTCAGCTCCACTGCACTCCCTCTAAAAGAATCTTAATACTAACTAAATTTAGTGGAAGGGGTTCAAAGCTTTCCTATTTTTAGTTAGCTGGTAAAATAACGTCGAAAAAGCAGTTAAGTTTACCATTGGAAATTTTATTCTACTCACGAAACATTGTTTATAAATTGCACTATTGATAAAAGGAAATGTTTTAATACAGGATGGTAAAAACCAACTGCGTTCAACAAAAATGTGAACGAATATTCCCTGAATGGGTTTCTAAGTTCTACAATGGATCGAAGGATGACCTATGCCACATCACATCTAGAACCTAGGTTTAAATTAAGTTTCACAAAAGAGAAAACTATCAAAATGGTCTACAGTGATCCTCAATTATCTTTAATTGTTTATCTAACTTGTCGTAAATTACAGTGGCTGATGTGGCTTCTCAATAACTATGTAACAGAAAAATCATCGCGTTTCAGATTTTTACTTCAAGTGGCAAATGTGAACACCATGAGCTTCAATTGACGATCGAAACTAGTATTACGCAAAAAGGGGGTGTAACAGATGAGACTTCTGCAGTTCTGAGTGAAGCCTTATGCGCTCAAAAATGTGGCATCGCGTGCGTTCATTACTTTGTCGGTGTTCGTCAGGGGGTGGCGGGCAGCACAGCTCCGCTCACCTCGCCATCTCGGAAGCAACTCTCTCCTAACTTCTCCTTACTACAATTTACCGAAGTTGGTTTAAAAAAAACTATCTGGCTGTGTTTTCATCTGACCAATGAGGGTCTCAATGTTAACCTTAAGCTCCGCCTACAAAAATTCTGTCTATCCGATGAGAAACGTTATACTTTTCGTGGTGGGGCAATGTTTTTAAAGTTTGCAACGTAACAGAGACGCGAAAAAGTCTCACACTAAAACTTGCAGCTGGTGTGGTCCTTTTAGCGTTATCATAAGATCTATACTGTTCTTGTGGAGGGCTCTATCTTTTAACATGGGCTGGGGGGTGGTAACAGAGACGCGAAAAAGTCTCACACTAAAACTTGCGGGTGGTGTGGTCCTGATGGTTAGCTGGCGACGTGGGTGTCCGTCCCTTATCATAGGGCCTTCTAGCTTAACACGGTTTTGCTCTCGGCTTCTGTTCTCGTTTCTCCCCTCGGAACTGCGTCTGTCCCACGGTGGGAAGGTATGACATGCATTTAGGCATTCTTGTGTTAGTCTGTGGTATTCCATTCGCTCACTCGCTACTCGTATTACTTTGGTTAATTTAATATCAGGATTTATTCGGAGCTATGTGACATACTACTGGATTTGCTTATCATGTCAGGGTTTTCATGGAAGGTGTTGGATTTGCCTGACACCTTACAGGTGGGATTCTTATTTGTCCTGGATTAATTTTGCTTTTAACACTGCGGCCCATGAGGCACTGAAGGCTACTCCGTCTTCTCTCTTATTTGCCTATCCTGTAAATTCGCCTTTGTCTAATTTATGGCACATCCAAGATTTGCTTCCTGAGTGGGTAACCCCAGAGTTGATTAGAAGGAACTGGAATCGGGCGCGTCGCAATATATCGGCTGCTCATGGTCGCCAGGCCGTGCGGTACAACCGCGATAGGCGCCCCTATCAAGGCAAACCGGGTAATCAGGTCTATATTAAAAATTTTCAGGTCCGAGGAAGGATTAGAGTCCGAGTAGGGAAGTTTACACCCCGCTTTATAGGTCCATGTACGGTGCTCCGTTTGTTGGGGCCGGTTAACCTGTTAGTGGAACAAGATCAGACAGGTAGGGAATAACAAGTCCATTTAAGCCAGGTTATGTCCTTCTGAAGTGTCGGGCGCCTGTTCTAGTTTGAGGGGAGGAGGTTTGGCGTAGCCCCCACGTATCCATGGACTCAACAAGGCACAGTGCAAGCTGGTGGTGGCTCCATAATAGTGTGGGCGGTGGTTAGAGCGATTGCATTGGGTCCTCTGCTCCAACTATATCTACCATTGAGTGGAAATGGTTATGCTCAGCTAGCCATTCATGGACTTCATGATTCCAAATAACGATGGATTTTTTATGGATGACAGTGCGCCATGTAGCCAGACCACAGTTGTTCACA
Source organism: Schistocerca piceifrons (assembly GCF_021461385.2). Taxonomy (NCBI): domain Eukaryota; kingdom Metazoa; phylum Arthropoda; class Insecta; order Orthoptera; family Acrididae; genus Schistocerca; species Schistocerca piceifrons. The sequence continues at coordinate 81,210,215 of NC_060148.1, forward strand.
ACTGATCTGAAGAACATTCTGGACAATTCGAGCGAATGATTTGGCCACAGAGATCGCCTGACATGAACCCCATCGAAAATTTACAGGACATAATCGACAGATCAGTTCATGCACAAATCCTGCTCCAGCAACACTTTCGCAATTATGGACGGCTATAGAGCAAGCGTGGCTCAATATTTCTGCAAGAGACTTCCAACGACTTGTTAAGTCCACGCCACATCGAGTTGCTGCACTACACGGGGCAGAAGGAGGTCCTACACGATATTAGGAGATATCCCATGAAGTTTGTCACCTCAGTGTGTAAGTGAAATAATGAGGGTGTACGGGGTGTGAAACTCTGCAGATAGAGCTACCAATTCTGGCATCAAAAACAGATCAAATCTAACCTGCTGAGAGAAAACTGAGCTTGGAAGACAGATGCAGGTACGTCATTGTATGCTAATTCGACGCTCTACCATAGGTCATCAATCATTGTGGCTTATGAGTCTTGACATTCTAGCCTCTGGGCTACACATGACCAGAAGGTTTCAGCAGGTATAAGCCATGGCAATAGGCCACCACCCCATCGAGGTAGGCTCTCAGCACTATGGGACTTAACATCTGAGGTCATCAGTCCCCTAGGGCAGTATAACGCAGGCGACTTGCAGTCTTGCGTTATCTTGTTGAAAGATAATGTCATGGACACCTTGAAGCCTCCGGTAATAACACATCTGCTGTCCAACTGAGCAGCTACGCATATCAGAGGTGATTGTGTTGTGTATCCAGTGGCATCCCATACCGTGACGGCAAGTGCTGCGCCAAATGACGATGCCAAATGACCTCTGAACCTCCACACCTGGATAGTTTCCACCGTGACGCTCTACGTTGAGTCAGAAGTCCTGTGAAGAAGACGACTTGGCGCCACTACTGTCGTTGGGCGCACCACTGTCCCTGCTGCTGACATTCGTGCTCCTCTCATTGCCCAGCTGGATACTCGTCTTACTGCGAACGAGTCCATTTCCTGACTCGAGGTATGTGACACAGCTTTCCAATGGTGCACGACTAAGCAAACAGTATACCTGTTCTCTCGGGTGATAGCCAAAAGAGGTCAACTAGATCCTGCATTGCATAGGTTATGGCCATCCTCAAAATCGACTCCATATTCATTTGACAGTCGTCAGATACCAACCAGTGGGATCAGAAATTCTGCAGAACGATCAACTGCAGTCTCAATTGGAGGATGGGGAGACTAGACCAGGTTCGTTAGATCACTGGTGCACCGCTTGAAACAACACGCCAACAGAGCATGGCGAGTGGATACCTTGCAGAGCGAGTGAGACCAAAGCAATAAGGGCCGCCGTGTTTACAACTTCTTCCCTGATATCAGGGAAAGACTAAAACTAAAACATATTGATCCCAGGACATGGCCCTTATCCCACGCACCTGAGCCATGTGAGTCTGCAACAGATTAGTAGATGCACATGCGGGGAAGAAGGTTCCCCAGAACACATTGTCGTTTTCTGTGGGCAGCACATAAACATAAGACACACACTACATGTCAACCACCAGAACACACAGAACGAATTACATGCCGTGTTGCGTGACCCATACCAATGGACAGAACTAAATAAACTGATTGAAGATGATGATGATGATGATGATGATGATGTCCCATACTCTGAGGAGCATAGGGTACGAAGCGGGAGACCCACACCGCTGTACTAGGTAAGGTCCTAGTGGAGGTGGTTTATCATTGCCTTCCTCCGACCTTAATGGGGATGAATGATGATGATGAAGACTACACAACATCCACTCATCTCGTGGCAGCAAAAATCCCTGAACCCGCCGGGAATCGAACCCGGGACGCTGTGCGCGGTAAGCGAGAATGCTACTGCAAGACCAAGAGCTGCGGACACTGACTGAAGAAATCCCTAAAATCACATACACAGAATACCTACGCAACAGACCATACAGAAGGTAAGTCGGTTTACTAAGACAGCAGAGTGCCCATGGGATGGATGACACCACTGATATCTCTAGTCAAGAAGAAGACACAAATTCGGACCAAAACAACGACCTCAATGATCCATAGTGGCAACCTGTGCAACATTAACAGGTCAGGAAAGCCGATGCTAGGTGCTTATGACTAAACAAACCCATACAAAACCATTAAGCACCACAACTGTAAATATGTACATATGTAGTAACACCATCATGTCTAGCGAGAGGTGCATAGTGACTGAGGAGGGGTTTAAAGTTAGGTACCTCTTCAAGGTGCCTATGCCTCCTGGTGAGCAACGATGCACGGCCTGGATGGAAGGATCTTAATTGTGTTCCAGAGCCCAACCCGATGGATATAGTGATGTAGATTGGGGAAAACCACCGTCCAGGCTGGTTAGTTTGTGCAGCTGGGAGGTGCCACTTGCAGATCAGTTGACCAGAGTCAAAAAAGTAGGATGGACATGAGGTGCCATTTTGTATTCTCTTTCTTTATTTTATATTAGCTTAAAATGGTAGATATAGTAAAGGAATTGTGAGTGGCATCCAGTGGCTTGAAGTCCATTCCAAGACACTGGCCACCAGGTGATGGGAACCTCTCCTCCTATACTCTTTCCTATCTCCTTTTTTCAACTCTTCTTATATATCAAAACTTTATTTTGTATTATCATCCTCTTACCATTATATTTTTTGTAAAGTTATCAGATGCTGCACTTTACACCATTTGTAGAAACAAAACAAATAGAGCCCACCTCCATGTGGCAGGACACGGGCAACGGTTCAAAAATGGTTCATGTGGCTCTGAGCACTATGGGACTGAACTTCTGAGGTCATCAGTCCCCTAGAACTTAGAACTACTTAAACCTAACTAACCTAAGGCAGGATTCGAACCTCCGACCGTAACGGTCGCGCGGTTCCGGACTGTAGCGCCTAGAACCGCTCGGCCACTCTGGCCGGCCGGCCAACGGTGTGTGTGGGGTCGGGAGTCAGGGTGGTGTATCACCAGCCACTCTGATCCCTGAATCCGGTAACAGCGGCCAAGTGGCTTTCAACGACCCGCCAAAAGAAATCAGACGGTGGATCCAAAATAAGAGCAGCAAGTGAAAAAAAAGTCTAAATTGGTCACCATCGCGCCGCTGTCAAATTCCAACACATATTACAAGATTCTTAATGTGGTCTTCCCAGAACCACCAGCCAAATGCGATTTCTGAACGAGAAAGCTACTGCATGACCTTTCCTCATATGAAAATCCTATTCCTGCCTACTTTGTGACATCAGTCTGAAATGGTAATCACTTGCATATCCTGGCACATAGCACATTTTTTGATGTTGCTGGACTGCCATCTTGAGCTGAACTTGCAGATTTGTGGCAAAGTATCACAGCAGCTGTCCTTTGTCCCTCCTGCTGGTGAGTGTAACAGCACCGCATTGTACTTTTCAGGAGGAGCTGGTGTTCCACAGCGAGGACTACGGCGGTGGCGGACGCCTGAGCGCGGTAGTGGGCCGTGACCTGTGTGCTGGAGACCTTTGCCTGCTGCTGGCCGCCAAGTCCCTGGCTGCGAAGGATCCCAGCTGGGCAATCGTCGAGGTCTGGCCGCGGCTCGGCATTGGTACGTTTCCAAAAAACTCCTTTCTCACTGCTATGTGTGTGAGTGATAATGGTAATGTTGTCTGCGGAGTCCCTGGCTGCCAAAGACCCCACCTGGGACATCATCAAGGTCTAACTACAGCTTGGCATTAATATGTTCCCAAAAAACTCCTTCCTCACTGCTGTCCTCTGTATAAGTGGTAATGATATTACCGACTGCACAGTCCCTGGCTGCCAAAGACCCAGCTGGGCCATCACTGAGGTCTGGTCATTGTTCAGCATTGATATGTTTCCCAAAAGTTCCATCCTCATGCTATCCTCAGTGTAAGCGGTAATTGTAATGTTGACTGCTGGGGCATCATCAAGGTATGGCCACATGGCAGCATTGGTATGCTTCCAAAAAACTCCTTCCTCATTGCTACTATGTGTGTATGATAATGATAATGTTGTCTGCAGAGTCCCTGGCTGTCAAAGACCCCACCTGGGGTATCATCAAGGTCTGACTACAGCTTGGCATTAATACATTCCCAAAAAACTCCTTCCTCACTGCTGACCTCTGTATAAGTGGTAATGATATTACTGACTGCACAGTCCCTGGCTGCCAAACACCCCAGCTGGGCCATCACTGAGGTCTGGTCATTGTTCGGCAATAATATGTTTCCCAAACATTCTATCCTTGTGCTATCCTCAGTATAAGTGGTAATGGTAATGCTGACTGCAAAGTCCCTGGTTGCCATAGACTCCTGCTGGGGCATCATCAAGGTATGGCCACATCTCTCCATTGGTATGTTTCCAAAAAACTTCTTCCAGACTGCTACTATGTGTGTGAGTGATAATGATAATGTTGTCTGCAGAGTCCCTGCCTGCCAAAGACCCCACCTGGGCATCATCAAGGTCGTACAGCTTGGCATTAATATGTTCCCAAAAAACTGCTTCCTCACTGCTGTCCTCTGTATAAGTGGTAATGATATTACTGACTGCACAGTCCCTGGCTGCCAAAGACCCCAGCTGGGCCATCACTGAGGTCTGGTCATTGTTCAACATAGATATGTTTCCTAAAAGCTCCATCCTCATGCTATGCTCAGTATAAGTCGTAATAGTAAAGCTGACTGCAAAGTGCCTGGCTGCCAAGGACCCCACACTTCCCGGCCGCTGGTGGCCAAGCGGTTCAAGGCGCTTCAGTCTGGAACTGCGCCACCGCTACGTCGCAGGTTCGAATCCTGCCTCAGGCATGGATGTGTGTGATGTCCTTAGGTTAGTTAGGTTTAAGTAGTTCTAAGTTCTAGGGGACTCATGACCTGAGATGTTAAGTCCCATAGTGCTCAGAGCCATTTGAACCAAGGACCCCAGCTGCGCAATCGTCAAGGTCTGGCCGCGGCTTGGCATTGATACATTTCCAAAAAACTCCTTCCTCACTGATACTATGTGTATGAGTGATAATGATAATGTTGTCTGCGGAGTCTCAGGCTGCCAAAGACCCCACTTTGGGCATCATCAAGGTCTGACTACAGCTTGGCATTAATATTTTCCCAAAAAACTCCTTCCTCACTGCAGTCCTCTGTATAAGTGATAATGATATTACTGACTGCACAGTCCCTGGCTGCCAAAGACCCCAGCTGGGCCATCACTGAGATCTCTTCATTGTTCAGCACTGATATGTTTTCCAAAAACTCCATCCTCGTGCTATCCTCAGTATAAGTGTTATAGTAATGCTGACTGCAAAGTCCCTGGTTGCCATAGACTCCTGCTGGGGCACCATCAAGGTATTGCCACATCTCAGCATTGGTACATACCCAAAAAACTCCTTCCTCACTGCTTTTCTCTGTACTTATGGAAATGAGAATATGGACTGCAAGGTCCCCATCTGCGCCATTGTCGAGGTCTGGTTGTGGCTTGTAATTGATGCATTCTCAAAAAAACTCCTTCCTCTCTGTCATTTTCTGTATAAATGGGATCGACAATGGTGACTACAAAATGTGCTGTCAACAGGGATAGTATGTGCGCCACCTTAAAATATTTTTCCATGGTTCAGAATCAGAAAGTAACAAACTCCTCCCTCACTACTATTAAACAGCTAACTTAGAATAACAGAGTCTGAAATTTGTAATTACTGCTGATGCAAAGTTATTAGCCGCCAAGGATACAAATTTATTCAGCATAGAGCTGTGGCAGTACCTCATCATTGGGTGTACCTTCGACGCTCCCCTTGCTGGCACCCATTATGTACCTACATTGGAATGTCAGTGCAGTTTCTGCTTCCTGTTGACCTGAAAGTGGCTTCCAACGACAGCATGTGCATTATCATAGAACTGAGATCACAGCTGTGAACTGATATACACACATCAAGCTGCTTTCCCATTGTCACTGTAAGACTGAATAGGAATGGTGATGCCTAAAATATGTGCTCGCTGCTGACTGAAGAGTCCAAGGGAACTAGTCAGGCCATCAGAAAACCTGGTTGCTTCAAATGGCTCTAAGCACTATGGGACTTAACATCTGAGGTCATCAGTCCCTTGGACTTAGAACTACTTAAACCTAACTAACCTAAGGACACCACACACATTCATGCCTGAGGCAGGATTCGAACCTGCGACCGTAGCAGAACTGAAGCGCCTAGAACTGCTCGGCCACAGTGGCAGCCCATAAAACCTGGCTATAGCTCTGTGTAGATATACGCCCAACAGACTTTCTTCTCATAACCATTCTAAAACTGGACTGCAATAGTGATGGACTGCTAACTGCTGGTCACAAAGTGGATGAGTTGAGAAATAGCAGTGATATAAGTGTGTGAATGCTGCACGATAACACTGTCTACCTACAGAACTATTCCCTCACTGGTGTTTTGTGTCCGTAGTTTAAGAATATTGCTAGGGCATTTATCTACAGGACCTAGCTAAAGGAACTTTTCCTGGCACTGTACTGATGGTTGAAATGCGGCTCTGTGACATCCTTGGAATAATAGCATGTAGGGTGTGAGCTAACGTAAATAGTTAAGGAATCCAAGAAAGAAGCTCCAGTACTTTATCAAGGCCAGCTACGGGCAATTGATCAGCAGCATTTTCCCAGTGCCGCCCATGTAGGTTGTTGTTGTTGTTGTTGTCTTCAGTCCTGAGACTGGTTTGATGCAGCTACCCTATCCTGTGCAAGCTTCTTCGTCTCCCAGTACTTACTGCAACCTACATCCTTCTGAATCTGCTTAGTGTATTCATCTCTTGGTCTCCCTCTACGATTTTTACCCTCCACGCTGCCCTCCAGTACTAAATTGGTGATCCCTTGATGCCTCAGAACATGCCCTACCAACTGGTCCCTCCTTCTTGTCAAGATGTACCACAAGCTCCTCTTCTCCCCAATCCTATTCAATACCTCCTGATTAGTTACGTGATCTACCCATCTAATCTTCAGCATTCTTCTATAGCACCACATTTCGAAAGCTTCTATTCTCTTCTTGTCCAAACTATTTATCGTCCATGTTTCACTTCCGTACATGGCTATACTTTCAGAAACGACTTCCTGACACCTAAATCTATACTCGATGTTAACAAATTTCTCTTCTTCAGAAACACTTTTCTTGCCATTGACAGTCTACATTTTATATCTTCTCTATTTCGACCATCATGATTTGTTTTGCTCCCCAAATAGCAAAACTCCTTTACTACTTGTAAGTGTCTCATTTCGTAATCTAATTCCCTCAGCATCACCCGACTTGAAGGTTGTTAGCTGACAGGAATTTGAAGTTGGATCCCAGACCTACAAAAGTGGACTAGAGATGCAGTCAAATCTTCAAACGAAGCACTCGAGCTACGAATAGACATCATCCAGGAAAATATGACCCCAGTAAACTAATATGGATTATTTTTTGAGAGGTTCATGTGGGGCCTGAAGATGACATACTGAATTGCCAACACGAGACAATAAAATAAAGTAACATGTCAATTGCAAGGCTGTTTGACGAATTAAATTGTTAAATACACTGAAGAGCCAAAGAAACTGGTATACCTGCCATGTCAAAGATTGCATGGCCCCTCCTGCCAGAGGTTCGAGTCCTCCCTCAGGCATAGGTATGTGTGTTGTCGTTAGAGTAGGTTAGTTTAAGTAGTGTGTAAGTCTAGGGACCGATGACCTCAGAGTTTGGTCCCTTAGGAATTCACACACATTTCAACGCACACACACACCTGCCTAATATCGTGTAGGACCCCCCTAAGCAAGCAGAAGTGTCGCAACACGACGTGGCATGAACTCGACTAATGTCTGAAGTAGTGCTGGAGGGAACTGACGCCATGAATCCTGCAGGGCTGTCCATAAATCCGTAAGAGTACGAGGTTGGGGGGGGGGGGGGGGATATCTTCTGAACAGCACGTGGCAAGGCATCCCAGATATGCTCAATAATGTTCATGTCTGGGGAGTTTGGTGGCCAGCGGAATGTTTAATCTCTGAAGAGTGTTCCTGGAGATGCTCTGTAGCAATCCTGGACGTGTGGGGTGACGCATTGCACTGCTGGAATTGCCTGTCAGAATGCACAGTGGACATGAGTGGATGCAGGTAATCAGACACGATGCTTTCGTATGTGTCACCTTTCAGAGTTGTATCTGGACGTATGAGGGGTCCCGTATCATTCCAACAGCACACGCCCCACGCTATTACAGAGATTCCACCAGCTTCAACAGTCCCATGGTGACAAGCAGTGTCCATGGATTCATGGGGTTGTCTCTATACCCGTACACGTCCATTTGCTTAATACAATTTGGAACGAGGTCGTCAGACCAGGTAACAGTCCAATGTCGGTGTGGACTGGCCCAGGCGAGGCGTAAAGTATTGCGTCGTGCAGTCATCAAGGGTGTAAGTAGGCTGTTTACGAGTTTGTATGTTGGAAGCGCTCTACATTAATAACTCTGATTGCGCTGTGCGCTCACTGTAGGAGACTCTGTGGCTGGTCGGACTCAGCAGTTGGAGGTGAACAGCCAGCAGTGGTGGAGGTTGGAAGTGAGTAGTTAGCATTGATGGAGCTTAGAGGTTTGAAGTGTTAGAGAAACCTGACGATCTGGACGTGTCCGACTTGGAGATTCAATATTATTCATGATTATAAAATTTTAGGAACTGGATGTCACAGACGATTATATATATATATATAAATAACTGGATGTCACATTATTAAGGTAAAAATACATTGTTTGCTTTGCAACAAAATCTTTCCTTTGCTGACCATATGCCTATTAGTAGCTAGAGACTACAGTAGTTAGAATCTTTTATTTAGCTGGCTGTATTGGCGCTTGCTGTATGGGAGTAGTGCGTGGAATGAAGATTTTTGTGACTTATGAAATGTATAGGTTATTGTTAGTATTTCTTCTTACTCAGGCCCATTCTTTTGATGTAATTTGAAAGCAGTCAGATCGCGTTATCCTTAAATATTGTGAGTAATTAATGAATAGGAAAAATTTAAGGTCTGTTCGTCAGGGCAAATTCTGTAGGTCAATGTTGAAATGGTAAAAATCTAGCAAAGAGACAGTACGTCAGTTTCACTCAGCAGTTTCAGGATTAAGTAATAAAGAAGATTCACCGTCTCAGTTATTTTACCTTGAGTATAAACATTTTTTTTAAATAAAGAAGTTTCAAGGGTACCCGAATGGCCTTCAGCTCCAAAAGCCCATATCGATGATACCTTCATCTACATCTACATCTACATCTACATGGATAGTCTGTAAATCACATTTAAGTGCCTGGCTGAGGGTTCATCGAACGACCCTCACAATTCTCTATTATTCCAATCTCGTATGGCGCGTTGAAAGAGTGAACACCTATATTTTTCCGTACGAGCTCTGATTTCCCTTATTTTATCGTGGCGATCGTTTCTCCCGTTGTAGGTCGGTGTCAAAAAAATTCGCAGGAGAAAGTTGGTGATTGGAATTTAATGAGAAGATTTTGCCGCAACGAAAAACGCCTTTCTTTTAATGATTTCCAGCCCAAATCCTGTATCGTTTCTCTGACACTCTGTCCCATATTTCGGGATAATACAAAACGTGCTGCCTTTCTTTGAACTTTTTCGATATACTCCGTCAGTCCTATCTGGTAAGGATCCCACACCGCGCAGCAGTATTCTAAAAGAGGACGGACAAGCGTAGTGTAGGCAGTCTCCTTAGTAGGTCTGTTACATTTTCTAAGTGTCCTGCCAATAAAACGCAGTCTTTGGTTAGCCTTGCCCACAACATTTTCTGTGTGTTCCTTCCAATTTAAGTTGTTCGTAATTGTAATACCTAGGTATTTAGTTGAATTTACGACTTTAGATTAGACTGATTTATCGTGTAACCGAAGTTTATCGGATTCCTTTCAGCACTCATGTGGAAGATGTCACACTTTTCGTTGTTCAGGGTCAACTGCCACTTTTCGCACCATTCAGATATTTTTTCTAAATCGTTTTGCAGGTTGTTTTGATTTTCTGAAGACTTTATTAGTCGATAAACGACAGCGTCGTCTGCAAACAACCGAAGACGGCTGGCCGGCCGGGGTGGCCGAGCGGTTCTAGGCGTTACAGTCGGGAACCGCGCGACCGCTACGGTCGCAGGTTCGAATCCTGCCTCGGGCATGAATGTGTGTGATGTCCTTAGGTTAGTTAGGTTTAAGTAGTTCTAAGTTCTAGGGGACTGATGAGCTGAGAAGTTAAGTCCCATAGTGCTCAGAGCCATTAGAGCCAGATTGTCTCCCAAATGGTTTATATAGATAAGGAATGATTCGCAGGTTCACACTTGTTGATGGCCCAGCATTGAAATCTGCAGCAATTTGTGGAAGGGTTGGACTTGTGTCACTCTGAACAGTCGTCGTTGGTGCCATTCTTGCTGGATTTTTTTCCAGCCACAGCGATGTCGGAGATCTGACGTTTCGCCGGATTCCTGATATTCACAATGCACTCGTGAAATAGTCGTACGGGGAAATTCTCACTTCCCCGCTGCCTCGGAGATGCTGTGTCCCATCGCTCGTGGGCCGACTGTAGCAGAAACTTAAATCTTGATAAGCTGCCATTGTAGCAGCAGTAACTCATCTAACAACTGCACCAGACACTTGCTGTCTGATATAGGCGTTGCCGACCGTAGCGCCGTGTTCTGCCTGTTTACATACACTACTGGCCATTAAAATTGCTACACCACGAACATGACGTGCTACAGACGCGAAATTTAACCTAGAGGAAGAAGATGCTGTGATATGCAAATGATTAGCTTTTCAGAGCATTCACACAAGGTTGGCGCCTGTGGCGACACATACAACGTGCTGACATGAGGAAAGTTTCCAACCGATTTCTCATACACAAATAGCAGTTGATCGGCATTGCCTGGTGAAACGTTGTTGTGATGCCTCGTGTAAGGAGGAGAAATGCGTACCATCACATTTCCGACTTTGATAAAGGTCGGTTTGCCGTATCGCGACATTGCTGCTCGCGTTGGTCGAGATCCAATGACTGTCAGCAGAATTTGGAATCGGTGGGTTCAGGAGAGTAATACGGAACTCCGTACTAGATGCCAACGGCCTCGCATCACTAGCAGTCGAGATGACAGGCATCTTATCCGCACGGGTGTAACGGATCGTGCAGCCACGTCTCGATCTCTGAGTCAACAGATGGGGACGTTTGCAAGACAACAACCATCTGCACGAACAGTTCGACGACGTTTGCAGCAGCACAGACTATCAGCTCGGAGACCGTGGCTGCGGTTACCCTTGACGCTGCATCACACACAGGAGCGCCTACGTTGGTGTACTTGACGACGAACCTGGGTGCATGAATGGCAAAACGTCATTTTTTCGGATGAATCCATGTTCTGTTTACAGCATCATGATGGTCGCATCCGTGTTTGGCGACATCGCGGTGAACGCACATTGGAAGCGTGTATTCGTCATCGCCACACTGGCGTATCACCCGGCGTGATGGTAGGGGATGCCATTGGTTACACGTCTCGGTCACCTCTTGTTCGCGTTGGCGGCACTTTGAACAGTGGACGTTACATTTCAGATGTGTTACGATCCGTGGCTCTACGCTTCATTCGATCCCTGCGAAACCCTACATTTCAGCACGATAATGCACGACCGCATCTTGCAGGTCCTGTACGAGCCTTTCTGGACACAGAAAATGTTCGACTGCTGCCCTGGCCAGCAAATTCTCCAGATCTCTCACCAATTGAAAACGGTCAATGGTGGCCGAGCAACTGGTTCGTCACAATACGCCAGTCACTACTCTTGATGAACTGTGGTACGATGTTGAAGCTGCTTGGGCAGCTGTACCTGTACACGCCATCCAAGCTCTGTTTGACTCAATGCCCAGGCGTATCGAGGCTTTTATTACGGCCAGAGGTGGTTGTTCTGGGTACTGGTTTCTCAGGATCTATGCAGCCAAATTGCGCGAAAATGTAATCACATGTCAGTTCTAGTATATTTGTCCAATGAATAGCCGTTTATCATCTGCATTTCCTCTTGGTGTAGCAATTTTAATGGCCAGTAGTGTATGTGTATTTCGATACGCATGCCTATACTAGTTTCTTTGGCGCTTCAGTGTATATGAGCTGTCGACAGTGGATCAGTAGAGACTGTAAGGTTCATTCTGGCGAGTTTCCTTTAGCGAAAACGAAGGGTTGCTGGTACAGCAGCGACGGGGTTCGGGCGTGCCCCTGTGGAGCGGCCAGTTTAGTCCTGGTCAGAGTTGCCGCAACAGCCAGATTACCGCTAGCCGCTTCCGAGAATCGACTCCCCAGAGCCGCCTGCTGTATAGAGAGGCGGCGGCGGCCATGATGGATGTTCGCCTCGCTTGGCGGCCACCTGTCTTGAGCAACAGGGCCGGTCCCGTGCTGTAGGCAGCCACAGAGGCTGGGCCTCCATTAATCACGCGGCCCATCTGATGCCAGCGACCGGCTTCAAGGCTCTCCCCTTCTGCCCACCGAGCCTGACTAAAGGTTTCGCCACGCCAAGCCAGGGCACTGAACAAGGCGCCTTCACTGCGGCCTGTCACGTTGTCTGAGGCCCTGGTAGCAAAGGGCCGAGCGGCTGTAGCCGCGCCGGCGCACACGCTGCCGGCAGTCCGATATATCTAAGTTTAAAAACAATATCACCTCTCTATGTATCTATTAAAGCTATCGATATGTAAAACTTCCTGGCAGATTAAAACTGTTTGCCGGACCGAGACTTGAACTCGGGATCTTTGCCTTTCGCGGGCAAGCGCTCTACCGACCTTTTTTTTTTTTTTTTTTTTTTTTTTTGATAGCATACCCACAAAAAATGGAAATGAGCGTATGGCATTGTAGACTTTTTTTGGTTTTTTTTTTTGCTTTATTTTTTTTAATAAATCACATTCATAATTCGGAGTAGGTATTAAAATCCATGGAGAAGAAATAAAAACTTTGAGGTTCGCCGATGACATTGTAATTCTATCAAAGACAGCAAAGGACCTGGAAGAGCAGTTTAACGCAATGGACAGTGTGTTGAAAGGAGGATATAACATGAACATCAACAAAAGCAAAACGAGGATAATGCAATGTGGTCGAATTAAGTCGGGTGATGCTGAGGGAATTAGATTATGAAATGAGACGCTTAAGGTAGTAAAGGAGTTTTGCTATTTGGGGAGCAAAATAACTGATGATGGTCGAAATGGAGAAGATATAAAATGTAGACTGGCAATGGCAAGGAAAGCGTTTCTGAAGAAGAGAAATTTGTTAACATCGAGTATAGATTTAAGTGTCAGGACGTCGTTTCTGAAAGTATTTGTATGGAGTGTAGCCATGTATGGAAGTGAAACATGGACGATAAATAGTTTGGACAAGAAGAGAATAGAAGCTTTCGAAATGTGGTGCTACAGAAGAATGCTGAACATTAGATGGGTACATCACATAACTAATGAGGAATTATTGAATAGGATTGGGGAGAAGAGGAGTTTGTGGCACAACTTGACTAGAAGAAGGGACCGGTTAGTAGGACATGTTCTAGAGGCATCAAGGGATCACCAATTTAGTATTGCAGGGCAGCGTAGAGGGTAAAAATCGTAGAGGGAGACCAAGAGATGAATGCACTAAGCAGATTCAGAAGGATGTAGGTTGCTGTAGGTACTGGGAGATGAAGAACCTTGCACAGGATAGAGTAGCATTGAGAGCTGCATCAAACCAGTCTCAGGACTGAAGACCACAACAACAACAACAACAACATTCCCTTACTCTGACAAATGAATAGATCTTACTGAGCTACCCAAGCACGACTCACGCCCCGTCCTCACAGCTTTACTTCTGCCAGTACCTCGTCTCCTACCTTCCAAACTTTACAGAAGCTCTCCTGCGAACCATGCAGAACTGTGTGAGGACGGGGCGTGAGTCGTGCTTGGGTAGCTCAGATGGTAGAGCACTTGCCCGCGAAAGGCAAAGGTCCCGAGTTCGGGTCTCGGTCCGGCACACAGTTTTAATCTGCCAGGAAGTTTCATGTCAGCCCACACTCCGCTGTAGAGTGACAATTTCATTCTATCGATATATAGACTGAAGAAATATCGACGTACTGACATACAAACGTATGAAAGTGTGGTGTTCGTACTGTACACACACCCTCAGATTATCTGACTTGTCGCTCTAACGAAGTAGGCGAGTGTCAGCAATATGTCTTGTGGTCTTATCGTGGCGTGTTTATCTTCTGCCGTTACGTCAGACGATAGAAATGCCATTTGCACGCTTAGAGTAGCAGATTGACGGTCATCAACTTTAAACAGAACTTCATTAATTTTCACACACATTTATTAAAATAATAACAAGCATAAATATTACTTAACTTGGTTCTGGATGCTATTTACAGTTGACAATCTGAAGTTCGTTTGGTATTGGTACGTTAATCTTATCCTCACATATATCTCTGATACTTGCCAAAAGTATCTATACATTTATCTTCATGGCTATGTACAGGAATATGGTAATCTTATTAGGCGCAGGCTGAAACTTGACTATAGACTGGTACAGACTAATGTAGAACTCGTACAGAATGGTACAGACTAATGCAGACTGGTACAGACTGACTAATCGGACGTCTGTACACTCCTTATAATACCTCGCGCGTTCATGTATCACTGCGCGAGTGCGATCCGCGAGGAGAAAAGGTTCTACGTTAGCAGCAATCTCATTGGCTGCGTTACATATTAATACGCGGATCGGTGGAAGCAGAATTTGGTCCGTCTCTGAGGCAGCGCCATCTCGTAGTGCGGAGACGGACGAGCGCTGCGCCTGCACTGTTGTGTTTAGCAGGGCGCGCTCTGGTCAAGTGGGATAGTTCTGTACGCGCTATGCGGAACTATGTACACAACAGTAAGTATGCATGCTTTCGTGGCCTGGGTTATTAGGCATTGTTATATTTCCTATCAAATAATCGACATTCAACCACTCTGCTGGAATCTTTTTCACGATCTTCCAGTGTCCACTACTCTTAGAACACTGTCACACACACACACACACACACATTATATATATATATATATATATATATATATATATATATATATACCGGGTGATCAAAAAAAACAGTATAAATTTGAAGACTGAATAAATCACGGAATAATGTACATAGAGAAGTACAAATTGACACACATGCTTGAAATGACATGGGGTTTGGTTAGAAACAAAAAAAAAAAATATACAAACGTTCAAAAAATGTCCGACAGATGGCGCTTCTTCTGATCAGAATAACAATAATTAGCATAACAAAGTAAGACAAAGCAAAGATGATGTTCTTTACAGGAAATGCTCAATATGTCCACCAACATTCCTCAACAATAGCTGTAGTTGAGGAATAGTGTTGTGGACAGCACTGTAGAGCACGTCCGGAGCTACGGTGAGGCATTGGCGTCGGATGTTGTCTTTCAGCATCCCTAGAGATGTCGGTCGATCACGATACACTTGCGACTTCAGGTAACCCCAAAGCCAATAATCGCACGGACTGAGGTCTGGGGACCTGGGAGGCCACGCATGACGAAAGTGGCGGCTGAGCACACGATCCTCACCAAACGACGCGCGCAAGAGATCTTTCACGCGTCTAGCAATATGGGGTCTATTTTTTGGTTCTACTAAAACCCCATGTTATTCCAAGCATGTGTGTCAATTTTTACCTCTCTATGTACACTACTGACCTTACGACTTATCTTAGAAGAAAGATTAAGGAAAGGCAAACCTACGTTTCTAGCATTTGTAGACTTAGAGAAAGCTTTTGACAATGTTGACTGGAATACTCTCTTTCAAAATCTAAAGGTGGGAGGGGTAAAATACAGGGAGCGAAAGGCTACTTACAATTTGTACAGAAAGCAGATGGCAGTTACAAGAGTCGGGGGTCATGAAAGGGAAGCAGTGGTAGCAAATTTAGCATTGGAGGGCACCGTGGAGGGTAAAAATCATAGAGGGAGACCAAGAGGTGAATACACTAAGCAGATTCGGAAGGATGTAGGTTACAGTAGGTACTGGGAGTTGAAGAAGCTTACATAGGATAGAGCAGCATGGAGAGCTGCATCAAACCAGTCTCAGGACTGAAGACGACAACAACATCTACATTTTTCCGTGCTTTATGAAGTTTTCAAATTTATTCTCACTTTTTGATCACCCGGTATATATATATATATATGCAGGGTGGTCCATTGATAGTGAGCGGGCCAAATATCTCACGAAATAAGAACGAAAATACTACAAAGAACGAAACTCGTCTAGCTTGAAGGGGAAAACCAGATGGCGCTATGGTTGGCCCGCTAGATGGCGCTGCCATAGGTCAAACGGATATCAACTGCGTTTTTTTTTAAATAGGAACCCCCATTTTTTATTACAAATTCGTGCAGTACGTAAAGAAATATGAATGTTTTAGTTGGACTAGTTTTTTCGCTTTGTGTTAGATGGCACTGAAATAGTCACAAACATATGACTCAATTTTAGACCAACAGTTGGTAACAGGTAAGTTTTTTTAAATTAAAATACAGAACGTAGCTACGTTTGAACATTTTATTTCGGTTGTCCCAATGTGATACATGTACCTTTGTGATCTTATCGTTTCTGAGAACGCATGCTGTTACAGCGTCATTACCTATAAATACCACATTAGTGCAATAAATGCTCGAAATGATGTTCGTCAACCTCAGTGCATTTGGCAATACGTGTAACGACATGCCTCTCAACAGCGAGTAGTTCGCCTTCCGTAATGTTCGCACATGCATTGACAATGCGGTGACGCATGTTGTCAGGCGTTGTCGGTGGATTACGATAGCAAATATCCTTCAACTTTCCCCACAGAAAGAAATCCAGGGACGTCAGATGCGGTGAACGTGCGGGCCACGGTATGGTGCTTCGACGACTGATCCACCTGTCATGAAATATGCTATTCTATATCGCTTCAACCGCACGCGAGCTATGTGCCGGACATCCATCACGTTGGAAGTACATCGCCGTTCTGTCATGCAGTGAAACGTCTTCTAGTAACATCGGTAGAATATTTCGTAGGAAATATGCATACATTGCACCATTTAGATTGCCATCGATAAAATGGGGGCCAGTTATCCTTCCTCCCATAATGGCGCACCATACATTAACCCGCCAAGGTCGCTGATGTTCCACTTGTCGCAGCCATCGTGGATTTTACGTTGCCCAACAGTGCATATTATGCCGCTTTACGTTACCGCTGTTGGCGAATGACGCTTCGTCGCTAAATAGAACGCGTGCAGAAAATCTGTCATCGTCCCGTAATTTCTCTTGTGCCCAGTGGCACGATAATGTGTCACCAGTCCACTTTAAGTGTTGACAGATCTGCTTTTCCAGTACAGCTGGCAACTGATGTGTTATGCATGGAGGTCATATCAACCTGTATCGCATCAAAAACAGCCTGAAGATGACGCACTGAAGCGTCGAAACTGGTAGCGGCAAAATAAAATAAAATCATAAGGACGGCTGTAGGTGTTTTTATTTGTTTGTCTGGTAGATGTGGTCTGGAGAGGTGTTGCCGTGAGGGTGGATTTGTTGGCTGTGGTGTGGGTGGAGGTGCGCTATTTGGACTGGGCGAGATTTAAAGCTGTAAACATTGGCCCTGGACCAGGGGGGCGCCACGCCGGGAGCCAAATACCTCAAGGTCCGCACGCAGCTGCCGCAGTGACGCGCCAACTGGCGTTCCGGGAAACTCGACGCTGACCTGCGCTAGGGGGGGCCGAAGCGAGGCGCCCACCCGTCAACAGTATAAATAGACACCGCGGGGAGCGGCTGCCGTCGGCCCGGCTGACGTGTTTGGACAGCGGCGGTCGCGGCCAGCCGAGAAAACAGTAGCTCCTCCTCTGCACGGCGCCCCGCTGCGTGTCCTCTGGCTCCAGCTGGGCGACCTCTGGAAGGCGGGCTAGCCCTGCGCACGGCACTCTCCTGTCAGATGTGTCCGGACGAGGAAGGCGGAGTTGCCAGTGTAGGAGGAGGCAGGGGGTGCGGGTGTTGTCAGTGGAGGACGAACAGCTCAGTGACTTCCGACATGGACTAGTCACTGGACATCGTCTGAGCAAGAAATCCATCATGGACGGTACAACATGGATTCCGGAAACAGCGATCTACGTCTACATTTATACTCCGCAAGCCACCCAACGGTGTGTGGCGGAGGGCACTTTACGTGCCACTGTCATTAGCTCCCTTTCCTGTTCCGTTCGCGTACGGTTCGCGGGAAGAACGACTGCCGGAATGCCTCCGTGCGCGCTCGAATCTCTCTAAATTTACACTCGTGATCTCCTCGGGAGGTATAAGTAGGGTGAAGCAATATATGCGATACCTCATCCAGAAACGCACCCTCTCGAAACCTGGACAGCAAGCTACACCGCGATGCAGAGCGCCTCTCTTGCAGAGTCTGCCACTCGAGTTTGTTGAACATCTCCGTAACGCTATAACGGTTACCAAATAACCCTGTGACGAAACGCGCCGCTCTTCTTTGGATCTTCTCTATCTCCTCCGTCAACCCGATCTGGTACGGATCCCACACTGATGAGCAATACTCAAGTATAGGTCGAACGAGTGTTTTCTAAGCCACCTCCTTTGTTGATGGACTACATTTTCTAAGGACTCTCACAATGAATCTCAATCTGGCATCCGCCTTACCAACAATTAATTTTATATGATCATTCCATTTCAAATCGTTCCGCACGCATACTCCCAGATATTTTACAGAACTATCTGCTACCAGTGTTTGTTGCGCTATCAAATAATCATACAATAAGGGATTCTTCTTTCTATGTATTCGCAATACATTACATTTGCCTATGTTAAGGGTCAGTTGCCACTCCCTGCACCAAGTGCCTATCGGCTGCAGATCTTCCTGCATTTCGCTGCAATCACAAAAGCATTAGAAAATTTCAGCGAAATGCAGGAGGATCTGCAGCGGATAGGCACTTGGTGCAGGGAGTGGCAACTGACCCTTAACATAGGCAAAAGTAATGTATCGCGAATACATAGAAAGAAGAATCCCTTATTGTATGATTATTTGATAGGGCAACAAACACTGGTAGGAGTTACTTCTGTAAAATATCTGGGAGTGGAATGATCATGTAAAATTAAACGTCGGTAAGGCGGGTGCCAGGTTGAGATTCATTAGGAGAGTCCTTAGAAAATGTATTCCGTCAACAAAGGAGGGGGCTTACAAAACACTCGTTCGACCTATACTCGAGTATTGCTAATCAGCGTGGGATCCGTACCAGGTCGAGTTGACGGAGGAGATAGAGAAGATCCAAAGAAGAGCGGCGCGTTTCGTCACAGGGTTATTTGGTAAGCGTGATAGCGTTGCGGAGATGTTTAGCAAACTCAAGTGGCAGACTCTGCATCGCGGTGTAGCTCGCTGTGCAGGTTTCGAGAGGGTGCGTTTCTGGATGAAGTATCGAATATTGTGCGATGACAATGCACTCTGTCATAAAGCAGTATGTCTGAGGCAATGGGTTGTGGACAGTGGCATTTCAGAAGTGGACTAGCATGGCCAGAGTCCCTACCTTAATGCAATGACACACCATTGTGGAAAAGTCAGACCATCGTCTTTGCTGTAGAGTCGAGTATCCGGCGTAACTGCCATCTCTGGTGTGGGGCATGAGGAACCAGGGCTGCTATTCCTCCACAGACACTGGGACACTGCACCGATAGTGTCCCCAACAGAGTCTAAGGAATCATAAAGGTGAAGGGGAACACCAGCCACATTAACATCCAGCCAATAGATTTGTATCAGATAACGTATGTGTCGCAGGCAGCTCCACCAGCACTGGACACTGCTGTGAAGTGACTTGGTTGTGCAAGTTAAGTTTGAGTTGTTCTGACCACGTCGATCTTATCAGAGACGCAGCACTAGCTTACACAGGAGGAAGGAAATGCGGTCAAATCGCTGACAACTTCCCAGAATGAATTTTCACTCTGTGGCGAAGTATGCACTGATATGAAACGTCGTGACCGATTAGAATTGCGTGCCGGACCTGGGCTCGAACTTGGGACCTTTGCCTTTCATGGGGAAGTGCTCAGCGGTCGCAGTTGTTTGAACACCGCCTCTTTCTTTCTTTCCATATTCAGCTTTGATTGTGGTTACTTGCTTTACAATTCTGATTGTGACCACATTGGTTTGTTTTCAAAACTTACACTACTGGCCATTAAAATTGCTACACCACGAAGATGACGTGCTACAGACGCGAAATTTAACCGACAGGAAGAAGATGCTGTGATATGCAAATGATTAGCTTTTCAGAGCATTCACACAAGGTTGGCGCCGGTGGCGACACCTACAACGTGCTGACATGAGAAAAGTTTCCAACCGATTTATCATACACAGACAGCAGGCCGGCCGCAGTGGCCGAGCGGTTCTAGGCGCTACAGTCTGGACGCGCGCGACCGCTACGGTCGCAGGTTTTTATCCTGCCTTGGGCATGGATGTGTCTGATGTCCTTAGGTTAGTTAGGTTTAATTAGTTCTAAGTTCTAGGGGACTGATGACCTCAGATGTTAAGTCCCATAGTGCTCAGAGCCATTTCAACAATTTATTCTATGATTCCTATAATTATGCCCCTTAAAAAGTTATTCTTTTACGACGATGGAGAGAGGTGGTGACAGGCATGAAAACACCAAACCATATTAACTGCAAAATATTGATATCAACTATTTAACAGAGAACGCAAAAAGTAGTAGAAGCCGGTTTCAGAGAACATCAGGTTCAGTCCCGCCAACTATACCACAAAGCAAAGCAGTAATGATCCGACGACTTACCCTAAAGGATTGCTTTAAAAAAAAAAAAAAAAAAAAAAAAAAAAGAAAACCTACGTCTATAATACGGGGTGTTCAAAAAGTCTCTCCGCAGTGCCGTATGATTGTTAGCCGCGTGTGCCGTATGCCGCAGTGAATATACCGAAATGAAACTCAGTGAAATACAAGTTATTAATATATTGAATATTCACTTTTACTTACAAATTTTCACATTAAATCTTGAAAGTGTACTCCACGTTGTTAAATACACAATTCAATTCGTCTAATCATGTTTCCAAACAAAAGCTGTAACATTTCTTCTGTAACAGAAGCAGTGAAAGTGGATATTGCAGTTTTCAACTCATCGATGGATTTTGGACGGTTTTTATAGACAGTTTCTTTCGCTGCACCCCGGAAGAAAAAGTCAGGCGGTGTTAGGTGAGGCGATCGTGGAGGCCAAAGTCCCTGTGAAATTACGCAATCACCAAAAACATCAGCTAGCAGTGACACTGAAACGCGTCCTGTGTACGCGGTTGCACCATCTTGTGGAAAATAACCGTTCAGTATTTCATTTAAGACAAGTTCTCCTACGAATGCGTACAGAATATCACTGCAGTACCGTTGTGCCTTTATTGTTTTGTTGAAAAATATGGGATCCACAATCCGACGTCTAGAAATTGCAATCCAGACTCCTATTTTCACAGAATGAAGTGGTTCGTCATGAATACACAATGTATTTGCAGTACTCCACATACGAGAATTTTGCGAGTTCATGTACCCGGATAAGTGAAACCACGCCTCATCAATGAAAAACGTTTCATTAAGAATATCCCCTCCATTTGTTGAAATAAATTTCTGAACCACTGACAATAATGCAGTCTCTTGCCGTGATCAGTATTTTTCAGTTCTTGCACAACTGTCACTTTGTATGGGAAAAGTTCTAATTTTTTCCTTATAGCTGTGTGGTCCTCCCCCCATGAACCATGGACCTTGCCGTTGGTGGGGAGGCTTGCGTGCCTCAGCGATACAGATGGCCGTACCGTAGGTGCAACCACAACGGAGGGGTATCTGTTGAGAGGCCAGACAAACATGTGGTTCCTGAAGATGGGCAGCAGCCTTTTCAGTAGGTGCAGGGGCAACAGTCTGGATGATTGACTGATCTGGCCTTGTAACATTAACCAAAACGGCCTTGCTGTTCTGGTACTGCAAACGGCTGAAAGCAAGGGGAAACTACAGCCGTAATTTTTCCCGAGGACATGCAGCTTTACTGTATCATTAAATGATGATGGCGTCCTCTTGGGTAAAATATTCCGGAGGTAAAATAGTCCCCCATTCGGATCTCCGGGCGGGGACTACTCAAGAGGACGTCCTTATCAGGAGAAAGAAAACTGGCATTCTACGGATCGGAGAGTGGAATGTCAGATCCCTTAATCGGGCAGGTAGGTTAGAAAATTTAAAAAGGGAAATGGATAGGTTAGATATAGTGGGAATTCGTGAAGTTCGGTGGCAGGAGGAACAAGACTTTTGGTCAGGTGATTACAGGGTTATAAATACAAAATCAAATAGGGGTAATGCAGGAGTAGGTTTAATAATGAATAAAAAAGTAGGAGTGCGGGTTAGCTACTACAAACAGCATAGTGAACGCATTATTGTGGCCAAGATAGACACAAAGCCCATGCCTACTACAGTAGTACAAGTTTGTATGCCAACTAGCTCTGCAGATGATGAAGAAATTGATGAAATGTATGACGAGATAAAAGAAATTATTCAGGTAGTGAAGGGAGACGAAAATTTAATAGTCATGGGTGACTGGAATTCGTCAGTAGGAAAAGGGAGAGAACGAAACATAGTAGGTGAATATGGATTGGGGGGAAGAAATGAAAGAGGAAGCCGCCTTGTAGAATTTTGCACAGAGCATGACTTAATCATAGCTAACACTTGGTTCAAGAATCATAAAAGAAGGTTGTATACCTGGAAGAATCCTGGAGATAGTAAAGGGTATCAGATAGATTATATAATGGTAAGACAGAGATTTAGGAACCAGGTTTTAAATTGTAAGACATTTCCAGGGGCAGATGTGGATTCTGACCACAATATATTGGTTATGAACTGCAGATTGAAACTGAAGAAACTGCAAAAAGGCGGGAATTTAAGGAGATGGGACCTGGATAAACTGAAAGAACCAGAGGTTGTAGAGAGTTTCAGGGAGAGCATAAGGGAACAATTGACAGGAATGGGGGAAAGAAATACAGTAGAAGAAGAATGGGTAGCTCTGAGGGATGAAGTAGTGAAGGCAGCAGAGGATCAAGTAGGTAAAAAGACGAGGGCTAATAGAAATCCTTGGGTAACAGAAGAAATATTGAATTTAATTGATGAAAGGAGAAAATATAAAAATGCAGTAAATGAAGCAGGCAAAAAGGAATACAAACGTCTCAAAAATGAGATCGACAGGAAGTGGAAAATGGCTAAGCAGGGATGGCTAGAGGACAAATGTAAGGATGTAGAGGCTTGTCTCACTTGGGGTAAGATAGATCTGCCTACAGGAAAATTAAAGAGACCTTTGGAGAGAAGAGAACCACTTGAATGAATATCAAGAGCTCAGATGGCAACCCAGTTCTAAGCAAAGAAGGGAAGGCAGAAGGGTGGAAGGAGTATATAGAGGGTTTATACAAGGGCGATGTACTTGAGGACAATATTATGGAAATGGAAGAGGATGTAGATGAAGATGAAATGGGAGATAAGATACTGCGTGAGTCGAAACAAGGCCCCGGGAGTAGACAACATTCCATTAGAACTACTGATGGCCTTGGGAGAGCCAGTCATAACTAAACTCTACCATCTGGTGAGCAAGATGTATGAGACAGGCGAAATACCCACAGACTTCAAGAAGAATATAATAATTCCAATCCCAAAGATGGCCTTGTGAGAGCCAGTCATGTCAAAACTCTACCATCTGGTGAGCAAGATGTATGAAACAGGTGAAATACCCACAGACTTCAAGAAGAATATAATAATTCCAATCCCAAAGAAAGCAGGTGTTGACAGGTGTGAAAATTACCGAACTATCAGTTTAATAAGTCACAGCTGCAAAATACTAACGCGAATTCTTTACAGACGAATGGAAAAACTGGTAGAAGCGGACCTCGGGGAAGATCAGTTTGGATTCCGTAGAAATGCTGGAACACGCGAGGCAATACTAACCTTACGACTTATCTTAGAAGAAAGATTAAGAAAAGGCAAACCTACGTTTCTAGCATTTGTAGACTTAGAGAAAGCTTTTGACAACATTAACTGGAATACTCTCTTTCAAATTCTGAAGGTGGTAGGGGTAAAATACAGGGAGCGAAAGGCTATTTACAATTTGTACAGAAACCAGATGGCAGTTATAAGAGTCGAGGGACATGAAAGGGAAGCAGTGGTTGGGAAGGGAGTGAGACAGGGTTGTAGCCTCTCCCCGATGTTATTCAATCTGTATATTGAGCAAGCAGTAAAGGAAACAAAAGAAAAATTCGGAGTAGGTATTAAAATTCATGGAGAAGAAATAAAAACTTTGAGGTTCGCCGATGACATTGTAATTCTGTCAGAGACAGCACAGGACTTGGAAGAGCAGTTGAACGGAATGGACAGTGTCCTGAAAGGAGGATATAAGATGAACATCAACAAAAGCAAAACGAGGATAATGGAATGTAGTCGAATTAAGTCGGCTGATGCTGAGGGAATTAGATTAGGAAATGAGACGCTTAAAGTAGTAAAGGAGTTTTGCTATTTGGGGAGCAAAATAACTGATGATGGTCGAAGTAGAGAGGATATAATATGTAGACTGGCAATGGCAAGGAAAGCGCCTCTGAAGAAGAGAAATTTGTTAACATCGAGTATTGATTTAAGTGTCAGGAAGTCGTTTCTGAAAGTATTCGTATGGAGCGTAGCCATGTATGGAAGTGAAACGTGGACGATAACTAGTTTGGACAAGAAGAGAATAGAAGCTTTCGAAATGTGGTGCTACAGAAGAATGCTGAAGATTAGATGGATAGATCATATAACTAATGAGGAGATATTGAATAGGATTGGGGAGAAGAGAAGTTTGTGGCACAACTTGACAAGAAGAAGGGACCGGTTGGTAGGACATATTCTGAGGCATCAAGGGATCACCAATTTAGTGTTGGAGGGCAGCGTGGAGGGTAAAAATCGTAGAGGGAGACCAAGAGATGAATATACTAAGCAGATTCAGAAGGATGTAGGTTGCAGTAGGTACTGGGAGATGAAGAATCTTGCACAGGATAGAGTAGCATAGAGAGCTGCATCAAACCAGTCTCAGGACTGAAGACCACAACAACAACAACAGCTGTGTGGGCCGTTCCGACACTTACATCGATTTCCTGGGCGACTTTTCTTACTGACTTGTTCGGACTCGTGGACATTTTATCGGAAATATCGAGTAGTTTATCCTCAGACAAAACGCTAGAACGACCACTTCTCGGTGCATCTGTCACTGAACCCGTACTTCGAAATTTGTTGATCAAATCTCGCGAAGTGGGAAAACTGAATTAAATGTTTGACGAACTGAAACTGTGTATTTAGCGCCAGCTTTGAACACTTGTTCGATTAAAAACACACGTTATTGCTTGGCATTTTAACAGTGACAAAAGCGAAACAAACTAACAAAGGAACTAAACTGAAACGCCCACGTCGACACGTAACGACACACACCAACGATACTACTGACGCTGGCTGAGATAAACGAAACAGTGGAATGTTGGGAGAGTCCACTTGAAGGGAAGTAACCCAGGCAGGCGAACAATCATACGGAGCTGCAGAGAGAAATACTAATGCACTGAATTTAAAATAAAAAATTTTACTTATTTATTTATAAGCTAACAAACGTGTAATACAACTACTATAATAATTATTTACAATGAACACACATTACTGCACTGAAATGGTGCAGAAGTTAGATTGTACTGACACACACACACACACACACACACACACACACACACACACACACACATATATATATATATATATATATATATGCACGGTTGCACCATCTTGTGGAAAATAACCGTTCAGTATTTCACTTAACACAAGTTCTCCTATGAATGGTTACAGAATATCACTGCAGTATCGTTGTGCGTTTGAAGTTCCGTTCAAAAATATGAGACCCACAATCCGACGTCTAGAAACTGCAATCCAAACTATTTTCACAGAATGAAGTGGTTCGTCATGAATACACAATGGATTTGCTGTACCCCACATACGAGAATTTTGCGTGCTCATGTACCCGGACAAATGAAACCACCATCAGTGAAAAACGTTTCATTAAGAATTTCCGTTCCATTTTGTCGAGTGAAATTTTTGAACCATTAACAATAATGCAGTCTCTTGCCATGATCAGTATTTTTCAGTTCTTGCACGACAGAAATGATACAAGATTTGGGCTGGAAATCATTAAAAGAAAGGCGTTTTTCGTT
This sequence comes from Schistocerca piceifrons, assembly GCF_021461385.2. NCBI lineage: Eukaryota > Metazoa > Arthropoda > Insecta > Orthoptera > Acrididae > Schistocerca > Schistocerca piceifrons. The sequence goes on from NC_060148.1 coordinate 81,236,448, forward strand.
GCGATGGACTATTCTCACGAAATTCCAATCACTAATTTTCTCCTCCGAATGCGAAAATATTTTGTTGACGCCGACTTACATAGGGCGGAACGACCAGGGAAATCAGAGCTCGTACGGAAAGATATAGGTGTTCATTCTTTCCGCGCGCTATACGAGATTGGAATAATAGAGAACTGTGAAGGTGGTTCGATGAACCCTCTGCCAGACACTTAAATGTGATTTGCAGAGTATCCATGTAGATGTAGACTGTCACTTTGTATGGGAAAAGCTCTTATTTTTTCCTTACAGCTGCATCGATTTCGTGGGCGAGTTTTCTTACTGACTTGTTCGGACTGATGGACGTTTTATCGGAAATATCGAGTAGTTTATCCTCAGACAAAACGCTAGGACGACCAATTCTCGGTGCAGCTGTAACTGAACTTGTACTGTGAAATTTGTTAATCAAATGTCGCTCAGTATCGCGACGTGGGAATGTTGCCTCTGGGAAAACTGAATTAAATGTTTGACGAACTGAAACTGTGTCTTTACCGCCAGCTTTGAACACTTGTTCGACTAAAAACACACGTTCTTCAATGCTTAGCATTTTAACACCGACAAAAACGAAACAAACGGACAAAGGAACCGAACTTGAACGTCCACGTCAACTCGTAACGACACACACCAACGATACTACTGACGCTGGCTGAGATAAACGAAACAGTGGAATGTTGGGAGAGTCCACTTGAAGGGAAGTAACCCAGGCAGGCGAACAATCATATGGCACCTCTTGAACACTCGTTATTTGTAAATTTATCGAGAAGTTTCGTAGTGTTGCTTGCAACACTGTCATCGAGTTCCTGATTGTAGTGAAAAGAAAAGAAGAGAAAAAAAACAGGGAGCTTGTTCAGAAACTAGATTGCACTTAAGGAGTTGTCGGGCATGAAAGGGAAGCACTGGTTGAGAAAGAAGTGCTGCAGGGTTGTCGCCTATTCCGGTTATTATTCGGTTTGTACATCGATCAAGTTGTGAAGGCAAGCGAAGAGCAATCTGGAAAGGGCATTAAAGTTGAGGGAGAGGAAACTGAAACGTTCGCGAGATTTGTAGATTACATTGCAGTTCGTCAGGGACACTAAAGGCCGCTCCCGGTAAATGAGTGGTCAGCGCGACACAGTGTCAATCCTAAGGGCGTGGGTTCGATTCCTGGCTATGTCGGAGATTTTCTCCGCTCAGGGGCTGGGTGTTGTGTTGTCCTAATCATCATCATTTCATCCCCACCGACGCGCAAGTCGCCGAAGTGGCGTCAAATCGAAAGACCTGCACCAGGCGAACGGTCTACCCGACGGGAGGCCCTAGTCACACGACGTGTACACTACTGGCCATTAAAATTGCTACACCACGAAGATGACGTGCTAAAGACGCAAAATTTAACCGAGAGGAAGAAGATGCTGTGATATGCAAATGATTAGCTTTTCAGAGCATTCACACAAGGTTGGCGCCGATGGCGACACCTACAACGTGCTGACATGAGGAAAGTTTCCAACTCATTTCTCATACAAAAACATCAGTTGACCGGCGTTGCCTGGTGAAACATTGTTGTGATGCCTCGTGTAAGAAGGGGAAATGCGTACCATCACGTTTCCGATTTCGATAAAGGTCGGATTGTAGCCTATCGCGATTGCCGTTTATCGCATAGCGACATTGCTGCTCGCGTTGGTCGAGATCAGATCACTGTTAGAAGAATATGGAATCGGTGGGTCCAGGAGGGTAATACGGAACGCCGTGCTGGATCCCAGCGGCCTCGTATCACTAGCAGTCGAGATGACAGGCATCTTATCCGCACGGCTGTAACGGACCGTGCAGCCACGTCTCGATCCCTGAGTCAACAGATGGGGACGTTTGCAAGACGACATCCATCTGCACGAACAGTTCGACGACGTTTGCAGCAGCACGGACTATCAGCTCGGAGACCGTGGCTGCGGTTACCCTTGACGCTGTATCACAGGCAGGAGCGCCTGCGATGGTGTGCTCGACGACGAACCTGGGTGCACGAATGGCAAAACGTCATTTTTTCGGATGAATCCATGTTCTGTTTACAGCATCGTGATAGTCGCATCCGGGTTTGGCGACATCGCGGTGAACGCACATTGGAAGCGTGTATTCGTCATCGCCATACTGGCGTATCACCCAGCGTGATGCAATGGGGTGTCATTGGTTACACGTCTCGGTCACCTCTTGTTCGCACTGATGCCACTTTGAACAGTGGACGTTACATTTCAGATGTGTTAGGACCCGTGGCTCTACCCTTTATTCGATCCCTGCGAAACCCTACACTTCTGCAGGATAATACACGACCGCATGTTGCAGGTCCTGTGCTGGCCTTTCTGGATACAGAAAATGTTCGACTGCTGCCCTGGCCAGCACATTCTGCAGATCTCTCACCAATTGAAAACGTCTGGTCAATGGTGGCCGAGCAACTGGCTCGTCACAATACGCCAGTCACTACTCTTGATGAGCTGTGGTATCGTGTTGAAGCTGCACGGGCAGCTGTACCTGTACACGCCATCCGAGCTCTGTTTGACTCAATGCCCAGGCGGATCAAGGCCGTTATTATGGCCAGAGGTGGTTGTTCTTGGTACTGATTTCTCAGGATCTATGAACCGCCGGCCAGAGTGGCCGTGCTGTTCTAGGCGCTACAGTCTGGAACCGCGCGACCGCTACGGTCCCAGGTTCGAATCCTGCCTCGGGCATGGATGTATGTGATGTCCTTAGGTTAGTTAGGTTTAAGTAGTTCTAAGTTCCAGGGGACTGATGACCTCGGAAGTTTAGTCCCATAGTGCTCAGAGCCATTTGAACCAGTTTTTATGTACCCAAATTGCGTGAAAATGTAATTACATGTCAGTTCTAGTATAATATATCTGTCCAATGAATACCCGTTTATCATCTGCATTTCTTCTTGGTGTGGCAATTTTAATGGCCATTTGTGTACATTTATTTAGGGGCAGTAAAGTGCTTGGAAGAACAGTTGAACCTCGAATAGAGGTTAGAAAAAGAACATGAAGGTAACGGAATGTAGTCGCATTAAAGAAGGTGGTGCTGGGGGAATCTAGAAGTACTAGATAAGTTTTGCTATTTGGGCAAAAAAGAAAATTGATAGAGGCAGTAGAGAGGGTATAAAACGCAGAATGGCAGTGGGAATAAAAGCGTATCTGAAAAAGGGGATTTTTTAACATCGAATGTAAGTTTAAGTGTTAGCAAGTATTTCCTTAATGAGTTTGTCTGGAGTGTGACCTTGTACGGTAGCAAAGCGTCGTTGATAAATTCTCAACAGAAGAGGACAGAAGCTATTCAAATGTGGTGCTACAGAAGAGTGCTGAAGGTTAGATGGTTACTGCGCGTATCTAATGAGGAGGTACTTAATAGAACTGTTGATGGGATTCCAATTCGGTTTTACAGAGAGTACTCTACTGCATTGGGTCCTTATTTAGCTTGCATTTATCGTGCATCTCTTGCCCAACGTAAAGTCCCGAGCAACTGGGAAAAAGCGCAGGTGACGCCTGTATATAAGAAGGGTAGAAGGACGGATCCTCAAAACTTACAGATCAATATCCTTAACATCGGTCTGCTCCAGGATTCTCGAACATATTCTCAGTTCGAATATAATGAATTTCCTTGAGACAGAGAAGTTACTGTCCATGCATCAGCACGGCTTTAGAAAGCATCGCTCCTACGAAACGCAACTCGCCCTTTTTTCACATGATATCTTGCGAACCATGGATGAAGGGTATCAGACGGATGCCATATTCCTTGACTTCCGGAAAGCGTTTGACTCGGGGCCCCACTGCAGACTCCTAACTAAGGCACGAGCATATGGGATTGGTTCCCAAGTATGTGAGTGGCTCGAAGACTTCTTAAGTAATAGAACCCAGTACGTTGTCCTCGACGGTGAGTGTTCATCGGACGTGAGGGTATCATCTGGAGTGCCCCAGGGAAGTGTGGTAGGTCCGCTGTTGTTTTCTGTCTACATAAATGATCTTTTGGATAGGGTGGATGGCAATGTGCAGTTGTTTGCTGATGATGCTGTGGTGTACGGGAAGGTGTCGTCGTTGAGTGACTGTAGGAGGGTACAAGATGACTTGGACAGGATTTGTGACTGGTGTAAAGAATGGCAGCTAACTCTAAATATAGATAAATGTAGATTAATACAGATGAATAGGAAAAAGAATCCCGTAATGTTTGAATACTCCATTAGTAGTGTAGCGCTTACCACAGTCATGTCGATTAAATATTTGGGAGTAACACTGCAGACCGATATGAAGTGGGACAAGCATGCAATGGCAGTTGTGGGGAAGGCGGATAGTCGTCTTCGGTTCATTGGTAGAATTTTGGGAAGATGTGGTTCGTCTGTAAAGGAGACCGCTTATAAAACACTAATACGACATATTCTTGAGTACTGCTCGAGCGTTTGGGATCCCTATCAGGTCGGATTGAGGGAGGACATAGAAGCAATTCAGAGGTGGGCTGCTAGATTTGTTACTGGTAGGTTTGATCATCACGCGAGTGTTACGGAAATGCTTCAGGAACTCGGGTGGGAGTCTCTAGAGGAAAGGAGGCGTTCTTTTCGTGAATCGCTACTGAGGAAATTTAGAGAACCAGAATTTGAAGCTGACTGCAGTACAATTTTATTGCCGCCAACTTATATTTCGCGGAAATATAGTCTACCACGCCGTTTAAACGCGTAGGAACTCGGGTGGGAGTCTCTAGAGGAAAGGAGGCGTTCTTTTCGTGAATCGCTACTGAGGAAATTTAGAGAACCAGAATTTGAAGCTGACTGCAGTACAATTTTATTGCCGCCAACTTATATTTCGCGGAAATATAGTCTACCACGCCGTTTAAACGCGTAGGTCGCATTCGCTTTCTCGTCCTCCATTAACAGTAATTTAACGAATGAAAACTACAATGCGCCATTACGTGCAAGCTTACGGGACACGGCAGGTGGGTGAACATTAACATTCGGAAGAAATTATTATTAATATGCAATCGTATACCTGCGGAATTTTTTTTAATCCGCTAAATTTCGATTACGCGACAAGTCACACAGCCGTGAAGGACGTGTGGGAGCTATTCTGTCATTCTGCGCAACGGATTAATCTGAGACGTACCCTTTACCCTGTGGCTCCTGCAAGATGCAATTTCCACCCACACACTACTACAGAAGTGAGACAGACGCTCCTAACGTTCTAAAGAGAAATGCCTGAAAAACTTTCAGCAATAAATATCTTCTGGAGTCGTCCCCTGTAAGGAAATGACACAAAAATTCACAACATTTCTTACGTAACCAGTGGGATACTTGGGTACTGGAGTAGTGCTAGTTAGTGTAAGAAAAACATGAAACTAACGAAAATTATTATTTTTATTATTTATTTTGTAAAAATTATGAGAAATCACAATGGCAGTTTTAGTTATGAACTGAACAAGTTATTTCCGGGTTCTTTTCAGAATGTGAAGTTACCTCTTAAGGATAGGATTCGCTAATGAAATTTCTATACCAAGTTTAAGATTGTTATTGACTCGGCAGAATGGCTGAGAGCCACGCCTACTCAACTTGAATAATTATCCGTTAGACTGTTGCTAGGTACGGTTGAGGTTGTCGCGTGTGAAATGCAGTGAAGTGTGCTGTTGTGGAGGGAATATGGGGCTCGCAAGAGCTGCAGCGCACAATACCGTAAGCTGCGATGACTGATGTCTGCGCCGCTCGCTGCTGACAAATAAGATAACTCTCGTTCTGTCTGGATTGACCTTCGCCAATCAAACTCTCCCTACGCCTTGATGAAGTCGAGGACTCCTATTCGCCCCTAGTCTAACTATTGGCGTGGTACACCGGCCAGATAACCAGTCCACCACGATGCCACTCAAAAATTCGCTTGCAGGCATTTAACTATTACTCAGTCCGTTCACACCGCACAGTAAGTGTGTCGGCCAACACAGTGAACAACGCTTAATTGCAAGGACTCAATATACAGTTGCACTTCGATTGACTCTCGACAGAGGTGCTCTCCCAGTGAAGTACTGAGGAGAGACTTGTTCCTCGCTCCTTGAGTACATGTACGCACGCTCTCGTTACGTGTTCTCGCTCCAAGAGCGACGACGGAACGGCCCCTCCCCACGCCAGACGTGAAGGGGTATATCTTTCGGCCTCTTCCATTACTCCTTCAGCTCAAGGCGTCAGGAATACCATCTGACAACCAGCATTGCCCTTCTAAAACGGGAGAATGACGTTTCGTTTAAGGCGACCAATCCGGAAATCTGTAGCATCGGCGTTTGGCGTTTGCTGTCTCACTGTGAGAACCTCTGAAACTGCGTGCTACGTTTGTAAAGAATGCGTAGGCTGGGCGCTCCCGCACAATGTAGCGGAATTTGCTTTTAAGCCAAACACGGGGTCGTCCTTTCACTCGGGCAAACGCTGTCTGCTCTACAGGCGGTCGAGGTTGACTCGTCCTGTGAAGGGACCGGCCTCCTGGCGTGCGGTTTGCTTCTCCCGAACTAAAAGCATTTGTCGCCATCGTGTCTTGAATGTGTGTGTGTGTGTGTGTGTGTGTGTGTGTGTGTGTGTGTACGCCAGCCTCGGGTATTTCAATCTCGGTGTGCACTTACGATTTATTAGTTATTTGCATATCGTTTACATGAATTCATACAATATTGACTTTTATCTTATCGAGTTTGGGTTCGAATGAAGCGTCTTGATGTACGGAATATGATTGTGAGGGCAGAATATGTAAGCAATGAAGGTCAGGAGACCACGACGTATTGCAGATGAAAATTCAACTAAATACTTACGCATTACAATTGCAAATAACCTAAATTGGAACGGTGAAATGGTTAAAATGGCTCTGAGCACTATGGGACTTAACTTCTGAGGTCATCAGTCCCCTAGAACTTAGAACTACTTAAACCTAACTAACCTAAGGACATCACACACGTCCATGCCCGAGGCAGGATTCGAACCTGCGACCGTAGCGGTCGCGCGGTCCCAGACTGAAGCGCCTAGAACCGCTCGGCCACACCGGCCCGCACTGGAACGATCATATAGATAGCGTTGTCGGTAGAGCAAACCAAAGACTGCGATTCACTGACAGAAGACTTAGAAGGTGTAACAGGTCTAATAAAGAGACTGCTTACACCACGCTTGTCCGCCCCATTCTGGAGCACTACTGTGCAGTGTGGGATCTGCATCAGCTGCGACTGACGGATATGAATACTCACTTGAATAACTAGGTAGTCTGTTGTCCTCTTCATTATTTCATCATCATGGACACGCAAGTCACTGTATGTAATGTCAGCTGAAATACTTGCAACTCGGCGGCCGAACTTCCCCGGTTGGGGACTCGATGGCATCAACGCCAAACGATTTCGCTTTCCCCCGCTGTGAATGATATTCGGTGGCACTGCTTCACAAACCGCCTTGTAACTCGGTAACAAAGTCTCTGGCGAATTTGGAATGAACGCTACAATAGAGGGTGGTCCATTGATTCTGACCGAGCCAAATATCTCACGAAATAAGCATCAAACGAAAAAACTACAAAGAACGAAACTTGTCTAGCTTGAAGGGCAAAACCAGATGGCGCTGTGGTTGGCCCGCTAAATGGCACTCCCACAGGCGTTTTTTAAAATAGGAACCACCATTTTTATTACATATTCGTGTAGTACGTAAAGAAATATGAATGTTTTAGATGCACCATTTTGTTCGCTTTGTGATAGATGGCGCTGTAATAGTCACAAACGTATAACTACGTGGTATCACGTAACATTCCGCCAGTGCGGACGGTATTTGCTTCGTGATACATTACCCGTCTTAAAATGGACCGTTTTACCAATTCCGGAAAAGGTCGATATCGTGTTGATGTATCGCTATTGTGATCAAAATGCCCAACGGGCGTGTGCTATGTATGCTGCTCGGTATCCTGGACGACATCATCCAAGTGTCCGGACCGTTCGCCGGATAGTTACGTTATTTAAGGAAACAGGAAGTGTTCAGCCACGTGAAACGTCAACCACGACCTACAACAAATGGTGATGCCCAAGCAGGTGTTTTAGCTGCTGTCGCGGCTAATCCGCACATCAGTAGCAGACAATTTCCGTGAGAATCGGGAATCTCAAATACGTCGTAGTTGAGAATGCTACATCAACATCGACTGCACCCGTACCATATTTCTATGCACCAGGAATTGCATGGCGACGAGTTTGAACGTCGTGTACAGTTCTGCCATTGGGCACAAGAGAAATTACGAGACGATGACAGATTTTTTGCGCGCGTTCTATTTAGCGACCGACGAAGCGTCATTCACCATCAGCGGTAACGTAAACCGGCATAATATGCACTATTGGGCAACGGAAAATCCACGATGGCTGCGACAAGTGGAACATCAGCGACCTTGGCGGGTTAATGTATGGTGCGGCATTATGGGAGGAAGGATAATTGGCCCCCATTTTATCGATGGCAATCTAAATGGTGCAATGTATGCTGATTTCCTACGTAATGTTCTACCTATGTTGCTATAAGTTGTTTCACTGCATGACAGAATGGCGATGTACTTCCAACATGATGGATATCCGGCACATAGCTCACGTGCGGTTGAAGCGCTATTGAATAGCATATTTCGTGACAGGTGGATTGGTCGTCGAAGCACCATACCGTGGCCAGCACGTTCACCGGATCTGACGTCCCCGGATTTCTTTCTGTGGGGAAAGTTGAAGGATATTTGCTATCGTGATCCACCGACAACGCCTGACAACATGCGTCAGCGCATTGTGAATGGATGTGCGAACATTACGGAAGGCGAAGTACTCGCTGTTGACAGGAATGTCGTTACACGTATTGCCAAATGCATTGACGTTGACGGACATCATTTTGAGCATTTATTGCATTAATGTGGTATTTAGAGGTAATCACGCTGTAATAGCATGCGTTCTCAGAAATGGTAAGTTCACAAAGGTACATGTATCACATTGGAACAACCGAAATAAAATGTTCAAACGTACCTACGTTCTGCATTTTAATTTAAAAAACCTATCTGTTACCAACTGTTTGTCTAAAATTGAGAGCCATATGTTTGTGACTATTACTATCTATCGCAAAGTGAAAAAAGTGGTCCAACTAAAACATTCATATTTCTTTACGTACTACACGAATATGTAACAAAAAATGGGGGTTCCTATTTAAGAAAACGCAGTCGATATCCGTTTGACCTATGGCAGCGCCATCTAGCTGGCCAACCATAGCGCCATCTGGTTTCCCCCTTCAAGCTAGGCGAGATTCGTTCTTTGTAGCTTTTTCGTTTGACGGTTATTTGGTGAGATATTTGGCCCGGTCATGATAAATGGAACACGCTGTAGACATCTACATCTACATACATACATACTCCGCAATCCACTATACGGTGCGTGGCGGAGGGTACCTCGTAACACAACTAGCATCTTCTCTTCCTGTTCCACTCCCAAACAGAACGAGGGAAAAATGACTGCCTGTATGCCTGTGTACGAGCCCTAATCTCTCTTATCTTTGTGGTCTTTCCGCGAAATGTAAGTTGGCGGCAGTAAAATTGTACTGCAGTCAGCCTCAAATGCTGGTTCTCTAAATTTCCTCAGTAGCGATTCACGAAAAGAACGCCTCCTTTCCTCCAGAGACTCCCAGCCGAGTTCCTGAAGCATTTCTGTAACACTCGCGTGATGATCAAACCCACCAGTAACAAATCTAGCAGCCCGCCTCTGAATTGCTTCTATGTCCTGCCTCAATCCGACCTGATAGGGATCCCAAACGCTCGAGCAGTACTCAAGAATAGGTCGTATTAGTGTTTTATAAGCGGTCTCCTTTACAGATGAACCACATCTTTCCAAAATTGTACCAATGAACCGAAGACGACTATCCGCCTTCCCCGCAACTGCCATTACATGCTTGCCCCACTTCATCTCGCTCTGCATTGTTACGCCCAAATATTTAATTGACGTGACTGTGTCAAGCGCTATACCGCTAATGGAGTATTCAAACATTACGAAATTCTTTTTCCTATTCATCTGTATTAATTTACATTTATCTATATTTAGAGTTAGCTGCCGTTCTTTACACCAATCACAAATGCTGTCCAAGTCATCTTGTATCCTCCTACAGTCACTCAACGACGACACCTTACCGTACACCACAGCAAACAGCTGCACATTGCTATCCACCCTATCATTTATGTAGATAGAAAGCCGGCCGTGGTGGCCCTGCGGTTCTAGGCGCTGCAGTCCGGAAGCCCGCTGCTGCTACGGTCACAGGTTCGAATCCTGCCTCGGGCATGGATGTGTGTGATGTCCTTAGGTTAGTTAGGTTTACGTAGTTCTAACTTCTAGGGGACTGATGACCTAAGATGTTTAAGTCCCATAGTGATCAGGGCCACTTTTTGTAAATAGAAAACAACAGCGGGCCTACCACACTACCCTCGCCTCCGATACCCTCACCTCCGAGAACCCTCACCATTACAGAGAACTTTAACAAAAAGTAAAAAAAAAAAAAATTGTATGCCGCAGTAGAGCTCGGAAGGTGGAGCCTGCATCAATATAAAGCTGCCCCCAGCCCCCTGAGCGGTGCTCGACAGATGGGCGTTAAACCGCAGCTGGCGCCATTAATAACGGCGCCAGCAGCAGGCATAGCACCTTGTAAGAGAGCGGCGCGGTGCTTGCCTGGCCTGGACTGGCGCCAGTGGGTGCCGCGGCGCGGCGGCAGCTGGCGCCAGCGAGGTGGGCCAACGGAGGCCGCGTTGAGCTAGGTCCCGCCCCGTCTGAACAGCTGCGTGCATGCCGGCGCCAGCACAGCAGCTGGGGCGTCGCCAGACAGCTGGCGGCGCGGCCGCTTCCACAGCATTTCTCCTCACGATCGCCCCACAACTCCAAGCTCTTCTACCTCAGACATCATTATCTGCTATAAGAACGTAGACGCTCATCCTCAGTCCCCTACGGTGGTGGGACTATCATCTCTTCCTTTCCTATCGTCTTTTCTCCTCTTCAGACTAAACTATTCCTTGTATTTCCTTCTTCCAATTCAACATTAATTTTTGTAAAAAATTTTTGTTAAATCGGTTTTGGGAAAGCTGCTAAAGTAAAGAAAAAAGAAAAAAAAAAAAAAAAAAAAAAAAGCACAGACCCGCCTCCACGTGGCGGGACACGGGCAACGGTGCGACCGGATGCGGGAACTGGTGTGAGTTTCATCAACTACATCAGAGTCCGCACACCGGTCGTAGCGGCCAAGTGGTCAAAATAGACCCACCTTAAGCACTTAGGTGGTGGGTCGTAAAATCAGGGCGGCAAGTGAAAAAAAAAAAAAAAAAAAAAAAAAAAAAAAAAAAAAAAAAGGAAAAAAAAAAAGAACGTAGGCTTCCGCGGGCGGTGTCATAGTGACTAAAATTCCTCTGGGTATCATGCCGCGTTATTGCTAAAAACTCACATCTATAATAACCTAAAACCCAGGTTTCGGACGAATTGCAACGGCCTTCCTCAGGGCACGACTGGTTTTGCATGGGGATACTTCTACACTTCTGGCATTTAAAACTGCTACACCAAGAAGGAACGCAGATGATAAACGGGTATTCATCGGATAAATATACCAGAACTGAAACGTGAATGCCTTATGCTCCACCTTCCCTTCTGTTTCTGCCTTCCTTCCCCCCTGCATGGCTCCTCTATGACATCCCCTTCCCCCACCTCCTCCTTGTCCTCCAACATCTCCGCATCTTCTACACTGTTCGCAGGCTTTATCCCCCCCAATCCCTGTTTTCCTCCTTCCCCTCCACCCCCCCATCCATTACCACACCTCTATCGCTGTATCCCTCCCTCTCACGACCTCCACACCCTCCATCTCCTTCATCAGGGCAATTTCCAGCACCTCCACCTCCCAGATGTTGGACTTCGCTGTGACATCTACCCTTCCTTCCAACTGTAAGCTGGCCTTGTTCCACCCTCTCCCCAGGGCCCTCTTATCCCTCACCCCTCCTCCCAGAGTGGATTTTTCTCCCTCACTCCCTCTGCACCCCCTCGTCAGCTGTTTACCCCTTCCGTCTCTTCCCTCCCCAGCCCTCCTTCGGCGCACACCCCACCTCATCCCCCTTTCTCTCCCCTCCTCCTCGCCTCCTTTCCCCTTCTTTCCATTTCCCTTGTCCCTCACCTTGCAAATCCTCCCAGGTTTTTAATCGTTATCAGGGCGCTGCATTAGTGCTGTGTTTTGGTGCTGTTATACAGTTTCATCTAGTCCCGTGGTTTTAATTGTGTGCTCGACCTGTTTTCCATGACTGATTCCTGCTACGTCGTCCGTGGCAGATTTACTCGTTCTACAAATTGTTATGCTCCGGCCGTGGTTTGCATGGTGCCTTTTAATGTAGCGTGTGCTTTTTTGTGTACCGTACTGTTCTAGTATGGGTGATGCTGAGGGAATTAGGTTAGGAAATGAGACACTTAAAGTAGTAAAGGAGTTTTGCTATTTGGGGAGCAAAATAACTGATGATGGTCGAAGTAGAGAGGATATCAAATGTAGACTGGCAATCGCAAGGAAAGTGTTTCTGAAGAAGAGAAATTTGTTAACATCGAGTATAGATTTAAGTGTCAGGAAGTCGTTTCTGAAAGTATTTGTGTGGAGTGTAGCCATGTATGGAAGTGAAAGATGGACGATAAATAGTTCGGACAAGAAGAGAATAGAAGCTTTCGAAATGTGGTGCTACAGAAGAATGCTGAAGATTAGATGGGTTGATCACATAACTGATGAGGAGGTATTGAATGGAATTGGGGAGAAGAGGAGTTTGTGGCACTTGACAAGAAGAAGGGACCGTTTGGTAGGACATGTTCTGAGGCATCAAGAGATCACCAATTTAGTATTCGAAGGCAGTGTGGAGGGTAAAAATCGTAGAGGGAGACCAAGAGATGAATACACTAAGCAGATTCAGAAGGATGTAGGTTGCAGTAGGCACTGGGAGATGAAGAAGCTTGCACAGGATAGAGTAGCATGGAGAGCTGCATCAAACCAGTCTCAGGACTGAAGACCACAACAACAACAACAACAACAACAACAAGAACTGTTTTAGATTTTTATCTCCGATTTACAGTCACCACTTTGTATGCCTTCTTTTCTTCTGCTCCACCTTCTTTGTTTCTGTATTCCGCCATGTTACCTCCTTTATATTGTTTTTAAATGTTTTCCTGTCTATTTATGTCTCTTGGCTGAAGAGCAGCACTTATGCTGTTGCCAGCTCGCCCCTGATGGGGAATGGAAATGACAATAAAGGAAAAAAAAAGATATGGTCGCTGCAGTGTGGGAACAATTTCAATACTGCATTGCACATGCTGCGCATGTCTAGGGTGGCATATATAAAAAGGTATGAGAAAATAAACTTTTTGAGTTTCCCGTTCATCAAAAAAAAAATTCATTGCATATGTTCGTTAGTTTCAGAAATATAGACGTGCCAAATGGGATGATTCTTTTTCATACACTCTGTATTACCGTCGCAAGTAAATGTGATGAGTTGTGAGAGCAGGCGAGATGCCGCTAAGACCTCTCAGGGGAAAGAAAACAACAAATAAAAGGGTGTAAACAAATGTTACGACAACGGAATTCATGAGTCGAAACTTCTAAAACGGAAGTAATCAGCATGGGTTTCGAAGAAGACGATCGCGTGAAACCCAGCTTGTCGTCCACGAGACTCAGAGGGCCATAGACACGGGTTCCCAGGTAGATGCCGTGTTTCTTGACTACTGTAAGGCGTTCGATACAGTTCCCCACAGTCGTTTAATGAACAAAGTAAGAGCATATGGACTATCAGACCAACTGTGTGATTGGATTGAGGAGTTCCTTGATAACAGAACGCAGCATGTCATTCTTAATGCAGTCTTCCGAAGTATAGAGCGACTTCAGGGGAGTGTCGTAGGACCGTTGCTATTCACAACCTATATAAATGACCTTGTGAATGACATCGGAAGTTCACTGAGGCCTTTTGCGGATGATGCTGAGGTATATCGAGAGGTTGTAACAATGGAAAATTGTACTGAAATGCAGGAGGATCTGCAGCGAATTGACGCATGGTGCAGGGAATGGCAATAGAATCTCAATGTAGAAAAGTGTAATGTGCTGCGGATACATAGAAAGATAGATCCTTTATCATTTAGCTACAGTATAGCAGTCAGCAACTGGAAGCAGTTAATTCCATAAATTATCTGGGAGTAGGCATTAGGAGTGATTTAAAATGGAATGACCATATAAAATTGATCGTCGGTAAAGCAGATGCCAGACTGAGATTCATTGGAAGAATCCTAAGGAAATGCAATCCGAAAACAAAGGAAGTAGGTTACAGTACACTTGTTCGCCAACTGCTCGAATACTGCTCACCGGTGTGCGATTTGTACCAGATAGGGTTGATAGAAGAGAGAGAGAGAGAAGATCCAACGGAGAGCAGCGCGCTTCGTTACAGGATCATTCAGTAATCGGGAAAACGTTACAGAGATGACAGATAAATTCCAGTGGAAGACTCTGCAAGAGAGACGCTCAGTAGCTCGGTACAGGCTTTTGCTGAAGTTTCGAGAACATACCTTCACCGAGGAGTCAAGCAGTATATTACTCCCTCCTACGTATATCTCGCAAAGAGACCGTGAGGGTAAAATCAGAGAGATTAGAGCCCACACAAAGGCATACCGACAATCTTTCTTTCCACGAACAATACGAGACTGGAATAGAAGGGAGAACCGATAGAGGTACTCAAAGTACCCTCCGCCACACACCGTTAGGTGCCTTGCGGAGTATGGATGTAGATGTAGAAGGCAAGAGTCGTAACATGTGGTACTCGTGTAGAACAAAGAAAAGGCATGTACGTCTGAATGTCCCTTCGTTAAACCTTGCTGTTGTAAACAGGCGTTACACCAGGACACGTGCACAGATCTCAGTACAGCGAACAGACACGTCAATGACAGGACGGACGGCTCGTAATTTTTGAAAAAGAAAAAAAAATCGGGACACGAGAGAGATTTGAACTGGGATATACCCTCCTTAAAAAAAAAAAAAATGACGACACAACCACATTCGACTATCATTAAAGTCGCTCGATATTGCAAATATTAAATTTGTATCGTTCGCTATTTCTGTTATGCTTCTTTTTTCCACAGTTTAGTACACATTCTCCCAGTTTTCATGCTTGGTCTGTGTTTAGTTTTTGATGGGGTATACACTGGGCCAACTCACCACTGCATCTGAGGGGGCTGTGACTGGGAGTTCCCCTTGTCAGTGACCACACAAAACATGGCGAACAGTTGCTGTGGCCTTCTCCACCAGACATCACGGCGCCTAGAGTATCGGCAACCAAACTGACAGCCTGCAGCCGCAGGTAGCCCGCTTCGCAGGCACACCGAAGAACTACACAACCGATAGGCAATATTGATGAACGGCGACAACCAGAACAGCAACAACAACACCACAGCAAAGACACCAACGGCCACCAGGGGCCACTAACAGCCCACATAAACATAAGGAAGAGGTCGCTGCAGATCCCGGAAGTATTTTCACACGTCAAACCACGTGATGGAAAATACTTCCGAGGTACTCATCCGCCGAAGCGCTTTAAAGGCCGGCACTCGGTCGGACATTGGCGGACCCCCCATCTCTGGACAATCCAAGCCAAGGCACGCTCCCGGCTCCGTCTCCTCAAGCTCCTTTCTGGCCGTATGTGGGGTCTGGACCCCTCCACCATCCTCCACACCTATAAATCCCTCATCTGCCCTATCCTCTGCTACGCCCACCCTGCCTGGATCTCCGCCCCTCCTACCTTTTACAAATCCCTTCAAATCCTAGAACGCCATGCTCTTCGCCTTGCCTATCGTATCTGTCTCCCCTCCCCCATGCGGATGCTGTAAGACTTTATTCCGTTCTCCCACCTCCTCCTCTTCCTCGAACAGGTACGGATCCTCTACACCTCACGTAAACTCGATCCCCCTCACCTGCTTGTCTCTCCCATCCTCTCCCGCCCCTGTCCGCTGCCTTATTTCCACGTCCCACCTGCTCTCCATCTCTCCACCCTCCTTACCCCCTCCCAAGGTGGCTTCTGCCAGCTCCCCCTTCCTGGTGATGCCCTCCTCCACCCCATCTACCCCTCCTATCAACTTTTGATCCTCCCACTCCCTGTGTCCTTTCCTTAGGGCACCCTCTCTCCCTTCTCTCTCCTTCCCTCCATCCTCCCTTCCTCCCCTGGGCTTCCCCTACTCCCATACTTTCATTCCGCCCCCCCCCAACTCCCCTGCCATTGGCATCTCTGCTCTCCTCTCTCCCTCTTCCACCCCCTTCCTCGCCTCTTGGCAGGTCCCTGGACTTGCACACGCTAAGTGGATCATCGCCGTCAGTTTAGTGTCTCTGCCATCCTGATTGTGATTTAGTGTTTTTTGCCGCCACGCTCCTCGTTCACTTGTACCGTCTCGTTCGTCAGTGTTTGTGTGCAGTGCCGACAGCATTTTCGTGTGTTTTCGTCGAGTGTGAACGGCTTCATGTTTTTTATTTATTGTACCTCCTGTTTTCTAACCTCCGATTTGTTACTTTTCTGTCTCCTGTTTCTCAATTATTGTAATTCTTGTGGCTGAAGAGTGGAGTAGATGTAATCTGCTGCCAGCCCGCCTTTGTATAAGGCGAACAAATCACAATAAACGAAAAAAAAAAACGCACATAGGCAGATCATCGACCGCCAGCAGACGTGGATAGCTGCCGCCCCGGTAATCCGGCTTGGATCTTCTCGCTCATCACTGGATTAGGCTTGCTATTTCGGAGAAGTCTCTGGTGGAGACTAGTAGGAAATTATTTCAGTTGTTTTCTACACTCCTGGAAATGGAAAAAAGAACACATTGACACCGGTGTGTCAGACCGACCATACTTGCTCCGGACACTGCGAGAGGGCTGTACAAGCAATGATCACACGCACGGCACAGCGGACACACCAGGAACCGCGGTGTTGGCCGTCGAATCGCGCTAGCTGCGCAGCATTTGTGCACCGCCGCCGTCAGTGTCAGCCAGTTTGCCGTGGCATACGGAGCTCCATCGCAGTCTTTAACACTGGTAGCATGCCGCGACAGCGTGGACGTGAACCGTATGTGCAGTTGACGGACTTTGAGCAAGGGCGTATAGTGGGCATGCGGGAGGCCGGGTGGACGTACCGCCGGATTGCTCAACACGTGGGGCGTGAGGTCTCCACAGTACATCGATGTTGTCGCCAGTGGTCGGCGGAAGGTGCACGTGCCCGTCGACCTGGGACCGGACCGCAGCGACGCACGGATGCACGCCAAGACCGTAGGATCCTACGCAGTGCCGTAGGGGACCGCACCGCCACTTCCCAGCAAATTAGGGACACTGTTGCTCCTGGGGTATCGGCGAGGACCATTCCCAACCGTCTCCATGAAGCTGGGTTACGGTCCCGCACACCGTTAGGCCGTCTTCCGCTCACGCCCCAACATCGTGCAGCCCGCCTCCAGTGGTGTCGCGACAGGCGTGAATGGAGGGACGAATGGAGACGTGTCGTCTTCAGCGATGAGAGTCGCTTCTGCCTTGGTGCCAATGATGGTCGTATGCGTGTTTGGCGCCGTGCAGGGGAGCGCCACAATCAGGACTGCATACGACCGAGGCACACAGGGCCAACACCCGGCATCATGGTGTGGGGAGCGATATCCTACACTGGCCGTACACCGCTGGTGATCGTCGAGGGGACACTGAATAGTGCACGGTACATCCAAACCGTCATCGAACCCATCGTTCTACCATTCCTAGACCGGCAAGGGAACTTGCTGTTCCAACAGGACAATGCACGTCCGCATGTATCCCGTGCCACCCAACGTGCTCTAGAAGGTGTAAGTCAACTACCCTGGCCAGCAAGATCTCCGGATCTGTCCCCTATTGAGCATGTTTGGGACTGGATGAAGCGTCGTCTCACGCGGTCTGCTCGTCCAGCACGAACGCTGGTCCAACTGAGGCGCCAGGTGGAAATGGCATGGCAAGCCGTTCCACAGGACTACATCCAGCATCTCTACGATCGTCTCCATGGGAGAATAGCAGCCTGCATTGCTGCGAAAGGTGGATATACACTGTACTAGTGCCGACATTGTGCATGCTCTGTTGCCTGTGTCTATGTGCCTGTGGTTCTGTCAGTGTGATCATGTGATGTATCTGACCCCAGGAATGTGTCAATAAAGTTTCCCCTTCCTGAGACAATGAATTCACGGTGTTCTTATTTCAATTTCCAGGAGTTTATATTACTCTTGTATGTAGTTGTGACTCGAAGACGGATCACTGTTTTGTGTTGGTGTTATACTGGGAGAATTTGTTTTGGTTAATTGAAATAGGAAGAAATTACAGTGGTACGGACATGTACGACGAATGGAGGAAGCCAGAATACCAATATTGATACTGGAGTGGGAACCGGAGGGGAGAAGAAGAAGAGGACGACCTAGGAGCACCTGGGACACAATGGGGAGAATGGGCGCAGTGGAAGAGGGCACACAAGATCGAAACACCTGCAGGAATATTTTGAGAGTATAGTTTAAGAACGTTTATTGTTTGTATTGTAATTTCCAAGTAAATTATTATGTTGGAGATAAGCCTCTGTAATGAGGAAAAGCTCAAAGTAATAATAATAAAATACGAGTAACTGGACAGTCCAATAAATTCTTTTCGTTAGTTTGTTGTGCTTACGCAGACATAGCACCAGTAGTACACCGTGGCGCCGCTGGTTGCGCTGAGCGCCGTGCCTCTGCCCCTGTGAATATGTAGTCTCTGATTGTCCGTGCTGTACTGTAGCGCCGAGTGGTGACGTGCCGTGGTGACGTGGTGCTGTGTGCTTCCAGAGCGCTCGCTGGAGGACCACGAGGAGGTGCTGGCCGTGCACCACGACGTGCAGCCGTTCGGCCGCCGCGAGGCCAAGAAGTTCGTCTTCCGCAAGGACTTCTCCAAGTACGAGTTCTTCCACAGCCCGCAGGTGAGTACCGGCTGCGCTTCCTTCCCTAACGTGTTCGATCTGAACACTTGCACTATCTGATCTGAAGTATCTAGACACATGTTACTGTGCCGGCCGTCGTGGCCGAGCGGTTCTAGGCGCTTCAGTCCAGAACCGCCCGACCGATACGGTCGCAGGTTCGAATCCAGCCTCGAGCATGGATGTGTGTGATGTCCTTAGGTTAGTTAGGTTTGTGTAGTTCTAAGATCTAGGGGACTGACGACCTCAGATGCTAAGTCCCATAGTGCTCAGAACCAACATGTTGGTGGACGTTAACAGGGGCGTCTCCACCCTTCATGTTCTATTTTTTTTTCTGCAGTCCTCACTCTTCTGCCTGGTTTGAAGTGGCCCGCCATGAATTCCTCCCCTTTGCCACCCTCTTCATCTCTGAGTAGCACTTGCAACCTACGTCCTCAATTATTTGCTGGATGTATTCCAGTCTCTGTCTTCCATTACTGTATATACAGGGTGGTCCATTGATAGTGACAGGCCCAAATAAGCATCAAACGAAAAAACTACAAAGAACGAAACTCGTCTAGCTTGAAGGGTGAATCCAGATGGCGCTATGCTTGGCCCGCAAGATGGCGCTGCCATAGTTCAAACGGATACCAACTGCGTTTCTTTAAATAGGAACCCACATTTTTATTACATATTCGTGTAGTACGTAAAGAAATATGAATGTTTTAGTTGGACCACTTTTTTCGCATTGTGATGGATGGCGTTGTAATAGTCACAAACGTATAAGTACATGCTATCACGTAACATTCCGCCAGTGCAGACAGTATTTACTTCGTGATACATTACCCGTGTTAAAATGGACCGTTTGCCAATTGCAGAAAAGGTCGATATCGTGTTGCTGTATGGCTACTGTGATCAAAATGCCCAACGGGCGTCTGCTATGTATGCTGCTCGGTATCCTGGACGACATCATCCAAGTGTTCCGACCGTTCGCCGGGTAGTTACGTTATTTAAGGCAACAGGAAGTGTTCAGCCACATGTGAAACGTCAACCACGACCTGCAACAAATGATGATGCCCGACTAGGTGTTTTAGCTGCTGTCGCGGCTAATCCGCACATCAGTAGCAGACAAATTCCGTGAGAATCGGGAATCTCAAATACGTCGTAGTTGAGAATGCTACATCAACATCGACTGCACCCGTACCATATTTCTATGCACCAGGAATTGCATGGCGACGAGTTTGAACGTCGTGTACAGTTCTGCCATTGGGCACAAAAGAAATTACGAGACGATGACAGATTTTTTGCGCGCGTTCTATTTAGCGACCGACGAAGCGTCATTCACCATCAGCGGTAACGTAAACCGACATAATATGCACTATTGGGCAACGGAAAATCCACGATGGCTGCGACAAGTGGAACATCAGCGACCTTGGCGGGTTAATGTATGGTGCGGCATTATGGGAGTAAGGATAATTGGCCCCCATTTTATCGATGGCAATCTGAATGGTGCAATTTATGATGATTTCCAACTTAACGTTCTAGCGATGTTACTACAAGGTGTTTCACTGCATGACAGAATGGCGATGTACTTCCAACATGATGGATGTCCGGCACATAGCTCGCGTGCGGTTGAAGCGGTATTGAATAGCATATTTCGTGACAGGTGGATTGGTCGTCGAAGCACCATACCGTGGCCCGCACGTTCACCGGATCTGACGTCCCCGGATTTCTTTCTGTGGGGAAAGTTGAAGGATATTTGCTATCGTGATCCAGCGACAACACCTGACAACATGCGTCAGCGCATTGTCAATGCAAGTGCTTGAGAGGCATGTCGTTACACGTATTGCCAAACGCATTGAGGTTGGCGGACATCATTTTGAGCATTTATTGCATTAATGTGGTTTTTATAGGTAATCACGCTGTAACAGCATGCGTTCTCAGGAATGATAAGTTCACTAAGGCACATGTAGCACATTGGAACAACCGAAATAAAATGTTCCAACGTACCTACGTTCTGTAAATTAATTTGAAAAACCTACCTGTTACCAACTGTTCGTCTAAAATTGTGAGCCATATGTTTGTGCTATTGCAGCGCCATCTATCACAAAGCGAAAAAAGTGGTCCAACTAAAACATTCATATTTCTTTACGTACTACACGAATATGCAATAAAATGGGGGTTCCTATTTAAAAAAGCGCAGTCGATATTCGTTTGACCTATGGCAGCGCCATCTAGCGGGCCAAGCACAGCGCCATCTGGTTTCCCCCTTCATGCTAGACGAGTTTCGTTCTTTGTAGTTTTTCCCTTTGACTCTTTATTTCGTGAGATATTTGACCCAGTCACGATCAGTGGACCACCCTATATATATATATATATATATATATATATATATATATATATATATATTATACGGCTCACCAGCCATTTGACATCCTCTTCTGTGCACAAACAGTGCCCGAACTCTTACGGTAATCGGCAAAAAACCGCGAATAATGAGTATAAGGGGCAGGGGCACTATGAATATATAGTGCGGGACAATAAATTGGGAATGTGGATCTCACGGGAGGCGTGCCAGAAGTAAATCCAAACAGTCATACTATCCTCGGTGGCTCAGATGGATAGAGCGTCTGCCATGTAAGCAGGAGATCCCTCGTTTGAGTCCCGGTCAGGGCACACCTTTTCAGCTAACCCCATTGACTTATATCAACGCCTGTACGCAGCTAAGGGTATTCATTTCATTGTAATTCCACTACTGTTCTTGCCCTCTACAGCTGCCTGTAGTACCGAGGAAGTCATTCCATGATGTCTTGACAGATGTCCTATCACCCTGTCCCTTTTCTTTGTCAATGTTTTCCACACTTTGCTGCGATACTGCGCAGAGCAACCTCACTCATTCCCTACCTTACCAGTCCAACTAATTTTCGACCTTCGTCTGTAGCACCAAATCTCAAATTCTTTGAAGTTGCGCTTTTCCCAGAATCCGTGTTTCACTACCATACAATGCTATGCTCCAGACATGGATTCTCAGAAGTTTCTTCTTAAAGATCGCCACCTAACACATCCTCAGTTTTCATCTTTATGACGGCTTGTTCTCTGCTGAGGACTCTTTTCAGGACGTGTCTCAATGTCGGTGGAGGAATTGCAACACATTGTTCGTTAACAACAGAAACTGGAGAAGGTAGTGATGTATCCTGTGATCTGGAGTGAAGTCGACAGTGTAACTCACCCCAAAGGTCTTCCATGAGATACTAAGTCGTGACTATGGGAAAGCAAGCCGATTTAAGGAATACTATTGTCCACAAAGCATTGCCTCACAAAGCAAATGGCTCCAAGCACTATGGGACTTAGCAGCTGAGGTCATCAGTCCCCCTATAGAACTACTTAAACCTAACTAACCTAAGCACATCTCACGCATCCATGCCCGAGGCAGGATTCGAACCTGCGACGTAGCAGCAGCGCAGTTCCGGACAGAAGCATTGCCTCACATCCGAAAGCTGTGGCCAAGCGGTTCTAGGCGCTTCAGTCTGGAACCGCGCGACCGCTACGGTCGCAGGTTCGAATCCTGCCTCGGGCATGGATGTGTGTGATGTCCTTACGTTAGTTAGGTTTAAGTAGTTCTACGTCTAGGGGTTGATAAGTCCAATAGTGCATACAGGCGTTTGAACCATTTTTTAAAATCTTCATAACTTTTGAACTGTTTGCGTTAGGACGTTCAAAGCGCAAAAAAATGGCTCTGAGCACTATGGGACTTAACTTCTGAGGTCATCAGTCCCCTAGAACTTAGAACTACTTAAACCTAACTAACCTAAGGATATCACACACATCCATGCCCGAGGCAGGATTCGAACCTGCTACTGTAGCAGCAGTGCGGTTCCGGACTGGAGCGCCTAGAACCGCACGGCCACCACGGCCGGCTACCATTACCGGTTTCGAATCATTACGATTTATCTTCAGACCGTTTTCATGCTTTCATCACATGTGGTGCGTTTTATTACAGGTTAATTGTCCTAAAATATAAATAATACATAATTATAAGCACGCCACACAGATGGTTGCGGCCTTTGTTGTTAGCTTGTCTGTTAGCACTGACAAATCTTCGTAAACGCCGCTGCTCTCGGTCGGTAAGTGAAAGCTGTCTGCCACCCGCGATGTTCGTGGTGACAGGTAATGCCTGAAATCTGGCGTTCTCAGCGTATACTTTATACTGTGTATCTCGAAATATTGAATTTGCTATCGATTTCCGAAATGGAACATCCTGTGCATCTAGCTCTGACTACCATTCAGCGTTCAAAGTCTGTCAGTTCCCGCCGTGCAGCCATAATCATGTCGGAAACCTTTTCACATGAGTCACCTGACAAGGGA
This sequence comes from Schistocerca piceifrons, assembly GCF_021461385.2. NCBI lineage: Eukaryota > Metazoa > Arthropoda > Insecta > Orthoptera > Acrididae > Schistocerca > Schistocerca piceifrons. The sequence continues at coordinate 81,259,778 of NC_060148.1, forward strand.
ACCTCCTCATCGCGCCCCCCTCAGATTTAGTTATAAGTTGGCACAGTGGATAGGCCTTGAAAACCTGAACACAGATCAATCGAGAAAACAGGAAGAAGTTGTGTGGAACTATGAAAAAAATAAGCAAAACATACAAACTGAGTAGTCCATGCGCAAGATAGGGAACATGAAGGATAGTGTGAGCTCAGGAGCGCCGTGGTCCCGTGGTTAGCGTGAGTAGCTGCGGAGCGAGAGGTCCTTGGTTCAAGTCTTCCCTCGAGTGAAAAGTTGACGTTCTTCATTTTCGCAAAATTATGATCAGTCCGTTCGTTCATTGACGTCTCTGTTCACTATAATAAGTTTAGTATCTGTGTTTTGCGACCGCACCGCAAAACCGCGCGATTAGTAGAGGAAAGGACGTGCCTCTCCAATGGGAACCGAAAAGATTTGGTCGCAACGTCATAGGTCAACCGATTCCTCCACAGGAAAACACGTCTGAAATGTTATATACGACACTGGTGACGGCATGTGCGTCACATGACAGGAATATGTTGTCGACCCACCTAACTTGTACATTTCGCGAATGGGTAAAAAGATTCTTCTACCTTGTCCGATTTTTTGTTTTCTTGTGGATGTGATAATCACTCACAAAAAAGTGATGAAAAGATAAGAGTTTGTCACATTAACTGCAAAAAATAAATGCAACAGTTTCACAGTTTTCCCTCTGCTCTGTCAAAACATATGTTTTTAACGATTTCAAATTTTTCCGTGTGTAGACCGTCAAATCCTGTATATGTCCAAGCAAGTCTGAACATGTCCTGGAATTTTGGAGAGCGAAGATGATTATGTGTGAGTGCCTGAACTTTGATAATTATCTGAAAGTAAAAAATTAAAATTTTCGCTCGAGGGAAGACATGAACCAATGACCACACGTGCCGCAGCTGCTCGCGCTAACCACGGGACCACGACGCTCCTGAGCTCACACTGTTCTACCTATCTTGCACATGGACTACTCACTTTGTATATTTTGCTTATTTTTTTCATAGTTCCACACAACTTCCTGTTTTCTCGATTGATCTGTATTCAGTTTTTCAAGGCCTATCCACTTAAAGTAGTAAAGGAGTTTTGCTATCTGGGGACCAAAACAACTGATGATGGTCGAAGTAGAGAGGATATAAAATGTAGACTGGCAATGGCAAGAAAAGCGTTTCTGAAGAAGATAAATTTGTTTACATCGAGTATAGATTTAAGTGTCAGGAAGTCGTTTCTGAAAGTGTTTGTATGTAGTGTAGCCATGTATCGAAGTGAAACACGGACGATAACTAGTTTGGACACGAAGAGAATAGAAGCTTTCGAAATGTGGTGCTAGAGAAGAATGCTGAAGATTAGATGGGTAGATCATATAACTAATGAGGAGGTATTGAATAGGTTTGGGGAGATGGGGAGTTTGGGGCACAACTTGAAGAAGGGATCGGGTGGTAGGATATGTTCTGAGGCATCAAGGGATCACCAGTTTTGTATTGGAGGGCAGCGTGGAGGGTAAAAATCATAGAGGGAGACCAAGAGATGAATACACTAAGCAGATTCAGAAGGATGTAGGTTGCAGAAGCTCGCACAGGATAGAGTAGCATGGAGAGCTGCATCAAACCAGTCTCAGGACTGAAGACCACAACAACAACATCCACTGTGCCAACTTATAACTAAATCTGAGGGGGGTGCGATGGGGAGGTTTCCTTGTGAGTACAAATGACAGCCCTCCCAAAGCACTGCCCTTTTATACGTTGTGTACATCATGCTACCGCCATCTATATAGTGCATATCGCTACCCCATGACTCCCATGGAATCACTGTATATCTTCTGCCCATTAATTTTAATCCCCACACTGTATACATATCGCTACCCGATGACTCCCATGGAATCACTGTATATCTTCTGCCCATTAATTTTAATCCCCACACTGTATACCTATCTTGGAGCATAGCATCCTTACGGCAGGTCTGGTACTGGGGAAGCGTCTTCAGAGAGGGCCACCGCATGAGCGTCTAGGGAAGTGATGGCAGTCGTGGTTTCACGTTGCCTTCCACTGATGATGATGATGAAATGATAATGAGGACAACACCCAGTCCCTGAGCGGAGAAAATCTCCGACGCAGCCGGGAATCGAACCTGGGCCCCTTGGCGCGATAGATCGCCGCGCTGGCCACTTTCTTTCTTTTTTTTTTTTTTTTTTAATCTCATTTTGTTAGCTTTTGTTCGTTGCATCTGCTCGGGAGGACGTCGAAAGACACCCGTTTCAGTTCGTTGTTGATCGCTGAACTCAGTTTTCTTTATTACAGAGGGCAGCTAACCCTCTGACCGAACACGCTGAGCTACCGTGACGGCATCTCTCAGCTATCGGGGCGGACTGTGAGAGGAAGAAAATAGTTCAAATGGCTCTGAGCAGTATGGGATTTAACATCTGAGGTCAACAGTCCCCTAGAACTTAGAACTACTTAAACCTAACCAACCTAAGGACTTCACACACGTCCATGCCCGAGGCAGGATTCGAACCTGCGACCGTAGCAGTCACGCGGTTCCGGACTGAAGCGCCTAGAACCACTCGGCCACAGAGGCCGGCCGACATTTCACGTAAGTCACATCCAATGCAATTCTGTAACGCAACCATCTGTGTGGCGTGCTTATAATTATGTATTATTTATATTTTAGGACAATTAATCTGCAAAAATAAAAAAATAAAAAAATATTAAAAAAAACGCGCCACATGCAATGAAAGCATGAAAACCGTCTGAAGATGAATCGTAATGATTCGAAACCGGTAACGGTAGCCGACCGGTCTGGCCGAGCGGTTCTAGGCGCTTCAGTCCGGAACCGCACTGCTACCACTGTGAGAGGAGAGGGATAACTTTGTTTGTTTGTAAGTGATAATTGTAACTTTATGATTACCCTGCTACAAGGAGAATATCACGGACGGCATTGGATGGAGCGTTCATTTGTAAGCGCCTCCAGCTGAGATGTTTATATTTTCCGACCTCCGCGTTGCCAATATTTTAGTCAAATGCCCAGTCGATGCGCTGTTGTTTTCACGTCAATTCTACCAACATTGAGAGTTGTTTAGTTCTCGTGGTTTTGTAAAATTCCTCGTCGCTGTGCAGCCTATGAAAAGGATTGCGGAAGACTCCCAAATAAATTCCAAAGTACAGTGCAGTTTTAACACCAATATATTTCCAGGACTCTGGTGTCCGAGCCTGTTGAACTGTACCGGTTACATCAGATGCACCCAAAGCTGACATCAAACGACACAGAGTTCACAACAATTAACAAACGAGTGAGCCTACAATACATTTTCTCGCAACCCTAACCAAAAAACGAGTGCCCCAAGGCGCCTGCCTGACCTTTATTTATACAGGGCTATCACAAATGACTGAAGCGATTTCATAAATTCACTGTAGCTCCATTCATTGACATATGGTCACGACACACTACAGATGCGTAGAAAAACTCATAAAGTTTTGTTCGGCTGAAGCCGCACTTCAGGTTTCTGCCGCCAGAGCGCTCGAGAGCGCAGTGAGACAAAATGGCGACAGGAGCCGAGAAAACGTATGTCGTGCTTGAAATGCACTCACATCAGTCAGTCGCAACAGTGCAACGACACTTCAGGACAAAGTTCAACAAAGATCCACCAACTGCTAACTCCATTCGGCGATGGTATGCGCAGTTTAAAGCTTCTGGATGCCTCTGTAAGGGGAAATCAACGGGTCGGCCTGCAGTGAGCGAAGAAACGGTTGAACGCGTGCGGGCAAGTTTCACGCGTAGCCCGCGGAAGTCGACGAATAAAGCGAGCAGGGAGCTAAACGTACCACAGCCGACGGTTTGGAAAATCTTACGGAAAAGGCTAAAGCAGAAGCCTTACCGTTTACAATTGCTACAAGCCCTGACACCCGATGACAAAGCCAAACGCTTTGAATTTTCGGCGCGGTTGCAATAGCTCATGGAAGAGGATGCGTTCAGTGCGAAACTTGTTTTCAGTGATGAAGTAACATTTTTTCTTAATGGTGAAGTGAACAGACACAATGTGCGAATCTGGGCGGTAGAGAATCCACACGCATTCGTGCAGCAAATTCGCAATTCACCAAAAGTTAACGTGTTTTGTGCAATCTCACGGTTTAAAGTTTACGGCCCCTTTTTCTTCTGCTAAAAAAACGTTACAGGACACGTGTATCTGGACATGCTGGAAAATTGGCTCGTGCCACAACTGGAGACCGACAGCGCCGACTTCATCTTTCAACAGGATGGTGCTCCACCGCACTTCCATCACGATGTTCGGCATTTCTTAAACGGGAGATTGGAAAACCGATGGATCGGTCGTGGTGGAGATCATGATCAGCAATTCGTGTCATGGCCTCCACGCTCTCCCGACTTAACCCCGTGCGATTTCTTTCTGTGGGGTTATGTGAAAGATTCAGTGTTGAAACTTCCTCTACCAAGAAACGTGCCAGAACTGCGAGCTCGCATCAACGATGCTTTCGAACTCATTGATGGGGACATGCTGCGCCGAGTGTGGGAGGAACTTGATTATCGGCTTGATGTCTGCCGAATCACTAAAGGGGCATATATCGAACATTTGTGAATGCCTAAAAAAACTTTTTGAGTTTTTGTATGTGTGTGCAAAGCATTGTGAAAATATCTCAAATAATAACGTTATTGTAGAGCCGTGAAATCGCTTCAATCATTTGTAATAACCCTGTACTTTTGTTAACAATTACCTACAATGAAAATTGAATTTTATGTAAAATCACAATTAAAAGTTAAACCGAATATGAGATACACATTGCTAAAAATTTACAATTTCAGTGCTGAACAAGGTGAACGTATTTTCGACTTAGTTACGAGTTAATATAACATTTTCTGACTAATTATGTTAGAGGTAACAATTACATTTCTAAATTTGTTTATAACAAATCAACTAGTGCCTGAATTTTAGTGCTAACATATATCAGAGATTCAATTAACGTGCTTTAATTATATGTTCTGTTTAAATTGTTGTTGTAATTTTATAATGATAGGTTTACTGGTACATCTTGACCATGTGCTATATTTCTTTCTATTAGCTACAGTATCAATTTCACATTTATATTGTGTTTTTCACATAAAAACATTGTTAATCAGCAAAACATCGTTTTCGAATTATATGTATACTGAAATAGTGGTTATTTTTGTATGTAACTTGGAAACAGTTCATTTTACAGTCAGGCAATTAGGACTGGTGCTTATCTTTAATGCTCTCCTAGGGGTTCTGATAGGTAGCAATGAGATACAGTAATATTTCACAGTCCGGAAAGAAGATATGTGCAACAGGGCATTCGGGCTGTAGGAAATAGAATGGCCATCAACCCCAGAAAAAAAAAAATAGAAAATAAATGTTTTAATGTACGTGTGTGGATTGGAAGAAGGGCACAACAAGATACCGGAGCGGCAAATTCCGATGGAAAACTAAGCGGTCAGTAAACAAGTTTGCGTGACCGCCTCCACGCGTCTGAAGCGAACAGCGGGCCCGCAGGTAAACACACTTGTTTACAGCGCGTATCTCTTCAGGAACTGGCGGATAAGGCCGTTCAGTAGTGCCGGCAGCAAAAGGGCAGGGGGTCGAGATACTGAAAACAAGGGGGGAAAAGTGTACAGATACGGAATGGCGGACATTTGCCACAATTGCCCTTCGCCAGGTAGTGATCCCTCAGGTAAGGGACGCCCTTATTCGTACTTCTTCTGTCCGCTTTCAAACCGCCGTCTCCACATCTTACTCTTTACAACCAGTACGTAAGGGACCTTCTTCTTCGATATCTTGGCGAAATACAGAGCTTCTCTCGCGAAATCGAAATATTTATGACTTTTGGGAAACGAAAGCAATACCGACTATTATGTCAGTATGTAATTAGTTCTGCCAAGTATAAATATAGACCACTCTGTCTGTACGGTAGCTTTCTTTCACGCTTACTGATTGCGATGGAAATAGTCCATCGGCATGGGAGCAACAAGAAAGGAACGATGTAAAGAGAATACGAATGTAGGCTAATCATTTCTTTTTGATCACTGCATTTGTGCCTACTTTAATTACTACAACTGCATGCCAAAAAGACAACAAGGAAAGAAGAAATGGGTATGTGAATGTTTGAAAAGAAGAACGACATACTCCATATTAATTTGCTCTCTAAACTGCGATATCCCTTGCGGCGAAACATTACTTAATAAAGTGTAGCGGGACAATGTTCAAAACATGACTGAAAATACGTTCACTAAATAGAGATATGATTGACATGTCATCTAAAGTCGACGTACAATTTTAAAATGTTAGAAATAAGGAAATGAAGTAATACAGAATGCTATGCTTGAAACGTACATTGTTCTTCTACATTCTTTAGCTCTGGTATTTACAGTGTCACAGAGAAAGCATCCTAGGTTTTGGACGGAAAAACCATAATTGTAATGATCTGCACTACAACAGAAACAAGAAGCACAACTTAAGGAAAAATAATGTAACGTGTGTTCCAACTCATAAGCGACATTGAAGCAGATAGTTCCTGAGACTTAGTATGGGCAGAGACTATATTCGATAACCGGAATAAATTAATAACTGCCTCCTTTTACCGACCCCCGGTCTCAGATGAAACAGTTGCTGAACAGTGCAAAGAAAACTTGAGTCTCGTCAGAAATAGGTACGCTACTCATACAATTATGGGTGGCAGTGACTCCAATCTACCATCCGTATGTTGACAAAAATATAAAATGGTTCAAACGGCTCTGAGCACTATGGGACTTAAGAGCTGAGGTCATCAGTTCCCTAGAACTTAGAACTAATTAAATCTAACTAACCGAAGGACATCACACACATCCATGCCCGAGGCAGGATTCGAACCTGCGACCGTAGCGGTCACGCGGCTCCAGACTGAAGCGCCTAGAACCGCTCGGCCACTCCGGCCGGCGACAAAAATACATTTTCAGACCCTATTGTAGATAGAAAACAACTTCCGTAATTGTTCTAAATGCAATTTTTAAAAAACTTTTTGAACAATTAGTTCACGGGGCCATTCAAAATGTAAATGGTTACGAAGACACCCTTGACCTCTTAGCCACAAATAATCCTGAGCATCACGACGGATACAGGGATTACAGTCGTAGCGAGGCTCAGTTACGTAACAAAGAAATTCACCAAAACTAAATGCGAAATGTATCTATCTATAAAAGCAACTAAAAATTCGGTTGACGTCTTTCTAAGCGACAATCTCCAATCCTTCTAAACTATGTAAGAGAACACCATATGTGGCTTCAGTTCAAAGAAATAGTATCAACAGCACTCGAGAGATTCCTACCAAATAAATTAATAAGAGACGGAACTGATCCCCCATGGTACACAACACATTACAGAAAGTTGATGCAGGAGCACCGAAAAAGCCACGCATAATTTAGACGAAGGCAAAGTCTCCAAGATTGGCGAAGTTTCACTGAGGCTCGAAATTTGGTGCGGATTTCAATGCGAGATGCATTTAATAGTTTCCGCAACGAAACTCTATATAGAAATTGGGGGGAAAATCGAAAGAGATTCTGGTCCTATGTTAAGTAAATCAGCGGAAAGGCTCAGTAAGTACCTTTACTGCGCGACAGCGATGAGGCGGAGGAGGGGGAGAAAAGGGATCCAAGCCTTCGGAGCAGGTAAAATCGTGGCAAATGTCCTTACACCCAGCTACGTCATTGTGCCCTGCTGCTTACGTATGCAGAACAATCCTGTGACGAACACAGCCTGAAGGGAACCACCAGTTGTGAACCTAAGCAGCGCCGGCCGGAGTGGCCGAGCGGTTCTAGGCGCTACAGTCTGGAACCGCGCGACCGCTACGGTCGCAGGTTCGAATCCTGCCTCGGGCATGGATGTGTGTGATGTCCTTAGGTTAGTTAGGTTTAAGTAGTTCTAAGTTCTAGGGGACTGATGGCCGGAGAAGTTAAGTCCCATAGTGCTCAGAGCCATTTGAACCATTTCAGCAGGATAATGCACGACCGCATGTTGCAGGTCCTGTACGGGCCTTTCTGGATACAGAAAATGTTCGACTGCTGCCCTGGCCAGCACATTCTCCAGATCTCTCACCAACTGGAAACGTCTGGTCAACGGTGGCCGAGCAACTGGCTCGTCACAATACGCCAGTCACTACTCTTGATGAACTGTGGCATTGTGTTGGTTGCATGGGCAACTGTACCTGTACACGCCATCCAAGCTCTGACTCAAAGCCCAGACGTATCAAGGCCGTTATTACGGCCAGAGGTAGTTGTTGTTGGTACTGACTTCTCAGGATCTATGCACCGAAATTGCGTGAAAATTTAATCACATATCAGTTCTAGTATATTTGTCCAATGAATACCCGTTCATCATCTGCGCTTCTTCTTGTTGTAGCAATTTTAACGGCCAGTAGTGTATTCAATAAATGATTTTTTTGTGAATTTGGTCGCATTACTTATGGCACGCACCTTGTATATACCGCGTGGGTGATGTAATGGGTGTACGTGAACCAGCCTGTAGCTACAGATATGCACGCTTGGGGCGCTGGTGCACAAGTGTACGCTTTAGGCGCATCGTGTAATAGCGGCGTTTACTGGACATTTCCTTATCGTTTAGGTCCATACTGCCAACTCTGAAAGCTGCCTACACTACAATCTTAGGAACAACAGTATATCTACATGTATTGAAAAACCAATTGTTCCAGCAATAAGCGCTAACCGCACTCTGGAATGAAGAGATTATGTACAGCGTGGACAAAACGAGCGAGATCCCTCCCCTTTTCTATATGCTGACCCGCACAGCTTTAAAGTCTGCTACACAGCATAACAGGCAAGGCGACGAAGTGTTACCAACATACTGTGCACAGGCATGAAATTGACGAACTATCCGAACTTTGTCAGACTGTTTTCCATCATATGTAAGACTATACGAGGGTTGGAACGTAAATAGTGGCAACTATTTATTCACAACAGATACAATAGAGTTACATGTTTGCACCTGTTACTGTCCTTCAAAGTAGTCACCAGCGTTGTGTAGAACCCGTTGCCGTTACTCGCTTATAACAGTGTTTTGTTATTTCGATAAACATCCCGAATGATTGTCACATAAGCGGCGACATAAAGGTAGAAAATTCATGTTTTAGAGTCCAGAAAGCTCTATGCATCAGAAACTGCACATCATTTCGCCATTTTCATTGCGAAATTGCCGGCTCATTCATGTCTGGGGTAATAATAGAGGGCTGTTTGCCTGGGTTGTCTGCTAGCACAGTGAAAGGTGTTTGCTACTGCAAGGGATGTCTGGTTTGTTTTCGGTTCTAATCTCGATGGAGGCAGATAGACTATCAGTAAAGGAATTTTAAGAAATTCTCGCGCCCCCAATACTTTTTATATCTACATTTATTCTGTACTAGCGCCTTGTGGATGTCAATATGAAACTCTTGCAGAATTTCATACTTGTTATTGTCTTCCTTTTTCCGATTCTGTCAATAATTGAATTGACTTACGTGTGGCACTGAATGATTTTTAACTGAATTTCGTTATGAATGTTCACGCATAGCTAAATTTGCACACTTTCTTGGTAGGTGAGCAACGGTAATCCACCACGATTGGTCTGAAAGTTGACACAAACCGTTTCTCGGCCGAATCCGCACAATATGTTGCTAATTCGTAACGATCTGAGGTACTTTGTCTTACTAGAACAGTTGTGTTATCTCGATAAGCTGAAATAAAAAAAAAAAAAAAAAATGGTTCAAATGGCTCAGAGCACTATGGGACTTAACATCTGAGGTCATCAGTCCCCTACAACTTAGAACTACTTAAACCTAACTAACCTAAGGACATCACACACAGCCATGTCCAAGGCAGGATTCAAACCTGCGACCGTAGCGGTCGCGCGGTTCCAGACTGAAGCGCCTAGAACCACTCAGCCACCAGTGGCTGGCAAGCTGAAATTCATTTTTATTAGTACAGTTCATACTAATTGGCGTTTCTTCTTTCATTTATATCTTATATTTACATGTTGTGTTTAACACATTAATCAGCATTAATATCGTCCTACACATGATTGGAAACAGTCTGACAAAGTTAGGATAGTGTGTCAATTTCACGCCTGTGCATAGTATGTTGGTAGCACTTCGTCGCCTTGCCTGTTATACTTTATAGCAGACTTTAAAGCTGTGCGGATCAGCATAACGAAAAGGCGAGGGGTTTTGTCCACGACTGTACTCGAAATCGTGGCGCCCTGCCCAAACAAGTGAGAAAGGGGACCAAAAAAATAACAAAAAAACAGAGAGCGCCGGAGGGACAGACAGACAGCAAAAGGAAGACTGTAGTGTTGCGTCAGGAGGACAGGGCGCGAGTCAGCGACCGGCGCATGGCTGACGCGTCTGGGGCTTATCTGCGCCCTGTGGCCGCAGAATCTGGGCCAGGCATGCTGTGGGCAGACATTGAGAGAGAGAGAGAGGCAGACACAAAGTACCGCCGCCAACGCTGGAGGCGGCCGGCTTCCAGGAACTCCCCGCTAGCTCGCCATTTACTGCCCCGCGATAACGGGCGTGCGTGCGCGCCGCGTCAGCCAATCAGCTCGCACACAGTTTTAATTTGCCAGGTAGTTTTTCATATCAGCGCACACTCCGCTGCAGAGTGAAAATCTCATTCTGGAAACATCCCCGAGGCTGTGGCTAAGCCAGGTCTCCGCAGTATCCTTTCTTCCAGCAGTGCTAGTTCTGCAAGGTTCGCAGGAGAGCTTCTGTAAAGTTTGGAAGGTAGGAGACGAGTTACTGACGGAAGTAAAGCTGTGAGGACGGGGCGTGAGTCGTGCTTGAGTAGCTCAGTTGGTAGAGCACTTGCCCGCGAAAGGCAAAGGTCCCGAGTTCGAGTCTCGGTCGGGCACACAGTTTCAATCTGCCACGAAGTTCCATATCAGCGCACACTCCGCTGCAGAGTGAAAATCTCATTCTGGAAACATCCCCCAGGCTGTGGCTAAGCCATGTCTCCGCAGTATCCTTTCTTCCAGCAGTGCTAGTTCTGCAAGGTTCGCAGGAGAGCTTCTGTAAAGTTTGGAAAATAGGAGACGAGTTACTGACGGAAGTAAAGCTGTGAGGACGGGGCGTGAGTCGTGCTTGAGTAGCTCAGTAGGTAGAGCACTTGCCCGCGAAAGGCAAAGGTCCCGAGTTCGAGTCTCGGTCGGGCACACAGTTTCAATCTGCCACGAAGTTCCATATCAGCGCACACTCCGCTGCAGAGTGAAAATCTCATTCTGGAAACATCCCCCAGGCTGTGGCTAAGCCATGTCTCCGCAGTATCCTTTCTTCCAGCAGTGCTAGTTCTGCAAGGTTCGCAGGAGAGCTTCTGTAAAGTTTGGAAGGTAGGAGACGAGTTACTGACGGAAGTAAAGCTGTGAGGACGGGGCGTGAGTCGTGCTTGAGTAGCTCAGTTGGTAGAGCACTTGCCCGCGAAAGGCAAAGGTCCCGAGTTCGAGTCTCGGTCGGGCACACAGTTTTAATCTGCCAGGAAGTTTCATATCAGCGCACACTCCGCTGCAGAGTGAAAATCTCATTCTGGAAGCATCCCCCAGGCTGTGGCTAAGCCATGTCTCCGCAGTATCCTTTCTTCCAGCAGTGCTAGTTCTGCAAGGTTCGCAGGAGAGCTTCTGTAAAGTTTGGAAGGTAGGAGACGAGTTACTGACGGAAGTAAAGCTGTGAGGACGGGGCGTGAGTCGTGCTTGAGTAGCTCAGTTGGTAGAGCACTTGCCCGCGAAAGGCAAAGGTCCCGAGTTCGAGTCTCGGTCGGGCACACAGTTTCAATCTGCCACGAAGTTCCATATCAGCGCACACTCCGCTGCAGAGTGAAAATCTCATTCTGGAAACATCCCCCAGGCTGTGGCTAAGCCATGTCTCCGCAGTATCCTTTCTTCCAGCAGTGCTAGTTCTGCAAGGTTCGCAGGAGAGCTTCTGTAAAGTTTGGAAGGTAGGAGACGAGTTACTGACGGAAGTAAAGCTGTGAGGACGGGGCGTGAGTCGTGCTTGAGTAGCTCAGTAGGTAGAGCACTTGCCCGCGAAAGACAAAGGTCCCGAGTTCGAGTCTCGGTCGGGCACACAGTTTCAATCTGCCACGAAGTTCCATATCAGCGCACACTCCGCTGCAGAGTGAAAATCTCATTCTGGAAACATCCCCCAGGCTGTGGCTAAGCCATGTCTCCGCAGTATCCTTTCTTCCAGCAGTGCTAGTTCTGCAAGGTTCGCAGGAGAGCTTCTGTAAAGTTTGGAAGGTAGGAGACGAGTTACTGACGGAAGTAAAGCTGTGAGGACGGGGCGTGAGTCGTGCTTGAGTAGCTCAGTTGGTAGAGCACTTGCCCGCGAAAGGCAAAGGTCCCGAGTTCGAGTCTCGGTCGGGCACACAGTTTCAATCTGCCACGAAGTTCCATATCAGCGCACACTCCGCTGCAGAGTGAAAATCTCATTCTGGAAACATCCCCCAGGCTGTGGCTAAGCCATGTCTCCGCAGTATCCTTTCTTCCAGCAGTGCTAGTTCTGCAAGGTTCGCAGGAGAGCTTCTGTAAAGTTTGGAAGGTAGGAGACGAGTTACTGACGGAAGTAAAGCTGTGAGGACGGGGCGTGAGTCGTGCTTGAGTAGCTCAGTTGGTAGAGCACTTGCCCGCGAAAGGCAAAGGTCCCGAGTTCGAGTCTCGGTCGGGCACACAGTTTCAATCTGCCACGAAGTTCCATATCAGCGCACACTCCGCTGCAGAGTGAAAATCTCATTCTGGAAACATCCCCCAGGCTGTGGCTAAGCCATGTCTCCGCAGTATCCTTTCTTCCAGCAGTGCTAGTTCTGCAAGGTTCGCAGGAGAGCTTCTGTAAAGTTTGGAAGGTAGGAGACGAGTTACTGACGGAAATAAAGCTGTGAGGACGGGGCGTGAGTCGTGCTTGAGTAGCTCAGTTGGTAGAGCACTTGCCCGCGAAAGGCAAAGGTCCCGAGTTCGAGTCTCGGTCGGGCACACAGTTTTAATCTGCCAGGAAGTTTCATATCAGCGCACACTCCGCTGCAGAGTGAAAATCTCATTCTGGAAGCATCCCCCAGGCTGTGGCTAAGCCATGTCTCCGCAGTATCCTTTCTTCCAGCAGTGCTAGTTCTGCAAGGTTCGCAGGAGAGCTTCTGTAAAGTTTGGAAGGTAGGAGACGAGTTACTGACGGAAGTAAAGCTGTGAGGACGGGGCGTGAGTCGTGCTTGAGTAGCTCAGTTGGTAGAGCACTTGCCCGCGAAAGGCAAAGGTCCCGAGTTCGAGTCTCGGTCGGGCACACAGTTTCAATCTGCCACGAAGTTCCATATCAGCGCACACTCCGCTGCAGAGTGAAAATCTCATTCTGGAAACATCCCCCAGGCTGTGGCTAAGCCATGTCTCCGCAGTATCCTTTCTTCCAGCAGTGCTAGTTCTGCAAGGTTCGCAGGAGAGCTTCTGTAAAGTTTGGAAGGTAGGAGACGAGTTACTGACGGAAGTAAAGCTGTGAGGACGGGGCGTGAGTCGTGCTTGAGTAGCTCAGTTGGTAGAGCACTTGCCCGCGAAAGGCAAAGGTCCCGAGTTCGAGTCTCGGTCGGGCACACAGTTTCAATCTGCCACGAAGTTCCATATCAGCGCACACTCCGCTGCAGAGTGAAAATCTCATTCTGGAAACATCCCCCAGGCTGTGGCTAAGCCATGTCTCCGCAGTATCCTTTCTTCCAGCAGTGCTAGTTCTGCAAGGTTCGCAGGAGAGCTTCTGTAAAGTTTGGAAGGTAGGAGACGAGTTACTGACGGAAGTAAAGCTGTGAGGACGGGGCGTGAGTCGTGCTTGGGTAGCTCAGTAGGTAGAGCACTTGCCCGGGAAAGGCAAAGGTCCCGAGTTCGAGTCTCGGTCGGGCACACAGTTTTAATCTGCCACGAAGTTCCATATCAGCGCACACTCCGCTGCAGAGTGAAAATCTCATTCTGGAAACATCCCCCAGGCTGTGGCTAAGCCATGTCTCCGCAGTATCCTTTCTTCCAGCAGTGCTAGTTCTGCAAGGTTCGCAGGAGAGCTTCTGTAAAGTTTGGAAGGTAGGAGACGAGTTACTGACGGAAGTAAAGCTGTGAGGACGGGGCGTGAGTCGTGCTTGAGTAGCTCAGTTGGTAGAGCACTTGCCCGCGAAAGGCAAAGGTCCCGAGTTCGAGTCTCGGTCGGGCACACAGTTTCAATCTGCCACGAAGTTCCATATCAGCGCACACTCCGCTGCAGAGTGAAAATCTCATTCTGGAAACATCCCCCAGGCTGTGGCTAAGCCATGTCTCCGCAGTATCCTTTCTTCCAGCAGTGCTAGTTCTGCAAGGTTCGCAGGAGAGCTTCTGTAAAGTTTGGAAGGTAGGAGACGAGTTACTGACGGAAGTAAAGCTGTGAGGACGGGGCGTGAGTCGTGCTTGGGTAGCTCAGTAGGTAGAGCACTTGCCCGCGAAAGGCAAAGGTCCCGAGTTCGAGTCTCGGTCGGGCACACAGTTTCAATCTGCCACGAAGTTCCATATCAGCGCACACTCCGCTGCAGAGTGAAAATCTCATTCTGGAAACATCCCCCAGGCTGTGGCTAAGCCATGTCTCCGCAGTATCCTTTCTTCCAGCAGTGCTAGTTCTGCAAGGTTCGCAGGAGAGCTTCTGTAAAGTTTGGAAGGTAGGAGACGAGTTACTGACGGAAGTAAAGCTGTGAGGACGGGGCGTGAGTCGTGCTTGAGTAGCTCAGTTGGTAGAGCACTTGCCCGCGAAAGGCAAAGGTCCCGAGTTCGAGTCTCAGTCGGGCACACAGTTTCAATCTGCCACGAAGTTCCATATCAGCGCACACTCCGCTGCAGAGTGAAAATCTCATTCTGGAAGCATCCCCCAGGCTGTGGCTAAGCCATGTCTCCGCAGTATCCTTTCTTCCAGCAGTGCTAGTTCTGCAAGGTTCGCAGGAGAGCTTCTGTAAAGTTTGGAAGGTAGGAGACGAGTTACTGACGGAAGTAAAGCTGTGAGGACGGGGCGTGAGTCGTGCTTGGGTAGCTCAGTAGGTAGAGCACTTGCCCGCGAAAGGCAAAGGTCCCGAGTTCGAGTCTCGGTCGGGCACACAGTTTCAATCTGCCACGAAGTTCCATATCAGCGCACACTCCGCTGCAGAGTGAAAATCTCATTCTGGAAACATCCCCCAGGCTGTGGCTAAGCCATGTCTCTGCAGTATCCTTTCTTCCAGCAGTGCTAGTTCTGCAAGGTTCGCAGGAGAGCTTCTGTAAAGTTTGGAAGGTAGGAGACGAGTTACTGACGGAAGTAAAGCTGTGAGGACGGGGCGTGAGTCGTGCTTGAGTAGCTCAGTTGGTAGAGCACTTGCCCGCGAAAGGCAAAGGTCCCGAGTTCGAGTCTCGGTCGGGCACACAGTTTCAATCTGCCACGAAGTTCCATATCAGCGCACACTCCGCTGCAGAGTGAAAATCTCATTCTGGAAGCATCCCCCAGGCTGTGGCTAAGCCATGTCTCCGCAGTATCCTTTCTTCCAGCAGTGCTAGTTCTGCAAGGTTCGCAGGAGAGCTTCTGTAAAGTTTGGAAGGTAGGAGACGAGTTACTGACGGAAGTAAAGCTGTGAGGACGGGGCGTGAGTCGTGCTTGAGTAGCTCAGTTGGTAGAGCACTTGCCCCCGAAAGGCAAAGGTCCCGAGTTTGAGTCTCGGTCGGGCACACAGTTTCAATCTGCCACGAAGTTCCATATCAGCGCACACTCCGCTGCAGAGTGAAAATCTCATTCTGGAAACATCCCCCAGGCTGTGGCTAAGCCATGTCTCCGCAGTATCCTTTCTTCCAGCAGTGCTAGTTCTGCAAGGTTCGCAGGAGAGCTTCTGTAAAGTTTGGAAGGTAGGAGACGAGTTACTGACGGAAGTAAAGCTGTGAGGACGGGGCGTGAGTCGTGCTTGGGTAGCTCAGTAAGTAGAGCACTTGCCCGCGAAAGGCAAAGGTCCCGAGTTCGAGTCTCGGTCGGGCACACAGTTTTAATCTGCCACGAAGTTCCATATCAGCGCACACTCCGCTGCAGAGTGAAAATCTCATTCTGGAAACATCCCCCAGGCTGTGGCTAAGCCATGTCTCCGCAGTATCCTTTCTTCCAGCAGTGCTAGTTCTGCAAGGTTCGCAGGAGAGCTTCTGTAAAGTTTGGAAGGTAGGAGACGAGTTACTGACGGAAGTAAAGCTGTGAGGACGGGGCGTGAGTCGTGCTTGAGTAGCTCAGTTGGTAGAGCACTTGCCCGCGAAAGGCAAAGGTCCCGAGTTCGAGTCTCGGTCGGGCACACAGTTTCAATCTGCCACGAAGTTCCATATCAGCGCACACTCCGCTGCAGAGTGAAAATCTCATTCTGGAAACATCCCCCAGGCTGTGGCTAAGCCATGTCTCCGCAGTATCCTTTCTTCCAGCAGTGCTAGTTCTGCAAGGTTCGCAGGAGAGCTTCTGTAAAGTTTGGAAGGTAGGAGACGAGTTACTGACGGAAGTAAAGCTGTGAGGACGGGGCGTGAGTCGTGCTTGAGTAGCTCAGTTGGTAGAGCACTTGCCCGCGAAAGGCAAAGGTCCCGAGTTCGAGTCTCGGTCGGGCACACAGTTTCAATCTGCCACGAAGTTCCATATCAGCGCACACTCCGCTGCAGAGTGAAAATCTCATTCTGGAAACATCCCCCAGGCTGTGGCTAAGCCATGTCTCCGCAGTATCCTTTCTTCCAGCAGTGCTAGTTCTGCAAGGTTCGCAGGAGAGCTTCTGTAAAGTTTGGAAGGTAGGAGACGAGTTACTGACGGAAGTAAAGCTGTGAGGACGGGGCGTGAGTCGTGCTTGGGTAGCTCAGTAGGTAGAGCACTTGCCCGCGAAAGGCAAAGGTCCCGAGTTCGAGTCTCGGTCGGGCACACAGTTTTAATCTGCCACGAAGTTCCATATCAGCGCACACTCCGCTGCAGAGTGAAAATCTCATTCTGGAAACATCCCCCAGGCTGTGGCTAAGCCATGTCTCCGCAGTATCCTTTCTTCCAGCAGTGCTAGTTCTGCAAGGTTCGCAGGAGAGCTTCTGTAAAGTTTGGAAGGTAGGAGACGAGTTACTGACGGAAGTAAAGCTGTGAGGACGGGGCGTGAGTCGTGCTTGAGTAGCTCAGTTGGTAGAGCACTTGCCCGCGAAAGGCAAAGGTCCCGAGTTCGAGTCTCGGTCGGGCACACAGTTTCAATCTGCCACGAAGTTCCATATCAGCGCACACTCCGCTGCAGAGTGAAAATCTCATTCTGGAAACATCCCCCAGGCTGTGGCTAAGCCATGTCTCCGCAGTATCCTTTCTTCCAGCAGTGCTAGTTCTGCAAGGTTCGCAGGAGAGCTTCTGTAAAGTTTGGAAGGTAGGAGACGAGTTACTGACGGAAGTAAAGCTGTGAGGACGGGGCGTGAGTCGTGCTTGGGTAGCTCAGTAGGTAGAGCACTTGCCCGCGAAAGGCAAAGGTCCCGAGTTCGAGTCTCGGTCGGGCACACAGTTTCAATCTGCCACGAAGTTCCATATCAGCGCACACTCCGCTGCAGAGTGAAAATCTCATTCTGGAAACATCCCCCAGGCTGTGGCTAAGCCATGTCTCCGCAGTATCCTTTCTTCCAGCAGTGCTAGTTCTGCAAGGTTCGCAGGAGAGCTTCTGTAAAGTTTGGAAGGTAGGAGACGAGTTACTGACGGAAGTAAAGCTGTGAGGACGGGGCGTGAGTCGTGCTTGAGTAGCTCAGTTGGTAGAGCACTTGCCCGCGAAAGGCAAAGGTCCCGAGTTCGAGTCTCGGTCGGGCACACAGTTTCAATCTGCCACGAAGTTCCATATCAGCGCACACTCCGCTGCAGAGTGAAAATCTCATTCTGGAAGCATCCCCCAGGCTGTGGCTAAGCCATGTCTCCGCAGTATCCTTTCTTCCAGCAGTGCTAGTTCTGCAAGGTTCGCAGGAGAGCTTCTGTAAAGTTTGGAAGGTAGGAGACGAGTTACTGACGGAAGTAAAGCTGTGAGGACGGGGCGTGAGTCGTGCTTGGGTAGCTCAGTAGGTAGAGCACTTGCCCGCGAAAGGCAAAGGTCCCGAGTTCGAGTCTCGGTCGGGCACACAGTTTCAATCTGCCACGAAGTTCCATATCAGCGCACACTCCGCTGCAGAGTGAAAATCTCATTCTGGAAACATCCCCCAGGCTGTGGCTAAGCCATGTCTCCGCAGTATCCTTTCTTCCAGCAGTGCTAGTTCTGCAAGGTTCGCAGGAGAGCTTCTGTAAAGTTTGGAAGGTAGGAGACGAGTTACTGACGGAAGTAAAGCTGTGAGGACGGGGCGTGAGTCGTGCTTGAGTAGCACAGTTGGTAGAGCACTTGCCCGCGAAAGGCAAAGGTCCCGAGTTCGAGTCTCGGTCGGGCACACAGTTTCAATCTGCCACGAAGTTCCATATCAGCGCACACTCCGCTGCAGAGTGAAAATCTCATTCTGGAAGCATCCCCCAGGCTGTGGCTAAGCCATGTCTCCGCAGTATCCTTTCTTCCAGCAGTGCTAGTTCTGCAAGGTTCGCAGGAGAGCTTCTGTAAAGTTTGGAAGGTAGGAGACGAGTTACTGACGGAAGTAAAGCTGTGAGGACGGGGCGTGAGTCGTGCTTGAGTAGCTCAGTTGGTAGAGCACTTGCCCGCGAAAGGCAAAGGTCCCGAGTTTGAGTCTCGGTCGGGCACACAGTTTCAATCTGCCACGAAGTTCCATATCAGCGCACACTCCGCTGCAGAGTGAAAATCTCATTCTGGAAACATCCCCCAGGCTGTGGCTAAGCCATGTCTCCGCAGTATCCTTTCTTCCAGCAGTGCTAGTTCTGCAAGGTTCGCAGGAGAGCTTCTGTAAAGTTTGGAAGGTAGGAGACGAGTTACTGACGGAAGTAAAGCTGTGAGGACGGGGCGTGAGTCGTGCTTGGGTAGCTCAGTAGGTAGAGCACTTGCCCGCGAAAGGCAAAGGTCCCGAGTTCGAGTCTCGGTCGGGCACACAGTTTTAATCTGCCACGAAGTTCCATATCAGCGCACACTCCGCTGCAGAGTGAAAATCTCATTCTGGAAACATCCCCCAGGCTGTGGCTAAGCCATGTCTCCGCAGTATCCTTTCTTCCAGCAGTGCTAGTTCTGCAAGGTTCGCAGGAGAGCTTCTGTAAAGTTTGGAAGGTAGGAGACGAGTTACTGACGGAAGTAAAGCTGTGAGGACGGGGCGTGAGTCGTGCTTGGGTAGCTCAGTAGGTAGAGCACTTGCCCGCGAAAGGCAAAGGTCCCGAGTTCGAGTCTCGGTCGGGCACACAGTTTCAATCTGCCACGAAGTTCCATATCAGCGCACACTCCGCTGCAGAGTGAAAATCTCATTCTGGAAACATCCCCCAGGCTGTGGCTAAGCCATGTCTCCGCAGTATCCTTTCTTCCAGCAGTGCTAGTTCTGCAAGGTTCGCAGGAGAGCTTCTGTAAAGTTTGGAAGGTAGGAGACGAGTTACTGACGGAAGTAAAGCTGTGAGGACGGGGCGTGAGTCGTGCTTGAGTAGCACAGTTGGTAGAGCACTTGCCCGCGAAAGGCAAAGGTCCCGAGTTCGAGTCTCGGTCGGGCACACAGTTTCAATCTGCCACGAAGTTCCATATCAGCGCACACTCCGCTGCAGAGTGAAAATCTCATTCTGGAAGCATCCCCCAGGCTGTGGCTAAGCCATGTCTCCGCAGTATCCTTTCTTCCAGCAGTGCTAGTTCTGCAAGGTTCGCAGGAGAGCTTCTGTAAAGTTTGGAAGGTAGGAGACGAGTTACTGACGGAAGTAAAGCTGTGAGGACGGGGCGTGAGTCGTGCTTGAGTAGCTCAGTTGGTAGAGCACTTGCCCGCGAAAGGCAAAGGTCCCGAGTTTGAGTCTCGGTCGGGCACACAGTTTCAATCTGCCACGAAGTTCCATATCAGCGCACACTCCGCTGCAGAGTGAAAATCTCATTCTGGAAACATCCCCCAGGCTGTGGCTAAGCCATGTCTCCGCAGTATCCTTTCTTCCAGCAGTGCTAGTTCTGCAAGGTTCGCAGGAGAGCTTCTGTAAAGTTTGGAAGGTAGGAGACGAGTTACTGACGGAAGTAAAGCTGTGAGGACGGGGCGTGAGTCGTGCTTGGGTAGCTCAGTAGGTAGAGCACTTGCCCGCGAAAGGCAAAGGTCCCGAGTTCGAGTCTCGGTCGGGCACACAGTTTTAATCTGCCACGAAGTTCCATATCAGCGCACACTCCGCTGCAGAGTGAAAATCTCATTCTGGAAACATCCCCCAGGCTGTGGCTAAGCCATGTCTCCGCAGTATCCTTTCTTCCAGCAGTGCTAGTTCTGCAAGGTTCGCAGGAGAGCTTCTGTAAAGTTTGGAAGGTAGGAGACGAGTTACTGACGGAAGTAAAGCTGTGAGGACGGGGCGTGAGTCGTGCTTGAGTAGCTCAGTTGGTAGAGCACTTGCCCGCGAAAGGCAAAGGTCCCGAGTTCGAGTCTCGGTCGGGCACACAGTTTCAATCTGCCACGAAGTTCCGTATCAGCGCACACTCCGCTGCAGAGTGAAAATCTCATTCTGGAAGCATCCCCCAGGCTGTGGCTAAGCCATGTCTCCGCAGTATCCTTTCTTCCAGCAGTGCTAGTTCTGCAAGGTTCGCAGGAGAGCTTCTGTAAAGTTTGGAAGGTAGGAGACGAGTTACTGACGGAAGTAAAGCTGTGAGGACGGGGCGTGAGTCGTGCTTGAGTAGCTCAGTTGGTAGAGCACTTGCCCGCGAAAGGCAAAGGTCCCGAATTCGAGTCTCGGTCGGGCACACAGTTTCAATCTGCCACGAAGTTCCATATCAGCGCACACTCCGCTGCAGAGTGAAAATCTCATTCTGGAAACATCCCCCAGGCTGTGGCTAAGCCATGTCTCCGCAGTATCCTTTCTTCCAGCAGTGCTAGTTCTGCAAGGTTCGCAGGAGAGCTTCTGTAAAGTTTGGAAGGTAGGAGACGAGTTACTGACGGAAGTAAAGATGTGAGGACGGGGCGTGAGTCGTGCTTGGGTAGCTCAGTAGGTAGAGCACTTGCCCGCGAAAGGCAAAGGTCCCGAGTTCGAGTCTCGGTCGGGCACACAGTTTTAATCTGCCACGAAGTTCCATATCAGCGCACACTCCGCTGCAGAGTGAAAATCTCATTCTGGAAACATCCCCCAGGCTGTGGCTAAGCCATGTCTCCGCAGTATCCTTTCTTCCAGCAGTGCTAGTTCTGCAAGGTTCGCAGGAGAGCTTCTGTAAAGTTTGGAAGGTAGGAGACGAGTTACTGACGGAAGTAAAGCTGTGAGGACGGGGCGTGAGTCGTGCTTGAGTAGCTCAGTTGGTAGAGCACTTGCCCGCGAAAGGCAAAGGTCCCGAGTTCGAGTCTCGGTCGGGCACACAGTTTCAATCTGCCACGAAGTTCCATATCAGCGCACACTCCGCTGCAGAGTGAAAATCTCATTCTGGAAACATCCCCCAGGCTGTGGCTAAGCCATGTCTCCGCAGTATCCTTTCTTCCAGCAGTGCTAGTTCTGCAAGGTTCGCAGGAGAGCTTCTGTAAAGTTTGGAAGGTAGGAGACGAGTTACTGACGGAAGTAAAGCTGTGAGGACGGGGCGTGAGTCGTGCTTGGGTAGCTCAGTAGGTAGAGCACTTGCCCGCGAAAGGCAAAGGTCCCGAGTTCGAGTCTCGGTCGGGCACACAGTTTTAATCTGCCACGAAGTTCCATATCAGCGCACACTCCGCTGCAGAGTGAAAATCTCATTCTGGAAACATCCCCCAGGCTGTGGCTAAGCCATGTCTCCGCAGTATCCTTTCTTCCAGCAGTGCTAGTTCTGCAAGGTTCGCAGGAGAGCTTCTGTAAAGTTTGGAAGGTAGGAGACGAGTTACTGACGGAAGTAAAGCTGTGAGGACGGGGCGTGAGTCGTGCTTGAGTAGCTCAGTTGGTAGAGCACTTGCCCGCGAAAGGCAAAGGTCCCGAGTTCGAGTCTCGGTCGGGCACACAGTTTCAATCTGCCACGAAGTTCCATATCAGCGCACACTCCGCTGCAGAGTGAAAATCTCATTCTGGAAACATCCCCCAGGCTGTGGCTAAGCCATGTCTCCGCAGTATCCTTTCTTCCAGCAGTGCTAGTTCTGCAAGGTTCGCAGGAGAGCTTCTGTAAAGTTTGGAAGGTAGGAGACGAGTTACTGACGGAAGTAAAGCTGTGAGGACGGGGCGTGAGTCGTGCTTGAGTAGCTCAGTTGGTAGAGCACTTGCCCGCAAAAGGCAAAGGTCCCGAGTTCGAGTCTCGGTCGGGCACACAGTTTCAATCTGCCACGAAGTTCCATATCAGCGCACACTCCGCTGCAGAGTGAAAATCTCATTCTGGAAACATCCCCCAGGCTGTGGCTAAGCCATGTCTCCGCAGTATCCTTTCTTCCAGCAGTGCTAGTTCTGCAAGGTTCGCAGGAGAGCTTCTGTAAAGTTTGGAAGGTAGGAGACGAGTTACTGACGGAAGTAAAGCTGTGAGGACGGGGCGTGAGTCGTGCTTGGGTATCTCAGTAGGTAGAGCACTTGCCCGCGAAAGGCAAAGGTCCCGAGTTCGAGTCTCGGTCGGGCACACAGTTTTAATCTGCCACGAAGTTCCATATCAGCGCACACTCCGCTGCAGAGTGAAAATCTCATTCTGGAAACATCCCCCAGGCTGTGGCTAAGCCATGTCTCCGCAGTATCCTTTCTTCCAGCAGTGCTAGTTCTGCAAGGTTCGCAGGAGAGCTTCTGTAAAGTTTGGAAGGTAGGAGACGAGTTACTGACGGAAGTAAAGCTGTGAGGACGGGGCGTGAGTCGTGCTTGAGTAGCTCAGTTGTTAGAGCACTTGCCCGCGAAAGGCAAAGGTCCCGAGTTCGAGTCTCGGTCGGGCACACAGTTTCAATCTGCCACGAAGTTCCATATCAGCGCACACTCCGCTGCAGAGTGAAAATCTCATTCTGGAAACATCCCCCAGGCTGTGGCTAAGCCATGTCTCCGCAGTATCCTTTCTTCCAGCAGTGCTAGTTCTGCAAGGTTCGCAGGAGAGCTTCTGTAAAGTTTGGAAGGTAGGAGACGAGTTACTGACGGAAGTAAAGCTGTGAGGACGGGGCGTGAGTCGTGCTTGGGTAGCTCAGTAGGTAGAGCACTTGCCCGCGAAAGGCAAAGGTCCCGAGTTCGAGTCTCGGTCGGGCACACAGTTTTAATCTGCCACGAAGTTCCATATCAGCGCACACTCCGCTGCAGAGTGAAAATCTCATTCTGGAAACATCCCCCAGGCTGTGGCTAAGCCATGTCTCCGCAGTATCCTTTCTTCCAGCAGTGCTAGTTCTGCAAGGTTCGCAGGAGAGCTTCTGTAAGTTTGGAAGGTAGGAGACGAGTTACTGACGGAAGTAAAGCTGTGAGGACGGGGCGTGAGTCGTGCTTGAGTAGCTCAGTTGGTAGAGCACTTGCCCGCGAAAGGCAAAGGTCCCGAGTTCGAGTCTCGGTCGGGCACACAGTTTCAATCTGCCACGAAGTTCCATATCAGCGCACACTCCGCTGCAGAGTGAAAATCTCATTCTGGAAACATCCCCCAGGCTGTGGCTAAGCCATGTCTCCGCAGTATCCTTTCTTCCAGCAGTGCTAGTTCTGCAAGGTTCGCAGGAGAGCTTCTGTAAAGTTTGGAAGGTAGGAGACGAGTTACTGACGGAAGTAAAGCTGTGAGGACGGGGCGTGAGTCGTGCTTGGGTAGCTCAGTAGGTAGAGCACTTGCCCGCGAAAGGCAAAGGTCCCGAGTTCGAGTCTCGGTCGGGCACACAGTTTTAATCTGCCACGAAGTTCCATATCAGCGCACACTCCGCTGCAGAGTGAAAATCTCATTCTGGAAACATCCCCCAGGCTGTGGCTAAGCCATGTCTCCGCAGTATCCTTTCTTCCAGCAGTGCTAGTTCTGCAAGGTTCGCAGGAGAGCTTCTGTAAAGTTTGGAAGGTAGGAGACGAGTTACTGACGGAAGTAAAGCTGTGAGGACGGGGCGTGAGTCGTGCTTGAGTAGCTCAGTTGGTAGAGCACTTGCCCGCGAAAGGCAAAGGTCCCGAGTTCGAGTCTCGGTCGGGCACACAGTTTCAATCTGCCACGAAGTTCCATATCAGCGCACACTCCGCTGCAGAGTGAAAATCTCATTCTGGAAACATCCCCCAGGCTGTGGCTAAGCCATGTCTCCGCAGTATCCTTTCTTCCAGCAGTGCTAGTTCTGCAAGGTTCGCAGGAGAGCTTCTGTAAAGTTTGGAAGGTAGGAGACGAGTTACTGACGGAAGTAAAGCTGTGAGGACGGGGCGTGAGTCGTGCTTGGGTAGCTCAGTAGGTAGAGCACTTGCCCGCGAAAGGCAAAGGTCCCGAGTTCGAGTCTCGGTCGGGCACACAGTTTTAATCTGCCACGAAGTTCCATATCAGCGCACACTCCGCTGCAGAGTGAAAATCTCATTCTGGAAACATCCCCCAGGCTGTGGCTAAGCCATGTCTCCGCAGTATCCTTTCTTCCAGCAGTGCTAGTTCTGCAAGGTTCGCAGGAGAGCTTCTGTAAAGTTTGGAAGGTAGGAGACGAGTTACTGACGGAAGTAAAGCTGTGAGGACGGGGCGTGAGTCGTGCTTGAGTAGCTCAGTTGGTAGAGCACTTGCCCGCGAAAGGCAAAGGTCCCGAGTTCGAGTCTCGGTCGGGCACACAGTTTCAATCTGCCACGAAGTTCCATATCAGCGCACACTCCGCTGCAGAGTGAAAATCTCATTCTGGAAACATCCCCCAGGCTGTGGCTAAGCCATGTCTCCGCAGTATCCTTTCTTCCAGCAGTGCTAGTTCTGCAAGGTTCGCAGGAGAGCTTCTGTAAAGTTTGGAAGGTAGGAGACGAGTTACTGACGGAAGTAAAGATGTGAGGACGGGGCGTGAGTCGTGCTTGGGTAGCTCAGTAGGTAGAGCACTTGCCCGCGAAAGGCAAAGGTCCCGAGTTCGAGTCTCGGTCGGGCACACAGTTTCAATCTGCCACGAAGTTCCATATCAGCGCACACTCCGCTGCAGAGTGAAAATCTCATTCTGGAAACATCCCCCAGGCTGTGGCTAAGCCATGTCTCCGCAGTATCCTTTCTTCCAGCAGTGCTAGTTCTGCAAGGTTCGCAGGAGAGCTTCTGTAAAGTTTGGAAGGTAGGAGACGAGTTACTGACGGAAGTAAAGCTGTGAGGACGGGGCGTGAGTCGTGCTTGGGTAGCTCAGTTGGTAGAGCACTTGCCCGCGAAAGGCAAAGGTCCCGAGTTCGAGTCTCGGTCGGGCACACAGTTTTAATCTGCCACGAAGTTCCATATCAGCGCACACTCCGCTGCAGAGTGAAAATCTCATTCTGGAAACATCCCCCAGGCTGTGGCTAAGCCATGTCTCCGCAGTATCCTTTCTTCCAGCAGTGCTAGTTCTGCAAGGTTCGCAGGAGAGCTTCTGTAAAGTTTGGAAGGTAGGAGACGAGTTACTGACGGAAGTAAAGCTGTGAGGACGGGGCGTGAGTCGTGCTTGAGTAGCTCAGTTGGTAGAGCACTTGCCCGCGAAAGGCAAAGGTCCCGAGTTCGAGTCTCGGTCGGGCACACAGTTTCAATCTGCCACGAAGTTCCATATCAGCGCACACTCCGCTGCAGAGTGAAAATCTCATTCTGGAAACATCCCCCAGGCTGTGGCTAAGCCATGTCTCCGCAGTATCCTTTCTTCCAGCAGTGCTAGTTCTGCAAGGTTCGCCGGAGAGCTTCTGTAAAGTTTGGAAGGTAGGAGACGAGTTACTGACGGAAGTAAAGATGTGAGGACGGGGCGTGAGTCGTGCTATGGTAGCTCAGTAGGTAGAGCACTTGCCCGCGAAAGGCAAAGGTCCCGAGTTCGAGTCTCGGTCGGGCACACAGTTTCAATCTGCCACGAAGTTCCATATCAGCGCACACTCCGCTGCAGAGTGAAAATCTCATTCTGGAAACATCCCCCAGGCTGTGGCTAAGCCATGTCTCCGCAGTATCCTTTCTTCCAGCAGTGCTAGTTCTGCAAGGTTCGCAGGAGAGCTTCTGTAAAGTTTGGAAGGTAGGAGACGAGTTACTGACGGAAGTAAAGATGTGAGGACGGGGCGTGAGTCGTGCTTGGGTAGCTCAGTAGGTAGAGCACTTGCCCGCGAAAGGCAAAGGTCCCGAGTTCGAGTCTCGGTCGGGCACTCAGTTTTACTCTGCCAGGAAGTTTTTCATATCAGCGCGCACTCCGCTGCAGAGTGAAAATCTCATTCTGGAAACATCCCCCAAGCTGTGGCTAAGCCATGTCTCCGCAGTATCCTTTCTTCCAGCAGTGCTAGTTCTGCAAGGTTCGCAGGAGAGCTTCTGTAAAGTTTGGAAGGTAGGAGACGAGTTACTGACGGAAGTAAAGATGTGAGGACGGGGCGTGAGTCGTGCTTGGGTAGCTCAGTTGGTAGAGCACTTGCCCGCGAAAGGCAAAGGTCCCGAGTTCAAGTCTCGGTCGGGCACACAGTTTTAATCTGCCACGAAGTTCCATATCAGCGCACACTCCGCTGCAGAGTGAAAATCTCATTCTGGAAACATCCCCCAGGCTGTGGCTAAGCCATGTCTCCGCAGTATCCTTTCTTCCAGCAGTGCTAGTTCTGCAAGGTTCGCAGGAGAGCTTCTGTAAAGTTTGGAAGGTAGGAGACGAGTTACTGACGGAAGTAAAGATGTGAGGACGGGGCGTGAGTCGTGCTTGGGTAGCTCAGTAGGTAGAGCACTTGCCCGCGAAAGGCAAAGGTCCCGAGTTCGAGTCTCGGTCGGGCACTCAGTTTTACTCTGCCAGGAAGTTTTTCATATCAGCGCGCACTCCGCTGCAGAGTGAAAATCTCATTCTGGAAACATCCCCCAGGCTGTGGCTAAGCCATGTCTCCGCAGTATCCTTTCTTCCAGCAGTGCTAGTTCTGCAAGGTTCGCAGGAGAGCTTCTGTAAAGTTTGGAAGGTAGGAGACGAGTTACTGACGGAAGTAAAGATGTGAGGACGGGGCGTGAGTCGTGCTTGGGTAGCTCAGTTGTTAGAGCACTTGCCCGCGAAAGGCAAAGGTCCCGAGTTCGAGTCTCGGTCGGGCACACAGTTTTAATCTGCCACGAAGTTCCATACCAGCGCACACTCCGCTGCAGAGTGAAAATCTCATTCTGGAAACATCCCCCAGGCTGTGGCTAAGCCATGTCTCCGCAGTATCCTTTCTTCCAGCAGTGCTAGTTCTACAAGGTTCGCAGGAGAGCTTCTGTAAAGTTTGGAAGGTAGGAGACGAGTTACTGACGGAAGTAAAGCTGTGAGGACGGGGCGTGAGTCGTGCTTGGGTAGCTCAGTTGGTAGAGCACTTGCCCGCGAAAGGCAAAGGTCCCGAGTTCGAGTCTCGGTCGGGCACACTGTTTTAATCTGCCAGGAAGTTTCATATCAGCGCGCACTCCGCTGCAGAGTGAAAATCTCATTCTGAATCCGCTGGCTACTTGCGCGCTCCCAAGTGCCAGGCTTATTCTAGCCGCAAGCTGGGACACGGTCGTGAACTGAACACCGACCCGAATAGAGAAAAAATTTCCTTCACTTCACAGCTGTGGTTATAAATAATCAGACTAATGGTTTCGGTCTATAATGCCATCTTCAGACCTGTTTTACAAAAACATGTCCTAATATACTGAAGCCGTAGTGGCATCGTCAAATGCTCAACAATAAATCAGCGCCAGCATTATTAAGTACATACATGGTGTTACAAAAAGCTACGGTCAAACTTTCAGGAAACATTCCTGACACACAAATAAAGAAAATATGTTATTTGGACATGTGTCCGGAAACGCTTGCTTTCCATGTTAGAGCTCATTTTATTACTTCTCTTCAAATCACATTAATCGTGGAATGGAAACACACAGCAACAGGACGTACCAGCGTGACTTCAAACACTTTGTTACAGCAAATGTTCAAAATGTCCTCCTTAGCGAGGATACATGCATCCACCCTCCGTCGCATGGAATCCCTGATGCGCTGATGCAGCCCTGGAGAATGGCGTATTGTATCACAGCCGTCCACAATACGAGCACGAAGAGTCTCTACATTTGGTACCGGGGTTGCGTAGACAAGAGCTTTCAAATGCCCCCATAAATGAAAGTCGAGAGGGTTGAGATCAGGAGAGCGTGAAGCCCATGGAACTGGTCCGCCTCTACCAATCCATCGGTCACCTAATCTGTTGTTGAGAGGCGTACGAACACTTCTGCTGAAATGTGCAGGAGCTCCATCGTGCATGAACCACATGTTGTGTCGTACTTGTAAAGGCACATGTTCTAGCAGCACAGGTAGAGTATCCCGTATGAAATCGTGATAACGTGCTCCATTGACCGTAGGCGGAATAACATGGGGCCCAATCCAGACATCACCAACAATGCCTGCCCAAAAGTTCACAGAAAATCTGTGTAGATGACGTGATGGCACAATTGCGTGCGGATTCACGTCAGCCCACACATGTTGATTGTGAAAATTTACAATTTGATCACGTTGGAATGAAGCCTCATCCGTAAAGAGAACATTTGGACTGAAATGAGGATTGACACATTGTCGGATGAACCATTCGCAGAAGTGTACCCGTGGAGGCCAATCAGCTGCTGATAGTGCCTGCACACGCTGTACACGGTACGGAAACAACTGGTTCTCCCGTAGCACTCTCCATACAGTGACGTGGTCAACGTTACCTTGTACAGCAGCAACTTCTCTGACGCTGACATTAGGGTTATCGTCAACTGCACGAAGAATTGCCTCGTCCATTGCAGGTGTCCTCGTCGTTCTAGGTCTTCCCCAGTCACGATTCATAGGCTGGAATGTTCCGTGCTCCCTATGACGCCGATCAATTGCTTCGAACGTCTTCCTGTCGGGACACCTTCCTTCTGGAAATCTGTCTCGATACAAACGTACCGCGCCACGGCTATTGCGCCGTGCTCATCCATATATCAAATGGGCATCTGCCAACTCCGCATTTGTAAACATTGCACTGACTGGAAAACCACGTTCGTGATGAACACTAACCTGTTGACGCTACGTACTGATGTGCTTGATGCCAGTGCTGTAGAGCAATGAGTCGCATGTCAACACAAGCACCGAAGTCAACATTACCTTCTTTCAATTGGGCCAACTGGCGGTGAATCGAGGAAGTACAGTACATATTGACGGAACTAAAATGAGCTCTAACGTGGAAAGTAAGCGTTTCCGGACACATGTCCACTTAAAATGTTTTCTTTCTTTGTGTGTGAGGATTGTTTCCTGAAAGTTTGGCCGTACCTTTTTGTAACACCCTGTATGCATTATACTATATACAAGAGTCATCTTGTCCATAGCAGTACTATTCAAAACAAACTGTGGGCAGGCATGCTTTTATTAAGTGATATACACTCTTGTATATAGTAGAATGCATACAGGGTGCTACAAAAAGGTACGGCCAAACTTTCAGGAAACATTCCTCGCACACAAAGAAAGAAAATATTTTATGTGGACATGTGTCCGGAAACGCTTAATTTCCATGTTAGAGCTCATTTTAGTTTCGTCAATACGTAGTGTACTTCCTCGATTCTTCGAGAGTTGGCCCAATTGAAGGAAGGTAACGTTGACTTCGGTGCTTGTGTTGACATGCGACTCATTGCTCTACAGTACTAGCATCAAGCACATCAGTACGTAGCGTCAACATAGGTTTTTCATATCAGATGCGTTGTACTGCGACGTACTGTCAGGTACACCATATCAGCGACCTCAGTAGTCATTAGACATCGTGAGAGAGCAGAATGGGGCGCTCCACGGAACTCACGGACTTCGAACGTAGTCAGCTGATTGGGTGTCACTTGTGTCATACGTCTGGACGCGAGATTTCGCACTCCTAAACATCCCTAGGTCCACTGTTTCCGATGTGATAGTAAAGTGGAAACGTGAAGGGACACGTACAGCACAAAAGCGTACAGGCCGACCTCGTCTGTTGACTGACAGAGACTGCCGACAGTTGAAGAGAGTCGTAATGCGTAATAGGCGCATATCTATCCACACCATCACACAGGAATTCCAAACTGCATCACGATCCACTGCAAGTACTATGACAGTTAGGCGGGTGGTGAGAAAACTTGGATTTTATGGTCGAGCGGCTGCTCATAAGCGACACATCAGGCCGGTAAATGCCAAACGACGCCTCGCTTGGTGTAAGGAGCGTAAACATTGGACGACTGAACAGTGGAAAAACGTTGTGTGGAGTGACGAATCACGGTACACAATGTGGCGACCCGATGGCAGGGCGTGGGTATGGAGAATGCCCGGTCAACGCCATCTCCCAGCGTGTGTAGTGCCAACAGAAAAATTCGGAGCCGGTGGTGTTATGGTGTGGTCGTGTTTTTCGTTGTTTTGCTTGGCACTATCACAGCACAGGCCTACATTGAGGTTTTAAGTAACTTCTTGCTACCCACTGTTGAAGAGCAATTCGGTGATGGCGATTGTATTAACACGGTCGACCATCTGTTCATAACGCACGGCCTGTGGCGGAGTGGTTACACGACAGTAACATCTTTGTAATGGACTGGTCTGCACAGAGTCCTGGCCTGAATCCTATAGAGCATCTTTGGGATGTTTTGGAACGCCGACTTCGTGCCAGGCCTCACCGACCGACATCGATACCTCTCCTCCGTCCAGCACTCCGTGAAGATTGGGCTGCCATTCCCCAAGAAACTTTCCACCATCTGATTGAACGTATGTCTGCGACAGTGGAAGCTGTCATCAAGGCTAAGGGTAGGCCAACACCATATTGAATTCCAGCATTGCCGCTGGAGGGCGCCACAAGCTTGTTAGTAATTTTCAACCAGGTGTCCGCTTACTTTTAATCACATGGTGTATGAGCAGTTGTTCATATTCGCTTCTGTGAAACACGTCGCTTCTACCGAACAAGTGTTCGTAGCTCTTCAAGGTATGCATTTTCCACGACGTGGTACTACTCACTTTTTGTTTGGGATTTCGTCCTCCGAAAATATGGAAAACAAAGCACTTGGAGTAGATTTGTTTCGCACTATTGTATTGTATGTTAACCGGGGGCCTAGAAAGGACGGAGAGGCTCCGTCCCCGCCGCAGCGGTCCACAACCCCACGACGACTACCCCAGTCCACTTCACCCCTCCGCCGCCCCACACCGAGCCCAGGGTTATTGTGCGGTTCGGCCCCCGGTGGACCCCCACGGAACGTCTAACACCAGACGAGTGTAACCCCTATGAAACTTCGTGGCAGATTAAAACTGTGTGCCCGACCGAGACTCGATCTCGGGACCTTTGCCTTTCGCGGGCAACTGCTCTACCATCTGAGCTACCGAAGCACGACTCACGCCCGGTACTCACAGCTATACTTCTGCCAGTATCTCGTCTCCTACCTTCCAAACTTCCTGGTAGAGCACTTGCCCGCGAAAGGCAAAGGTCCCGAGTTCGAGTCTCGGTCGGGCACACAGTTTTAATCTGCCACGGGAGTTTCATATCAGCGCACACTCCGCTGCAGAGTGAAAATCTCATTCTGTAACCCCTATGTTTGCGTGGTGGATTAATGGCGGTGTACGCGTACGTGGAGAATTTGCGCAGCAATCGCCGACATAAAGTGTACCTGAAGCGGAATAAGTGGAACCAGCCGACATTCGCCGATGGAAAACCGCCAAAAACCATCCACAGACCGGCCGGTTCACCGGACCTCGACACGAGTCTGCCGGCCGGAAAGTGTTGTTGGCTTGGCTGATACAGGGGAGGGTACCAAACAGCCACGTGATCGGTCGCATAGGATTAAGGAAAGATGGGAAGGAATGCAGCCTTCCTATTTCAAAGGACCCGGCCCAGCATTAGCCTTAAGCGATTTAGGGAAACCACGGGAAACCTAAATCACGATGGCTGGACGCGGGTTTGACACGTCGTTCTCCCGAATGCGATCCCAGTGTGCTAGCCACTGCGCCACTTCACTCGGAGAAGAAAGTGTGGTGAGTAAGGGTTGTAGAGGCAGATCAAGCTTGAGTAGAGCAAAGAGAAAGAACAGTTTGTAGGTTGCATGTGATCAGAAGTATGTGGACTCCTGGTTCAGCCGTGCGGTTCTAGGCGCTGCAGTCTGGAACCGCGAGACCGCTACGGTCGCAGGTTCGAATCCGGCCTCGGGCATGGACGTGTGTGATGTCCTTAGGTTAGTTAGGTTTAACTAGTTCTAAGTTCTAGGGGACTAATGACCTCAGAAGTTGAGTCCCATAGTTCTCAGAGCCATTTGAACCATTCTTGAACTCCTGGCTGAAAATTACTTACAGGTTCGTGGCGCCCTCCATCTGGTTGGTTGGTAGTTTTGGGGAAGGAGACCAGACAGCGAGGTCAGCGGTATCATCGGATTAGGGAAGGACGGTGAAGGAAGTCGGCCGTGCCCTTTGAAAGGAACCATCCCGGCATTTGCCTGGAGCGATTTAGGGAAATCACGGAAAACCTAAATCAGGATGGCCGGACGCGGGATTGAACCGTCGTCCTCCCGAATGCGAGTCCAGTGTCTAACCAGCCCTCCATCGGTAATGCTGGAATTCAGTATGGTGTTGGCCTACCCTTAGCCTTGATGACAGCTTCCACTCTTGCAGGCATACGTTCAGTCAGGTGCTGGAAGGATCCTTGGGGAATGGCGGCCCCATCTTCGCAGAGTACTGCACTGAGGAGAGGTATCGACGTCGGTCGGTGAGGCCAGGAGTGAATTCAGCGTTCGAAAACATCCCAAAGTTGTTGTATAGGATTCAGGTCAGAACTCTGTGCAGGCCAGCCCATTACAGGGACATTGTCGTGTAGCCACTCCGCCACAGGCCGTACATTATGAATAGATGCTCGATCGTGTTGAAAGATGTAATCTGCATTCCCGAATTGCTCTTCAACACTGGGACGCACGAAGGTGCTTAAAACATCAATGTAGGCCTGTGCTGTGATAGTGCCACGCAAAAAACAAGGGGTGCAAGCCTCCTCCATGAAAAACACGACCGCCGGCCGGGGTGGCCGTGCGGTTCTAGGCGCTACAGTCTGGAACCGCGCGACCGTTACGGTCGCAGGTTCGAATCCTGCCTCGGGCATGGACGTGTATGATGTCCTTAGGTTAGTTAGGTTTAAGTAGTTCTGTTCTCGGGGACTGATGACCTTGGAAGTTAAGTCCCATAAAGATCAGAGACTTTTGAGCCAAAAACACGTCCGCACCATAACACCACCGCCTTCGAGTTTCACTGTTGGCACTACACACGCTGGCAGATGACGTTCACCGGGCATCGAATCGCCACATTGTGTACCGTGATTCGTCACTCCACAAGGCGTTTTTCCACTGTTGAATCGTCCAATGTTTACGCTCCTTACACCAATCGAGACGACGTTTGGCATTTACCGGCGTGATGTGTGGCTTCTGAGCAGCCGCTCGACCGTGAAATCCAAGTTTTCTCATTCCAACTAACTGTCATAGTGTTAATGTGGATCCTGATGCAGTTTGGAATTCCTGTGTGACAGTCTGGATAGGTGTCCGCCTATTACACATTACGACCCTTTTCAACTGTCGGCGGTCTCTGTCAGTCAACAGACGACGGCGGCCAGTACGCTTTTGTGCTGTACGTGTCCCTTCACGTTTCCACTTCACTGTCACATCATGAACAGTGGAGCTAAGGATGTTTATGAGTATGGAAATGTCTCGTACAGACGTATGACACAAGTGACACCCAATCACCTGAACACGTTCAAAGGCTGTGAGTTCTGTGGAGCGCCCCATTCTGCTCTCTGATGATGTGTAATGACTACTGAGGTCGCGCTGATATGGAGTAGGTGGTAGTAGGTAGCAACACAATTGACGTAATATGAAAAACGTATGTTTTTAGGGGTGTCGAGAGGTATCGTGTAGCATGGAGAGCTACACCATACCAGCCTTGTGAGTCAAGACAGCAAAGACAATAACAACATCTATGTTATAGGGTCGTCTTAAATGCTGGTACGGAGTAGTTACGACCTTCCCAACCGTTCTGTGTAAAGCGGACATCTGCTACATTCTAAAGGCAGCTCCGCGCGGTTAGAGCAGGAAGTGCACGCTGCCTGGCAAAAACAAGGTGCGCCCACTGATTGCGACATTCTGCGTGACTTGCAGCTCAATCACTGTCAGTCTGCTGAAGGGCAGGCATTCGTCATAATAGGTGTGACTGGCCGCCGCTACTTCCTGGATATGACAGCACTCGCTATGCCCCAGGGACACTAGCTCTTCCCGGTAGCAGCTAGCCAGGAACCGGCCACTAGATTGTGTAGATCATCGCAGAAGGCCGTTGCTTACAGCGCCACAAAAAGGCGCAAGCCTTCTGCGGGCCAAGCAGCGGAGAATGCACAGTGACTGTAGTGGCTGGAGGCATCTAGTGTCGTCCGACGAGTCGCAGTTTCGCCTCTTTTCAAATGGCGCTAGGCGTCCAGTGTAGTGAAGTCCCACTGAGGTTCCTCAACAGAAGTGTACGGAAGGTGTGGTTCACACCAGAGGGGGCTCTGGGATGTTATACGGGTATTTTTCGTACTACAACTTGGACAGAAATAGTACACTAAACTAAACTCCACCTGAAGAGGCCACGAAGGCCCAACGGTACCGACCGACCGCCGTGTCATCCTCAGCCCACAGGCGGCACTGGACGAGGATACAGAGGGGCATGTGGTCAGCATACTGCTCTCCCAGCCGTTGTCAGTTTTCGTGACCGTTGTCGCTACTCCTCCATCAACTAGCTCCTCAATTGGCCTCACAAGGGCCGAGTGCACCGCACTTGCCGACAGCACTCGGCAGACCCGGACAGTGACCAACCCAAACAGCAGTCGGCAGGCCGGGACGGTGACCAATCCAAACAGCACTTGGCCAGCCTGGATGGTGACCAATCCAAACAGCACTCGGCAAGCCGGGACGGTGACCAATCCAAACAGCACTCGGCAGGCCGTGATTGTGACCAATCCAAACAGCACTCAGCAGGCCGGGATTGTGACCAATCCAAACAGTACTCGGCAGGCCGGGACAGTGACCAATCCAAACAGCAGTCGGCAGGCCGGGACAGTGGCCAATCCAAACAGCACTCAGCAGGCACGGATGGTGACCAATCCAAAGAGCAATCTGCAAGCCCGGACCGTGACCAATCCAAACAGCACTCGGCAGACCAGGACGGTGACCAATCCAAACAGCACTCAGCAGGCCGGGACAGTGACCAATCCAAACAGCACTCGGCAGGCCGGGACGGTGACCAATCCAAACAGCCGTCGGCAGGCCGGGACGGTGACCAATCCAAACAGCACTCGGCAAGCCGGGACGGTGTCCAATCCAAACAGCACTCGGCAGGCCAGGACGGTGACCAATCCAAACAGCACTCGGCAGGCCGGGACGGTGACCAATCCAAACAGCACTCGGCAGGCCGGGACAGTGACCAATCCAAACAGCACTCGGCAAACCGGGACGGTGACCAATCCAAACAGCACTCGGCAGGCCGGGACGGTGACCAATCCAAACAGCACTCGGCAGGCCCGGATGGTGACAAATCCAAACAGCACTCGGCAGGCCAGGACGGTGACCAATCCGAACAGCACTTGGCAGGCCCGGACGGTGACCAATCAGAGTGCTGGCCGAGCCAAACACTGCTTCTCTTCAGTGATCTCACGAGAACTGGTGTTAGCACCGCGGCAGGTCTGTTGGCACAGTGATGAGATTGTGAAGTGGAAATGTGAAGGAAGAACCAGAGCTAAACCAAGACCAGGAACACTCCATGGACAGCTGGACAGGCACCGTCCACTACTGTGGAGGGTGGTTGTAAAAAATAGTACGAAATCAGCAGAAAGAATCACTTGTTAGTACCAAAGTGATACCAGCAGTCCATATTATGTGTAGGCAGTTAAATCGAATGGGTTACAATGGTTGGATAGCTCCCTGTGAGCCACACATTGCTCTAGTCGACACTAAGCGATCCTTGAGGTGGTGTAAAGACTGACAGCACTGGACAGTGGATGACTGGGACGTGTGACTTGGAGTGATGGCCGCGCTGTAGGCTGTGGCAAGGCGATGGAAGGGTTTGGAGTTGTGGAATGCCTAGAGTACACTACCTGCCATCACGTGCATTGCGAGCATTTAAATATGGAGGAGGTGGTGTTACTGTATGGGGTTTTTGTTAGGGTGTGGTCCCCTTATTCCACAAGACATCAGTAAGTACGGAGTGATATGAACACATTTTACGGCACAGTGAACTATGTACAATAAAGAAACAGTTTGGAAACGATCATTGTTTCTATGAGCAAGAAAATCCACTGTGTTATAACTGGTGAGGCAGTGGTTTTCGGATAGTTGTTGTTGTTGTTGTTGTTGTGGTCTTCAGTACTGAGACTGGTTTGATGCAGCTCTCCATGCTACTCTATCCTGTGCAAGCGTCTTCATCTCCCAGTACTTACTGCAACCTACATCCTTCTGAATCTGCTTAGTGCATTCACCTCTTGGTCTCCCCCTACGATTTTTACCTCCCACACTTCCCTCTGATACTAAATTGGTGGTCCATTGATGCCTCATAATATGTCCTACCAAGGGGTCCCTTCTCCTAGTCAATTTGTGCCACAAACTCCTCTTCTCCCAAATTCTATTCAATACCTCCTCATTGAGTTATGTGATCTACCCATCTAATCTTCAGCATTCTTGTGTAGCACCACATTTCGGAAGCTTCTATTCTCTTCTTGTCCAAACTATTTATCGTCCATGTTTGTCTTCCAACAACCATACAGTAAAGCTGCATGCCCTTGGGAAAAATTATGGCTGTGATTTCCCCTTGCTTTCAGCCATTCGTGTTACAAGGCCAGATCAGTCAATCATCCAGACTGTTGCCCCTGCAACTGCTGAAAAGGCTGCTGACCGTGTTCAAATGTTCAAAATGTTCAAATGTGTGTGAAATCTTATGGGACTTTACTGCTAAGTTCATCAGTCCCTAAGCTTAGACACACACCCCAGGAGAAACACACACACTCATGCCCGAGGGAGGACTCAAACCTCTGCCAGGGCCAGCCGCACAGTCCATGACTGCAGCGCCTTAGCCCGTTTGGCTAATCGTGCACTGCCCATCTTCAGGAACCACACGTTTGTCTGGCCTCTCTACAGATACCCTCCATTGTGGTTGCACCTACGGTAATGCTATCTGTATTGCTGAGGCACGCAAGCCTCCCCACCAGTGGCAAGTTCCACGGTTCGTGGTTCATGGTGGTGCGGATAGTAACATTCCTGAAATGGACTAGCCTGCCCAGAGTCCCAACCTCAATCCAAAGCAACATCTGAGGGGTGGCTTAGAATGTCAATGTCGCTCCAAACCTAAGTGTCCGACTTGGCTGCTTCCCCAGGTTTCGGCTGGTGAAGAAGAATGGGTTACCATTCCTCCAAAGATATTCAGGCATCTCACTGAAAGTGTCGCAGCAGTGATCAAGCATCATAAGGATGAAGGGTGGCTGGTTGGATGATTTGGGGGAGAGGACCAAACAGTGGAGTCATCGGTCTCAAGGGCAGAGAGTTGACGAGGGACGTCTTAGAATGTTGCCGGCCAAAGTGGCTGTGTGGTTCTGGCACTGCAGTCTGGAACCGCGAGTCCGCTACGGTCGCAGGTTCGAATCCTGCCTCGGGCATGGATGTGTGTGATGTCCTTAGGTTAGTTATGTTTAACTAGTTCTAAGTTCTACGGGACTAATGACCTCAGAAGTTCGATAGTGCTCAGAGCCATTTGAACCATTTTTTAGAATCTCGACGTCGCTCTCCAGATGTAAGTGTCCAAGCTATGCTTCCCCTGGTGTCGGCTCTTGAGGAAGTATGGGTTGCCATTCCTCCACAGACATTCAGGCACCTCGCTTAAAGCGTCGCCAGCAGTGTTCAAGCCATCATAAGGGCGAAGGGTTGGTTGGTTGGATGATTTGGGTGAGAGAACCAAATAGGGAGGTAATCGGTCTCAAGGGCAGGGAGTTGATGAGGGATGTCTTAGAACGCCGACGTTGCTTACCAGTCCTAAGCGTGCAAGCTATGCTTGCCCTGGTTTCGACTGTCGAGGAAGAATGGGTTGCCATTCCTCCAGAGACATTCAGGTACCTCACTGAAAGTGCCCCCAGCAGTGTACAAGCCATGATAACGGCGAAGGGTTGGTTGATATGGGATTTGGGGGAGGGGACCAAACAGCGAGGTCATATGTCCCATGGGCAAAGGGTTGACACACCACGTATTAATGTCCAGTAACAGCTGTCCAGATGATCTGATACTGTATATCCGACACACAGGATCCATCCTTACACTTTGGTGATGGTCGTGCGACTGCCATTACTTGTGCGCAAATAA
The DNA here is from genome assembly GCF_021461385.2 of Schistocerca piceifrons. Taxonomy (NCBI): domain Eukaryota; kingdom Metazoa; phylum Arthropoda; class Insecta; order Orthoptera; family Acrididae; genus Schistocerca; species Schistocerca piceifrons. Next base: position 81,298,205 of record NC_060148.1, read on the forward strand.
AAATTCGCCACTACAGTATTTGATAGTTGCACGGTGTCCTTGTTTCAATACATTGACCCTATAGAGGCGTCTTGTGGAACGCGACGAGAGGAAGGGGGGGGGGGGGGCAGGCAGACAAGACAAGTGCGTGCGTGTGTTTACAGCGGTGGCTGGTGAATGGTGTCGCCATTCATGCGCCAGCCGGTCGCGTCAATGGCCGGTCGCTGGCGCCAGCTTAATGGCGCCACTTACGCAAAGAGGCCCCGCTATCTGCTGGTCTGACGCCATCTCAAGGACCGCGCGTCCTGCTTGCCACTCACTTCGTCAGATAAGGGCGACGGCGCGTCAGAGGCTCCAGCCGCGGGTCACTCGGCGGTCACTGGGAGGGCGCCCCACCAACCGGCGACCACTGGATCGCCGTCCCCGAGGCGACGCGAGGAACAGAAACGCCGTCGCAGTCGGCGCGCAGTCGCTCCAGCTGGCCCCGTCTCGCTGTTTGCTGGCTGACCCCTCCAGTTGAGAAATTTACTCACGCCGTGTTGCGTCACCGTCCTCGAATTGGATCCGCGATTTATTGGAGGATGGGCCTGGCGATAAAGTGTTGCTCCACGCCTATGGTACGCAGTATTTCTTGAACATGTTCTCAGTTCGAATATAACAAACTTTCATGAGACTGAGAAACTTAAGTCCCCGAATCAGTACGGTTTTAGGAACAATCTACATCTACATGGATACTCTGCAAATCACATTTAAGTGCCTGGCAGAGGGTTCATCGAACCACCTTCACAATTCTCTATTATTCCAATCTTGTATAGCGCGCGGAAAGAATCAACACCTATATCTTTCCGTTCGAACTCTGATTTCCCTTACTTTATCTTGGTGATCGTTCCTCTCTATGTAGGTCGGTGTCAACAAAATATTTTCGCATTCGCAGGAGAAAGTTGGTGATTGGAATTTCGTGAGAAGACTCCGTCGCAACGAAAAACGCCTTTCTTGTAATAATTTCCAGCCCAAATCCTGTATCATTTCTGTGACCCTCTCTCCCATATTTGGCGATAATACAAAGCGTCCTGCCTTCTTTGAACTTTTTCGATGTACTCCATCAGTCCTATATGGTAAGGATTCCACACTGCGCAGCAGTTTTCTAAAAGAGGACGGACAAGCGTAGTGCAGGCAATCTCCTTAGTAGGTCTGTTACATTTTCTAAGTGTCCTGCCAATGAAACGCAGTCTTTGGTTAGCCTTCCCCACAACATTTTCTGTGTGTTCCTTCCAATTCAAATTGTTCGTAACTGTAATACCTAGGTATTTAGTTGAATTTACGGCTTTTAGAAGAGAGTGATTTATCGTGTAACCGAAGTTTAACGTGTTCCTCTTAGTACCCATGTGGATGACCTCACACTTTTCGTTATTTAAGGTCAACTGCCACTTTTCGCACCATTCCGATATTTCTTCTAAATCTTTTGCAGTTTGTTTTGATCTTCTGATGACTTTATTAGTCGATAAACAACAGCGTCATCTGCAAACAACCGAAGACGGCTGCTCAGATTGTCTCCCAAATCGTTTATATGGATAAGGAACTCCAAAGGGCCTATAACACTTCCTTGGGGAACGCCAGAAATCACTTCTGTTTTACTCGATGACTTTCCGTCAATTACTACGAACTGTGAGCTCTCTGACAGAAAATCGCAAATCCAGTCACATAACTGAGGCGATATTCCATAAGCACGCAATTTTACCACGAACCGCTTGTGTGGTAAAGTGTCAAAAGCCTTCCGGAAATCCTGGAATACGGAATCGATGTGAAATCCCTTGTCAATAGCAATCAACACTTCATGTGAATAAAGAGCTAGTTGTGTTTCACAAGAACGATGTTTTCTAAACCCATGTTCATTCTGTGTCAATAGACCGTTTCGTTCGGTGTAATTCATAGTGTTCGATCACAATATATGTTCCAAAATTCTGCTGCATATCGACGTTAACGATATGGGGCTGTAATATAGTGGATTACTGCTACTACCTTGCTTGAATATTGGTGTGACCTGTGCAACTTTCCAGTCTTCAGGTACGGATCTTTCGTCGAGCGAACGGTTGTATATGATTGTTACGTATGGAGCTAATGCATCAGTACACTCGGAAAGGAACCTAATTGGTATACAGTCTGGACCAGAAGACTTGCTTTTAATAAGTGATTTGTTTCACTACTCTGCGGATATTTGCTTCTACGTTATGTTGGCAGCTGTTCTCGATTCTAATTCTGGAATATTTACTTCGTCTTCTTTTGTGAAGGCATTTCGGAAGGCTGTGTTTAGTAAATCTGCTTTGGCAGCACTGTCTTCGATAGTATCTCCATTGCTATCGCGCAGAGAAGGCATTGATTGTTTCTAGCCGTAACATACTTCACATACGACCAGAATCTCATTGGATTTTCTGCCAGGTTTCGAGACAACGTTTCGTTGTGGAAACTGTTATAGGCGTCTCGTATTGAACTCCGCGCTAAGTTTCGAGCTTCTGTAAAGGATCGCCAATCTTGGGGATTTTGCGTCTGTTTTAATTTGGCATGTTTGTTTCGTTGTTTCTGCAACGGTGACTCGTGGAAACTCAGCTTGCCCTTTTCTCTCATGATAGACTGTGAACTCTGGATAAAGGGCAACAGGCAGTTTCAGTTTCCTAGACTTCCGGAAAGCATTTGACACGGTGCCCCATTGCAGGCTCTTAATGAAGGTACGAGCGTATGGAATAAGTTCAGACATATGTGAGTGGCTCGAAGACTTCTTAAATAATGGTATCCAGTATGGTGTCCTCGACTGCGAGTGTTCATCAGAGACAAGGGTATCGTCAGGAATGCCCCAGGGAAGCTTGGTAGGTCCGCTATTGTTCTCTGTATACATAAATGATTTGGCGGACTTGTTGGGCAGCAGTCTGTGGTTGTTTGCTGATGATGCCGTGGTGTACGGTAAGGTGTCGAAGTTGAGGGACTGTAGAAACATTGTATCTCTGTTTACTATGATTCCGGTCAATGAAGCTATGGTTTACATAACGGAAGTTTTCCCTGAAGATTTGACCGCTCTGTTTAGACACTGTCTCACATCTAGCCAGTTTCAGTGGGATGAGGAGTTTTGTGAGCACGTGGATGGCGTTGCCATGGGTAACCCGTTGAGCCCTGGGATAGCCAATTTTTACGTGGAGAAATTTGAACAATTAGCGTTGAATAAAGCAAATAAGAAACCATGTTGTTGGTATCGTTATGTAGACTACATATTCGTGGTTTGGACACACGGTTAAAAAGCCTTAGACTAATTTTTCGATTATCTTAATAGCATAAGCCCTAAAATTCAGTTTACCATTGAAGTGGAAGAAGACCAGGCTATTTCGTTTCTCGATCTGTTAGTCATGAGACAGACGGATGGCAGTCTAAAACATAAAGTGTTTCGGAAGAGCACACATACTGATAGATACATAAGAACTCCAACCATCACCCACAACAAAAAAGAGGTGTAATCAAAAGTTTAGTGGATAGGGCGAAACGGATTTGTACGCCGGAACATCTGGATACGGAACTGAATCATCTGAAACAGGCCTTCGAAAAGAATAGGTACTCAAACAAAGAAATTAATAGAGTTTTAAGACCTAATTGCAGCAGGCCAAAGAACAAGGATGGTACACAACATTGGGAGAACACGGTGTCTTTACCTTTCATTAGTAAGGTTACAGATCGAATCGGCAAAATTTTGCTGAAACATAAATTGAAACCGGTATTCAAGCCTACCAGAAAAATAGGACAAGTACATCGTTCTGTTAAAGATAGGCCACCATTATCATCTAGAGGTGTGTATAAAATTCCGTGTACTTGCGGCAAGGTCTATATTGGTACTACGAAAAGAAGTGTGAATACGAGGATAAAGGAGCATAAAAGTCTTTGCCGACTGGGAAAAATAGATAAATCGGTCGTTGCGGAACATGCGCTTCAGACAGGTGACCATGTAGTTACGTTTTCTGAAACTACAGTTTAAAGTGCTACCACGAACTATTATCCACGACTGTATAGGGAGCCTATTGAAATTTATAAACATGAAGATAATTTTAATAGAAAAGAAGAGGCCTTGAAATTAAGCGAGATATGGACAGTGGCGTTACAGAATCGATAAGTGATTTTTATCTATGACGGACTATTATCGATAGTTACATTTTATCTTTGACTAGTTTTCTCTCTGCTACTATGTGCAAGCTAGACCACGCCCACTTTCCTCGCTATTTAGGACGCTCTCCGACGCCCAATTCGTCAGCAGGACTCAACAGGACCAGCCATACCTCTGAGGATGTCCAACGTAGTATTGGACGAAACGTTAGGAATAGAAGTATTCCGTGGACCACGGCCATATAACGCGGAAGAATTATCAACAACAGTACCATCCGGTCGCGAAAGCCTTCATTGTATGAACATACAAGACGGCTTAGACAGAAGTTCCAGTTCGTGTGATGAATGGCACCAAACTCTAAATGTGGAAACATGTAAGTTAATGCGAATGAGGAGGAAGATCGACCATGTACAGTATTGCTAGCGTTCAGTTTGAGACAGTCACATCGTTTAAATATCTGAGCGTGAAGTCGCAAAGTGATATGAGGTAGGACGAGCATGTGAGAAATGTGGTAGGGAAGGCGAATGGTCAACTTCGGTTTTTGGGGAAATTTTAGGAGAGAGTGGCTCACCTGTAAAGGAGACCGCATCTAGGACGCTGGTGCGACATATTCTTGAGTACTGCTCGACTGTTTGGGAACCGTACCAGGTCGAATTAACGGAAGACAAATATATTCAGAGCCGGGCTGCTAGATTTGTTACCAGTAGGTATGAACAACATGTACGTATTACGGAGATACTTCGGCAACTTAAATGGCAATCTCTGGCAGTAAGGCGACGTCCTTTTCGAGAAACACTATTGAGAAACTTTAGAGAAGCGACATTTGGAGGTTACTGCCGAACGGTTCTACTGCCGCCAACACACACTACTAGCCAATAAAATTGCCACACCAAGAAGAAATTTAGATAATAAACGGGTATTCGTTGGACAAATATATTTTACTACAATTGACATGAGATTACTTACATTTTCACACAATTTGGGTGCACAGATCCTGAGAAATCAGTACCCAGAACAACCACATCTGGCCGTAATAACGGCCTCGATACGCCTGGGCATTGAGTCAAACAGAACTTGGATGGCGTGTACAGGTACAGCTGCCCATGCAGCTTCAACACGATACCACAGTCCATCAAGAGTAGTGACTGGCGTATTGTGACGAGCCAGTTGCTCGGCCACCATTGACCAGACGTTTTCAGTTGGTGAGTGATCTGAAGAATGTGCTGGCCAAGGTAGCAGTTGAACATTTCTGCATCCAGAAAGGCCCATACAGGACCTGCAACATGTGGTCGTGCGTTATCCTGCTGAAATGTAGGGTTTCGCAGGGATCGAATGAAGGGCACAGCCGCGGGTCGTAACACATCTGAAATGCAATGTCCGCTGTTCAATATGCCGTCAATGCGAACAAGAGGTGACCGAGACGTGTAACCAGTGGCACACCATACCATCACGCCGGGTGATACGCCAGTATGGCGATGACGAATACACGCTTCCAATGTGCGTTCACAGTGATGTTGACAAACACGGATGCGACCATCGTGATGCTGTAAACAGAACCTGAATTCATCGGAAATAATGACGTTTTGCCATTCGTGCACCCAGATTCGACGTTGACTACACCATCGCAGGCGCTCCTGCCTGTGATGCAGGGTCAAGGGTAACCGCAGCCACGGTCTCCAAGCTGATAGTCCGTGCTGCTGCAAACGTCCTCGAACTATTCGTGCAGATGGTTGTTGTCTTGCAAACGTCCCCATCTGTTGACTCAGGGATCGAGACGTGGCTGCACGATCCGTTACAGCCGTGCGGATAAGATGCCTGTCATCTCGACTGCTAGTGATACGACGCCGTTGGGATCCAGCACGGCGTTCCGTATTACCCTCCTGAACCCACCGATTCCATATTCTGCTAACAGTCATTGGATCTCGACCAACGCGAGCAGCAATGTCGCGATACGATAAACCGCAATCGCGTTAGGCTAGAATCCGACCTTTATCAAAGTCGGAAACGTGGTGGTACGCATTTCTCCTCCTTGCACGAGGCATCAGAACAACGTTTCACCAGTTAATGTCGGTCAACTGCTGTTTGTGTATGAGAAATCGGTTGGAAACTTTCCTCATGCCAGCACGTAGTAGATGTCACCACAGGCGCCAACCTTGTGTGAATGCTCTGAAAAGCTAATCATTTGCATATGACAGCATTTTTTCCTGTCGGTTAAATTCCGCGTCTGTAGCACGTCATCTTCGTGGTGTAGCAATTTTAATGTCCAGTAGTGTACATTGCGCCTAAGGACCACGAAGATAAGATACGAGAAATCAGTGTAGGTCTTATATGGAGGCATATAGACAGTCGTTTTCCCATCGCTATATTTGCGAGTAGAATAGGAAAGAAATGTGTTGTAGTTGTACCGGGTACCCTTCGCCACGCACCATACGGTGGCTTTCGCAGTATCTGTGCGCATTTATATGTATACTTCTTTTTCACTGCATACAATCGTAAACAGTCTCCGAAAAATCTTAGGACGAGCTAGGTAAAGTAAAATAACATGTTAACTATGTAAGCCTGATGGCTTTTGTGGCCGTTGTCAGTGAAGTAAAAAAAATTATCTGGGTTCTTAGGCCGCGTCATATTACTTCAAACAGATCGACGTTTCGACCGCTCTGCTGGGAACTTCGTCAGGGTATCGACGTCTACTGTAGACTGAGCTCTATCAACACCGGTGTCTACGGTTGACATCAGAAGATCCTGGAGAAGATCCCAGCAGAGGGGTCGAAACGCCGATTGTTTGAAGAAGTACACTGGTGTCCAAAATTAAAACAACAAAAGGAAATTTTGCAAGGTTGCGTTTATTTGGCCACAAAACAGTGTAAACAGACGATAGTAAAGTAGAAACAATGTTAAGAATACAGGACGCAAACAACAGCAACATGCATTCCGGTAGACAAAAATGTTGTTCGATTCTTTCCAAGTTAACGAGCAACTGGTTTATGTGCTCGGTATGGGGTGTGACCACCTCAGGCAGCAGCACGAGCCTGACAACGACGGGGCGTACTGTGAATGATGTCATCAGTCTCATGTTGGGGCAGTAACGCCCATTCTTCCTGCAGATCTGCTCGCAAGTGTTGGAGAGTGGTTGGTGGATGCTGACGTGATGCAACCCGTCTCCCTAGATCCGTGGTTCCCAACAGGTGGTCCGCGGACCCCCAAGGGTCCCGAGCTATGCCACAGGGGTCCGCAAGATGCTATTAGAATAAACAACATACAGGGTGTTTCAAAAATGACCGGTATATTTGCAACGGCAATAAAAACTAAACGAGCAGCGAAGGAAATACACCGTTTGTTGCAATATGCTTGGGACAACAGTACATTTTCAGGCAGACAAATTTTCGAAATTACAGTAGTTACGATTTTCAACAACAGATGGCGCTGCGGTCTGGGAAACTCTATAGTACGATATTTTCCACATATCCACCATGCGTAGCAATAATATGGCGTAGTCTCTGAATGAAATTACCCGAAACCTTTGACAACGTGTCTGGCGGAATGGCTTCACATGCAGATGAGATGTACTGCTTCAGCTGTTCAATTGTTTCTGGATTCTGGCGGTACACCTGGTCTTTCAAGTGCCCCCACAGAAAGAAGTCACAGGGGTTCATGTCTGGCGAATAGGGAGGCCGATCCACGCCGCCTCCTGTATGTTTCGGATAGCCCAAAGCAATCACACGATCATCGAAATATTCATTCAGGAAATTAAAGCCGTCGGCCGTGCGATGTGGCCGGGCACCATCTTGCATAAACCACGAGGTGTTCGCAGTGTCGTCTAAGGCAGTTTGTACCGCCACAAATTCACGAAGAATGTCCAGATAGCGTGATGCAGTAATCGTTTCGGATCTGAAAAATGGGCCAATGATTCCTTTGGAAGAAATGGCGGCCCAGACCAGTACTTTTTGAGGATGCAGGGACGATGGGACTGCAACATGGGGCATTTCGGTTCCCCATATGCGCCAGTTCTGTTTATTGACGAAGCCGTCCAGGTAAAAATAAGCTTCGTCAGTAAACCAAATGCTGCCCACATGCATATCGCCGTCATCAATCCTGTGCGGATGTCTCTCGTGCAGCAATGGTAGCGGCACTGAGGGGTTGCCGCGTTTGAATTTTGTACGGATAGAGGTGTAAACTCTGGCGCATGAGACGATACGTGGACGTTGGCGTCATTTGGACCGCAGCTGCAACACGGCGAACGGAAACCCGAGGCCGCTGTTGGATCACCTGCTGCACTAGCTGCGCGTTGCCCTCTGTGGTTGCCGTACGCAGTCGCCCTACCTTTCCAGCACGTTCATCCGTCACGTTCCCAGTCCGTTGAAATTTTTCAAACAGATCCTTTATTGTATCGCTTTTCGGTCCTTTGGTTACATTAAACCTCCGTTGAAAACTTCGTCTTGTTGCAACAACACTGTGTTCTAGGCGGTGGAATTCCAACACCAGATAAATCCTCTGTTCTAAGGAATAAACCATGTTGTCTACAGCACACTTGCACGTTGTGAACAGCACACGCTTACAGCAGAAAGACGACGTACAGAATGACGCACCCACAGACTGCGTTGTCTTCTATATCTTTCACATCACTTGCAGCGCCATTTGTTGTTGAAAATTGTAACTACTGTAATTTCGAAAGTTTATCCGTCTGAAAATGTACTGTTGTCCCAAGCATATTGCAACAAACGGTGTATTTCTATCGCTGTTCGTTTAGTTTTTATTGCTGTTTCAAATATACCGGTCATTTTTGAAACACCCTGTATTAAATATATTTCGTATGATAACAGATTTTTTTGTTTTGGTCGCTTCCTCCAAGAGCAGAGCTTTAGCGAACGCAAACTTCTGCGTCTAGCGTCTTCCTAAAGTGTAAAGAGATCGGCAGTGAGCACGAGCAACTTCTTATTCATACGGAAGTAAGATGGCTTTCTCGAGGTAGGATCTTGTCAAGATTTCTTTTGAACTTAGAGACGAGGTTCGTGTCTTCCTTCTTGACACAAGTCCGCAGCTCGTGGTCGTGCGGTAGCGTTCTCGCTTCCCACGCTCGGGTTCCCGGGTTCGATTCCTGGCGGGGTGAGGGATTTTCTCTGCCTCGTGATGACTGGGTGTTGTGTGATGTCCTTAGTTTAGTTAGGTTTAAGTAGTTCTAAGTTCTAGCGGACTGAGGCCATAGATGTTAAGTCCCATAGTGCTCAGAGCCATTTTCTTGACACAAAGTACGCGGATTTTCTCACCAACTTCTCTTGGCTTTGCTCAATTGCGTACTTAGCTGATGTGTTTGAACACTTGAATGTGTTAAACTTGACTTTACAAGGAAAAAATGTAGACATGTTCAAAGTTGAGGATAACATTAGTGCTATGGTCAAAAAGTGTCAGATCTGGGCGTCAAGGATATAAAACGAGTCACTACCAAACTTTCCTACTTTAAAACAATTCTTGGAGTCATCAGAGAAGAGTTTGCCTGACCAGATCAAGATCAATGTAGCCGTGCATCTATGGAGCCTAGCCACCACTTTTAGAGGGTATCTCCCTGAACCTGACCCTGACGATAGATGGATTCGAAATCCTTTCAGCTGTGAAGAAATAGACAAAATCCAAGGCCTTGCCGTAGAAGAGGAAGATCAACTTGTGGATCTGTACAGCTGTGGTACGATGGTAAACATTTTCATCGGTGATAAAATTACAGACTTGTGGACATCAGCATGCAAGGACTACCGAAAACTTGGAGTTAAGGCAATGAAAAAGACCCTTCCATTTGCAACGACATATTGGTGCGAGCAAGCGTTTTCTTCCATGTGTTTCATGAAAAACAAATATGGGAATCGGCTCGACATGCGGTCGGATTTCAGACTGAAAGTTTCAGTTTGGAACCTAATATTTCAGAAATAATGGACTCAAAGGTCTGATTGAACTCATCTCATTGTTCTTGTTCTGGTCTTCAGTCCTGAGACTGGTTTGATGCAGCTCCCCATGCTACTCTATCCCGTGCAAACTTCTCTTCTCCCCAATCCTATTCAATACCTCATCATTAGTTATGTGATCTACCCATCAAATCTTCAGCATTCTTCTGTAGCACCACATTTCAAAAGCTTCTATTCTCTTCTTGTCCAAACTATTTATCGTCCATGTTTCACTTCCATACATGGCTACACTCCATACAAATACTTTCAGAAATGACTTCCTGACACTTAAATCAATACTCGATGTTAACAAATTTCTCTTCTTCAGAAACGCTTTCCTTGCCATTGCCAGTCTACGTTTTATATCCTCTCTACTTCGACCATCATCAGTTATTTTGCTCTCCAAATAGCAAAAATCCTTTACTTCTTTAAGTGTCTCATTTCCTAATCTAATTCCCTCAGCATCACCCGACCTAATTCGATTACATTCCATTATCCTCGTTTTGCTTTTGTTGATGTTCATCTTAAATCCTCCTTTCAAGACACTGTCCATTCCGTTCAACTGCTCTTCCAAGTCCTTTGCTGTCTCTGACAGAATTACAATGTCATCGGCGAACCTCAAATTTTTTATTTCTTCTCCATGGATTTTAATACCCACTCCGAATTTTTCTTTTGTTTCCTTTACTGCTTGCTCAATATACAGATTGAATAACATTGGGGAGAGACTACAACCCTGTATCACTCCCTTCCCAACCACTGCTTCCCTTTCATGTCCCTCGACTCTTATAACTGCCATCTGCTTTCTGTACAAATTGCAAATAGCCTTTCGCTCCCTGTATTTTACCCCTGCCACCTTGAGAATTTGAAAGAGAGTATTCCAGTCAACATTGTCAAATTCTTTCTCTAAGTCTACAAATGCTAGAAACGTAGGTTTGCCCTTCCTTAATCTAGCTTCTAAGATAAGTCGTATGGGTCAGTATTGCCTCATGTGTTCCAACATTTCTACGGAATCCAAACTGATCTTCCCCGAGGTCGGCTTCTACCAGTTTTTCCATTCGTCTGTAAAGAATTCGCGTTAGTATTTTGCAGCTGTGACTTATTAAACTGATAGTTCGGTAATTTTCACATCTGTCAACACCTGCTTTCTTTGGGATTGGAATTATTATATTCTTCTTGAAGTCTGAGGGTATTTCGCCTGTTTCATACATCTTGCTCACCAGATGGTAGAGTTTTGTCAGGACTGGCTCTCCCATGGCCGTCAGTAGTTCTAATGGAATGTTGTCTACTCCGGGGGCCTTGTTTCGACTCAGGTCTTTCAGTGCTCTGTCAAATTCTTCACGCAGTATCGTATCTCCCATTTCATCTTCATCTACATCCTCTTCCATTTCCATGTTATTGTCGTCAAGTGCATCGCTCTTGTATAGACCCTCTCATTAAGAACTGAAAATTAAAACTGCTTACCGATGGAGTACTCAGTTGTAACTGTATTTTTTCAGATAAATTATACCTTGTATGAAATTAGTGTTTTCTTATTTTTCACACATGTCTACTCAATGCAATCTCAAGTGTAGTACACTTGAAAGACCAACACAATCAGTTTTAATTTTTTCCTGTCATTTTCAGTTCATACTCAATTTTTACTTTTTTAAGGAGTTTGTTATGCTAAACATCGAGATTTGAAGACAAAGATTTTGAGCAATTATCAAAAATTTAACAATAACAATGATGGCTAAATTGAAAAAGTTTTAAGCTCAACATTTTTTCAATAATGAATACGTGAATGTTTTTTCTAAGTACGAAAAATAGCAAACGTATAAAAAGACTCTTTGGCTTTTTTATGTACTTGATACTGTGATGACAAGGTACCAATCATGCTCGATGAGGGGGTCCTCGAGAAAATTTCGTTGGGAACCCCTGCCCTACAGCATCACAGGCGTGCTCTATGCGATTCAAATCGGGAGAGCGAGCAGGCCACCACGCCATGCGTGCAATATCCCCCACCCCCACATATTTTCAGTGTAGCTTACGATGCAAGCTGGTTTCCATTTTGCTTCATTTCTGCCTCTGTCAGTCGCAATAATTTCGCTTTTATGAAGACTAGAAAGCATGCATGCCCTTCCCGGTTGTCTTGCACTTGAGAGCAAGAAGTTTATCTACTGACATGAACTCGATCTCACTGTTTTTTTTTTTTTTACATCAGCCACGCCTATACGGTTTTTCCGTACATTTCGATAGGTATTAGTCACGCTGTCATGCAGATAAGAAAATCACGCCGGGCTGGTGTACGAATTGTGAGACGTTACAGTGTATGGCCTTCACCAAGGTAGCTTTCTAACACAGTAATGCTTCCAGGTTTTCCAACATTACACAAAAATCAGTTTCTTTTCTTGCTTCCATTGCTGCACCTGCATACACATTAAACGGAAAAAAATATCCGGTTTCACAATCACACAACCCAAAAAACTTTACGCCAAATCTATGCTGTTTAGATGGAATGTACTGTTTGAAAAAGACACGGCCTTTGTATAGAACTAAACTTTTGTCTATGCACAAATTTTTAAATGAATGGAAAGCGCGTCTGGCTATGCTTTCCTTAGATGACCCACAATTCGTCTAATTTTCCAGATTATGTCATCTCCAGGGTCCTCATTAATATCAACAAAGTGTAACATTCTTACAAGGTGAGGTCCCCAACGGTGTAACTGACTTTTTGAAACCAAATGTACGGTGATGTTCGTTAAAATGACACCTATCATATCCTGCAGCCATTCGCCCTAGTGGGCCCTTGTTCGCGTGTAGCTGACGAAAAAAAATTCTAAATTTTGCTTAATGGTTAATAACGTTAAAAAAGGAGTGTTAAATAGACTGGTCGTGTGATGTAGTCGACAGGATAATAGCTTCCCATGTAGGAATTTCATCATGTACAGTTAATTTTTTTAAATTTTAAGTCTTTATCGATATCCCCTTTATCATTATTTATAATCAATTAAATGATTTAAATGTAATTTTTTTCCATTTCTCTGTCACATTATTTTCATCACGATATGAACTTTTTCCATTTGTTTCATTTTTTCTGTATATCATTCTTTTTCCAACCGAAATTTTTGCAAACATGAATTTAATTAAGCCGGCCGGAGTGGCTGAGCGATTCTAGGCGCTACAGTCTGGAACCGCGCGACCGCTACGGTCGCAGGTTCGAATCCTGCCTCGGGCATGGATGTGTGTGATGTCCTTAGGTTAGTTAGGTTTAAGTAGTTCTAAGTTCTAGGGGACTGATGACCTCAGAAGTTAAGTCCCATACTGCTCAGAGCCATTTGAACCATTTTTTTGAATTTAATTACATTTATCTATTACAATGTTCAAATATTTGAAATCTTCGATCTCTCAGTTAAAAACAAGAGACAAAATGCTCTATTTATATTGATTGTACAGTGACGTGAAAAGTGTATTTTTCGTTACCAGGTGTGTTTTTTTTTCACAGTAATCGTCATACAAACATTTAAAACATAACGCAAACACCTATCGCGTTATGAACAAAACGACGCTAATGAAGATTCAAATGAAAGAAGGGTTTATAAGTAAAACGAAATTCAATTAAATCAGAAATAGATATAATGAACGCAATAATGTGGACGAGAAAACAAGGTGATAAAACAAAATAGAGTAAATCGAAATTAATACAGAACATTAATTAAAAATACATGAACAAAAAATATTTCAAGTGGAAAAAGATTGGTATAAAGAAAAAATGAGATAAATGATAAAGTTGATATAGTTAAAATGATGTGACCAAAAAAACTAATTAACTGAATAAAAATGATGATCAAAGTCATTTCAATGATGATTTTAAAAAGGAAGTATTGCAGCTGGCGAGATTCCAACCCACAATCTGCAGCATGTGAAGTTATTATCCTACCCATTATACCACGGAACAGACTACATAACGCAACATTTTTAATGCTATTGAGTGTCACACAAATTCCGAATTTTTTTTCGTCAATTACTCGCGACCAAGGACCCACCAGGGTGAATGGCTGCAGTATGTGACACTTGGGATCTTAACCCCACATCATCGTATAGATAGCATCTAAAAGTCGATCAAACCGCTGGGGACCTCTCCCTGTTATCTATTGACATGATATGCGCAAACATTGGAGAAAACAGTTATTGTACCAGCGAACTGTCACTAACTGTTTATTTCATTTTTTCTCGCTTGACCCATCAAATCGTTTACGGCAAGGTAAGAGTAAATTTCATCACTATTTGTATTTCTCGAACGTCGTAGTCTCGATTTTTTCCTTGCCGTCATTGCATAGGTGCTCGTGATATATAGTAAGTTTCTCAGCAATGTAGTTTACAATTTCTTGGCTAAAAAGGGTTTGGTATTAGTCGTATACAGTTGACGAACCATCTAAACTGACGATTGTACAACCGGAATAACTGCTATCGAAATTATACACTTCGGGGTTCAGCTCACTCTTTCCAGCTAAAATCATCTGTTTTGTGTATTTTAGCATATTTGTATCGCGCGTACTCAGGTTCGTCTTCGGAGTCGGAGGAAGAGGCTATGGTGGCAACAAACTTTGGCTCTGCATTACGGTTCAGCGTTTGCTGGTTCGCTAATGATTTGAGTATTGGTGTGGTGACGGGTCCCAGTATATTGTGTTCGAACATTATGAACTACCTCGAACAAAACAGTCTATTGACACACAGTCTACACGGGTTCAGAAAACATTGTTCCTGTGAAACAACTAGCTCTTTATTCACATGAAGTGTTGAGTGCTATTGACAAGGGATTTCAGATCGATTCCGTATTCCTGGATTTCCAGAAGGCGTTTGACACTGTACCACACAAGCGACTTGTAGTGAAACTGTGTGCTTATGGAATATCGTATCAGTTATGTGACTGGATTCGTGATTTCCTGTCAGGAAGGTCACAGTTCGTAGTAATTGACGGAAAGTCATCGTCTCAAACAGAAGTGATTTCTAGAGTTCCCTAAGGTATTGTTATAGGCCCTTTGCTGTTCCTTGTCTCCATATACGATTTGGGAGACAATCTGAGCAGCCGTCTTGCGTTGTTTGCAGATGACGCTGTCGTTTTCGACTAATAAAGTCATCAGAAGATCAAAACACATTGCATAACGATTTACAAAACATTTCTGTATGGTGCAAAAATTGGTAATTGACCCGAAATGCCGCGCGGGATTAGCCGAGCGGTTTGAGGCGCCGCAGTCACGGACCGTGTGGCTGGTCCCGGCGGAGGTTCGAGTCCTCCATCGGGCATGGGTGTGTGTGTTTGTCCTTAGGATAATTTAGGTTAAGTAGTGTGTAAGCTTAGGGACTGATGACCTTAGCAGTTAAGTCCCATAGGATTTCACACACATTTGAACATTTTTGACCCTAAATAAGGAAAAGTGTGAGGTCGTCCACATGAGTGCTAAAAGGAATCCGTTAGATTTCGGTTAAACGCTAAATCAATCAAATCTAAAGGCCGTAAATTCAACTAAATACCTAGGAATTACAATTACCAACAATTTAAATTGGAAGGAAAACGTAGAAAATGTTGTGGGGAAGGCTAACCAAAGGCTGCGTTTTATTGGCAGGACACTTAGAAGATGTAACAGACCTACTAAGAAGACTGCCTACACTACGCTTGTCCGTCCTCTTTTAGAATACTGCTGCGCGGTGTGGGATCCTTACCAGGTAGGACTGACGGAGTACATCGAAAAAGTTCAAAGAAGGACAGCACGTTTTGTATTATCGCGAAATATGGGAGAGAGGGTCACAGAAATGATACAGGATTTGGGATGGACATATTTAAAACAAAGGCGTTTTTCGTTGAGGCGGAATCTTCTTCGCGAAATTTCAATCACAAACATTCTCCTCCGAATGCGAACATATTTTGTTGGCACCGAACTACATAGGGAGAATCGATCACCAAGATGAAATAAGGGAAATCAGAGCTCGCACCGAAAGGTACAGGTGTTCGTTTCTTCCGTACGCAGTACGGATTGGAATAATAGAGAATTATTGTGAAGGTGGTTTGATGAACCCGCCGCCAGGTACGTAAATGCGATTTGCAGAGAAGCTATGTACATATAGATATGGCTCTTCGCCATCACTATCTGTGTAGACGTAATCAGCTGGTTTGGGCATGTTTTTTTTTGTGTGTGTGTGTGTTTTTTTTTTTAAGAGCAGTTGAACGGAATGGACAATGTCTTGAAAGGAGGGTATAAAATGAACATCAACAAAAGCAAAACGAGGATAATGGAATGTAGTCGAATTAAGTCGGGTGATGCTGAGGGAATTAGGAAATGAGACACTTAAAGTAGTAAAGGAGTTTTGATATTTGGGGAGCAAAATAACTGACGATGGTCGAAGTAGAGAGGATATAAAACGTAGACTGGCAGTGGCAAGGAAACCGTTTCTGAAGAAGAGAAATTTGTTAACATCGAGTATAGATTTAAGTGTCAGGAAGTCTTTTCTGAAAGTATTTGTATGGAGTGTAGCCATGTATGGAAGTGAAACATGGACGATAAATAGTTTAGACAAGAAGAGAATAGAAGCTTTCGAAATGTGGTGCTACAGAAGAATGCTGAAGATTAGATGGGTAGATCACATAACTAATGAGGAGGTATTGAATAGAATTGGGCAGAAGAGAAATTTGTGGCACAACTTGACTAGGAGATGGGACCGGTTGGTAGGACATGTTCTGAGGCATCAAGGGATCACCAATTTAGCATTGGAGGGCAGTGTGGAGGGTAAAAATTGTAGAGGGAGACCAAGAGATGAATACACTCAACAGATTCAGAAGGATGTAGGCTGCAGTAGGTACTGGGAGATGATGAAGCTTGCACAGGATAGAGTAGCATGGAGAGCTGCATCAAACAAGTCTGAGGACTGAAGACCACAAGAAGAACACAAGAATTCTGAGCAGTTAGAAACTGACAGTAGCGTCGCATCATGTCATTCGCCAATATGGATATAGCTGTGACCTCCAAAGAGAAGTCAGCATCCCGTAAGTCGTTCGGATAATTGCGAGTATTCCGACAGTCAGGCCGCATACGTTTGCAGTTGTCACTTTCGACTCGCTTGTCAACTAGTAGACGTTTTCTATCAGGGAACGGCTGTAAATATTTTTCATAGCAAGTCTTGCATATACACCTGGAGCATCGGAATGTGTAGCGTAAATATACGACTGGAACAGTGAAAGGGCAAAAAAAAAAGTAGGATCTTACATGCGTTGTGGATCTTACATGCGTTGTATTCGCGTCAAATCACCATTTACCGAAAGAGAAATACCAGTGCAAACCGGTGGGATGAGACAGAGAGAATTTCAGAACATTTAAATTGCATTAAATTGCAAAAGTAGTCGTTCGGTTGAGTAAATTAGCTTGACAAATTGAGCACGTCAATAAGGCGTTGCTCCATCTTTGGCCCTTACGTAAGCAGCTATTTGACTTGCCACTGATTGATACAGCTGCTGCATATCCTCCTGAGGTAATGTCGTTCCAGAAACTTTCCAACTGTTGCTTTAGGTCGTCAAAAGCTGGAGAAGGTTGGAGGGGCCCCGCCCGTATTACTTGTGGTTTTTTTTTTTTTTTACAATATATGTTGTTGTTGTTGTAATTGTTGTGGTCTTCAGTCCTGAGACTGGTTTGATACAGCTCTCCACGCTACTCTATCCTGTGCAAGCTTCTTCATCTCCCAGTACCTACTGCAGCCTACATGCTTCTGAATCTGCTTAGTGTATTCATCTCTTGGTCTCCCTCTACGATTTTTACCCTCCACGCTGCCCTCCAATACTAAATGGGTGATCCCTTGATGCCTCAGATCATGTCCTACCAACTGATCCCTTCTTCTAGTCAAGTTGTGCCACAAACTTCTCTTCTCCCCAATCCTGTTCAATACCTCCTCATTAGTTATGTGATCTACCCATCTAATCTTCAGCATTCTTCTGTAGCGCCACATTTCGAAAGCTTCTATTTTCTTCTTGTCCAAACTATTTATCGTCCATGTTTCAGTTCCATACATGCCTACACTCCATACAAATACTTTCAGAAACGACTTCCTGACACTTAAATCTATACTCGATGTTAACAAATTCCTCTTCTTCAGAAACGCTTTCCTTGCCATTGCCAGTCTACATTTTAAATCCTCTCTACTTCGACCATCATCAGTTTTTTGCTCCCCAAATAGCAAAACTCCTTTACTACTTTAAGTGTCTCATTTCCTAATCTAATTCCATTATCCTCGTTTTGCTTTTGTTGATGTTCATCTTATATCCTCCTTTCAAGAAACTGTCTATTCCATTCAACTGCTCTTACAAGTCCTTTGCTGTCTCTGACAGAATTATATTTCATCGGCGAAACTCAAAGTTTTTATTTCTTCTCCATGGATTTTAATACCTACTCCGAATTTTTCTTTTGTTTCCTTCACTGCTTGCTCAATATACAGATTGAATAACATCGGGGAGAGGCTACAACCCTGTCTCACTCCCTTCCCAACCACTGCTTCCCTTTCATGCCCCTCGACTTATAACTGCCATCTGGTTTCTGTACAAATTGTAAATAGCCTCTCGCTCCCTGTATTTTACCCCTGCCACCTTTAGAATTTGAAACAGAGTATTCCAGTCAACATTGTCAAAAGCTTTCTCTAAGTCTACAAATGCTAGAAACATAGGTTTGCCTTTCCTTAATCTTTCTTCTAAGATAACTCGTAAGGTCAGTATTGCCTCACGTGTTCCAGTATTTCTACGGAATCCAAACTGATCTTCCCCGAGGTCGGCTTCTACTAGTTTTTCCATTCGTCTGTAAAGAATTCGTGTTAGTGCTTTGCAGCTGTGGCTTATTAAACTGATTGTTCGGTAATTTTCACATCTGTCAACACCTGCTTTCTTTGGGATTGGAATTATTAATATTCTTCTTGAAGTATGAGGGTATTTCGCCTGTTTCATACATCTTCCTCACCAGATGGGAGAGTTTTGTCAGGACTGGCTTTCCCAAGGCCGTCAGTAGTTCTAATGGAATGTTGTCTACTCCCGGGGCCTTGTTTCGACTCAGGTCTTTCAGTGCTCTGTCAAACTCTTCACGCAGTACCTTATCTCCCATTTCATCTTCATCTACATCCTCTTCCATTTCTATAATATTGTCCTCAAGTACATCGCCCTTGTATAGACCCTCTATATACTCCTTCCACCTTTCTGGTTTCCCTTCATTGCTTAGAACTGGGTTTCCATCTGAGCTCTTGATGTTCATACAAGTGGCTCTCTTTTCTCCAAAGGTCTCTTTAATTTTCCTGTAGGCAGTATCTATCTTACCCCTAGTGAGATAAGCCTCTACATCCTTACATTTATCCTCTAGCCATCCCTGCTTAGCCATTTTGCACTTCCTGTCGATATTTTTGAGACGTTTGTATTCCATTTTGCCTGCTTCATTTATATATTTTGACCAAATTATTATTCTCTTGAGAAGATTCAGAAATCTGTTGACTTTTGCACCATTTCTTGGCGGGAAGAGCAAAGACTTTTTAAAAAAACGTAAGTACTTTATGTGATAGTTTATATGTCACCAGAAATCGTTTGCAGAAGGCGTAGCGTTCTCAAGATCAGGAACAGAGTTCGCATTGCCACTTAATTTATTTGTGTCGTGATCGTGTTCGATCACAACCGGATGTGAGACATAGCAACTACGAACAGGGAAACCTAAGGGACCAGACAGAGCTGGAAATTTTCTTTGCTATACTACACCACACATTAAAAGAAGTTGGATTTAAATCACAAACAAGGTAAATGGCAATGCGCCTTCTGCCTTAACTATGACGTTTGCAGACATGCAGTCGATCCCAGGTAGCTGTATGCAAACTATAAAAACACCGTGATTTCTGTTGGATGGTTGAAATGGCTCTGAGTTCTATCGGACTTAACATCTGAGGTCATCAGTCCCGTAGACTCAGAACTACTTAAACCTAACTAACGTAAGTACATCACACACATCCATGCCCGAGGCAGGATTCGAACCTGCGACCGTAGCGGTCGCGCGGATCCAGACTGAAGCGCCTAGAACGGCTCGGCCACTCGGGCCGGCCATTAATAGGAGATGGATAGCATATAAATACTTTAGGTAATAAGTAGGCACTACAGCATATGAGAGCACAATAACCAATTTAATTACCTTACTCAGTATTTCTAACAATAGGATCCATACTTTTCAATTTTATACCTTGCTGGCTGTTTCTTTAAATAAAGTCCTCTAACATTTTCAACATTTCATCATAGCTGCACACATAAATTCTTACATAGCACTCCACAATAGTATTATTTTATAATAGCTAATTAGTGATTGCGGACCACGCAATATACGTCTCCGTCGTCTTTAAAAAATATCACGACTGTGTTAACAGAAGAGGATTACAATTCTTCAGCTGTCAAAAAATAAGAAACACAGAATATCTGTATCGATACAATTTATGAACAGTTCGTATTCCGCGCCGTGGTGCGTAAGGTATTCTTTGAAATACCAGGTGGTCGCTGCTCAGCGACGATCTAAGAAATTTTTACACAGATGGGTATTTTGAACCTGCATGGTTAGATTATCGAATGTAAGTTTTTTTACCCAACTATCAGTTTAATATGTCACAGCTGCAAAATACTAACGCGAATTCTTTACAGACGGATGGAAAAACTGGTAGAAGCCGACCTCGGGGAAGATCAGTTTGGATTCCATAGAAATACTGGAACACGTGAGGCAATACTGACCTTACGACTTATCTTAGAAGAAAGATTAAGGAAAGGCAAAGCTATGTTTCTAGCATTTGTAGACGTAGAGAAAGCTTTTGACAATGTTGACTGGAATACTCTGTTTCAAATTCCAAAGGTGGCAGGGGTAAAATACAGGGAGCGAGAGGCTATTTACAATTTGTACAGAAACCAGACGGCAGTTTAAGAGTCGAGGGGCATGAAAGGGAAGCAGTGGTTGGGAAGGGAATGAGACAGGGTTGTAGCCTCTCCCCGATGTTATTCAATCTGTATATTGAGCAAGCAGTAAAGGAAACAAAAGAAAAATTCGAAGTAGGTATTAAAATCCATGGAGAAGAAATAAAAACTTTGAGGTTTGCCGATGACATTGTAATTCTGTCAGGGACAGCAAAGGACTTGGAAGAGCAGTTGAACGGAATGGACAGTGTCTTTAAAGGAGGATATAAGATGAACATCAACAAAAGCAAAACGAGGATAATGGAATTTAGTCTAATTAAATCAGGTGATGCTGAGGGAATTAGATTAGGAAATAAGACACTTAAAGTAGTAAAGGAGTTTTGCTATTTGGGGAGCAAAATAACTGATGATGGTCGAAGTAGAGAGGATAAAAATGTAGACTGGCATTGGCAAGGAAAGCGTTTCTGAAGAAGAGAAATTTGTTAACATCGAGTTTTGATTTAAGTGTCAGGAAGTCATTTCTGAAAGTATTTGTATGGAGTGTAGCGATGTATGGAAGTGAAACATGGACGATAAATAGTTTGGACAAGAAGAGAATTGGAGCTTTCGAAATGTGGTGCTGCGGAAGGATGCTGAAGATTAGATGGGTAGATCACATAACTAATGAGGAGGTATTGAATAGAATTGGGGAGATGGGGAGTTTGTGGCACAACTTGACTAGAAGAAGGGATCGGTTGGTAGGACATGTTTTGAGGCATAAAGGGATCACCAATTTAGCATTGGAGGGCAGTGTGGAGGGTAAAAATCGTAGGGGGAGACCAAGAGATGAATACACTAAGCAGATTCAGTAGGATGTAGGCTGCAATAGGTACTGGGAGATCAAGGTTGCACAGGATAGAGTAGCATGGAGAGCTGCATCAGACCAGTCTCAGTACTGAAGACCACAACAGCATGGTTAGTCTTTAGCTACCTCAACAATCATCTCAAAAGCTACTTGAATCTATGCAATTTAGAAATAAGAGATTTATCTTTGAACTTGAATTAAATGATTTTGAACAGTTAACAACAGTAAAATTTAGTACGTACCAAGCTGAGCTGCAGTCACAGGTAAGCTAAAATATGGTAACAAAACTCGCACTCTTAATTTGTGCTTGTATAATCTAAATATTGTAGCCATCTATGAATACTTTAACTGAACTTTGAAATTAAAGCAGTGAAATGGAATAATATTACTTTAATGCTGGCGTTTGAATTTCAACGACACTCGGGTTCATTCCGGAAAAGGAAGGGACCCTGCTTGGTAATGCAATTGGGACAATGAGCATCAAAGGTTCATGCTAAGTTGCTGTAATTATAGTTACGAAAATGGAACAGTTTGAAAAGCTGAGGCCTGCCATACAGTTCCAAAACTTTACGTGCTTCCAGTCTTCCTTGTTGGTTGATTGAAGGTTTGAAGCCGTCGATCGAGGAGGTGGCGACAGTCACTCATTGTCGGCCGTCGCTGTTGCAGAAGCTGGATGTTGGCGCGCCTTCTTCTCGACACGGTCACCAGGCGAAACGAGCTCTTGATGTGCGCCAGCTAATGCTTCCCGTCCGCGACACCGTGTCAGAAACTATCATAGCAAGTCGAGCGCAATTACATGCTGCCAAACCCCGAAAACGCGGCAACTCGCGGGAGCGTCACACAACACACTTGCTCCACCGCCCTACTCCAGCCAGACTCCGCTCTGTCCGCGCTCCACGCGGCAGAGTTAACACTACCAAAGATCCTAAACACTTTGGTTCTCCACACGACCTATCGATGCAGTCGTTCGATAGCATAGTTTTCCCTAGGCAACACCCAGCGTAAAAATACAAATAATATTTACGTAACAAACCAATTATAAATCGACATAAATGCATAAATACACTCCTGGAAATTGAAATAAGAACACCGTGAATTCATTGTCCCAGGAAGGGGAAACTTTATTGACACATTCCTGGGGTCAGATACATCACATGATCACACTGACAGAACCACAGGCACATAGACACAGGCAACAGAGCATGCACAATGTCGGCACTAGTACAGTGTATATCCACCTTTCGCAGCAATGCAGGCTGCTATTCTCCCATGGAGACGATCGTAGAGATGCTGGATGTAGTCCTGTGGAACGGCTTGCCATGCCATTTCCACCTGGCGCCTCAGTTGGACCAGCGTTCGTGCTGGACGTGCAGACCGCGTGAGACGACGCTTCATCCAGTCCCAAACATGCTCAATGGGGGACAGATCCGGAGATCTTGCTGGCCAGGGTAGTTGACTTACACCTTCTAGAGCACGTTGGGTGGCACGGGATACATGCGGACGTGCATTGTCCTGTTGGAACAGCACGTTCCCTTGCCCGTCTAGGAATGGTAGAACGATGGGTTCGATGACGGTTTGGATGTACCGTGCACTATTCAGTGTCCCCTCGACGATCACCAGTGGTGTACGGCCAGTGTAGGAGATCGCTCCCCACACCATGATGCCGGGTGTTGGCCCTGTGTGCCTCGGTCGTATGCAGTCCTGATTGTGGCGCTCACCTGCACGGCGCCAAACACGCATACGACCATCATTGGCACCAAGGCAGAAGCGACTCTCATCGCTGAAGACGACACGTCTCCATTCGTCCCTCCATTCACGCCTGTCGCGACACCACTGGAGGCGGGCTGCACGATGTTGGGGCGTGAGCGGAAGACGGCCTAACGGTGTGCGGGACCGTAGCCCAGCTTCATGGAGACGGTTGCGAATGGTCCTCGCCGATACCCCAGGAGCAACAGTGTCCCTAATTTGCTGGGAAGTGGCAGTGCGGTCCCCTACGGCACTGCGTAGGATCCTACGGTCTTGGCGTGCATCCGTGCGTCGCTGCGGTCCGGTCCCAGGTCGACGGGCACGTGCACCTTCCGCCGACCACTGGCGACAACATCGATGTACTGTGGAGACATCACGCCCCACGTGTTGAGCAATTCGGCGGTACGTCCACCCGGCCTCCCGCATGCCCACTATACGCCCTCGCTCAAAGTCCATCAACTGCACATACGGTTCACGTCCACGCTGTCGCGGCATGCTACCAGTGTTAAAGACTGCGATGGAGCTCCGTATGCCACGGCAAACTGGCTGACACTGACGGCGGCGGTGCACAAATGCTGCGCAGCTAGCGCCATTCGACGGCCAACACCGCGGTTCCTGGTGTGTCCGCTGTGCCGTGCGTGTGATCATTGCTTGTACAGCCCTCTCGCAGTGTCCGGAGCAAGTATGGTGGGTCTGACACACCGGTGTCAATGTGTTCTTTTTTCCATTTCCAGGAGTGTATATATATCCAAATTGTAAAACCATTACAATATATAAAGACACGGAAATGTCATATCTTCAGGTAACAAAAGAAAGAAAAAATTTATAGTACAATAGATGGAAATAGAAGGACGTGCATTTCTGGCGTTACAAAGTCTTTGTGGTAACGATGAGGTGAACACAGACAGCCAAATCTCGAGCGCAGAAAACCTCCGACCCGGCTGGGACTAGAACCTAGGACCCGGCGACGTACAGACAGCGACTCTGACAGACTAAGAGTTGTGGATGGTTCCTTAATAAACCATGCGTATTTGCAATGCAGGTCTACTATAAAGGATTCGTTCTTCTGCAAAGTTTTGTGTTTTCAAAGTATTCCGTGAACAAATACAACTGAAGCATGGATACAAAGGCGAAAAAAAAAATACCAACATATCTGCTATTCACAATAAACTGCCTGGCAGAGGGTTCAATGAATCACCTTTAAGCTGTCTCTCTACCATTTCACTCTCGAACGGCACGCGCGAGAAAGCAGCACTTAAGTTTTTCTGTGAGAGCCCTGATTTCTCTTATTTTATCGTGATGATCATTTCTCCCTATGTAGGTGGGTGCCAACAGAATGTTTTGGCAATCGGAGGAGAAAACTGATTGAAATTTCATGAGAGGATCCCGTCGCAACGAAAAACTCCTTTGTTTTAATGATGGCCACTCCAATTCACGTATCATGTCTGTGACACTATCTCTCCTATTTCGCGATAATACAAAAGGAGCTACCCTTCTTTGTACTTTTTCGATGGTATCCGTCAGTCCCACCTGATGCGGATCCCACACCGCACAGCAATACTCTAGAATAGGGCGGACAAGTGTAGTGTAAGCAGTCTCTTTGGTAGACCTGTTGCAGCTTCTAAGTGTTCTGCCAATGAATCGCAGTCTTTGGTATGCTCTACACATAACATTATCTATGTGATCATTCCAACTTACGTTATTTGTAATTGTAATCCCTAAGTACTTAGTTGAATTTACAGCCTTCTTCTTGGCCTTTCTTTTCATCTGCCCGTTCGCTTTCATCCATTCGTCGCGAATCTTATACTTGTTTCTTAAAGTCTCATAAATTTGTGTTTTACGGCATTTGAAACGCAACAGAGGGTTTGCCTTTCTCACTCGCCGCGATTACATTAATCTTTTCGTTAAGTGTTAACGGCACAAACCGATTGTTCGACATCATGTTACTGCATCTCTTGAAGTGCTACTAGTCAACTGAAGCTGGCAGAAAATAATGACCTTGCCGGATAAAACCATTGCTTAACGGAAGAATACACACCTTTCACTGCGCACACTGCAGCAGAGTGTTGGTAGATACCCAACAATGTTCGTGTATACGCCGGCGTGCGTCAGTAATTACGGAAACGAGAAAGCCGACAAACAGAGCGTTGACGAACGAACGGCTTCCTTTGATGTACTGTACCGACACTGGGCGCTGCGCTGGATCTCTTTTCTTGGTTTTGCGCCGCTTAACAGAGGTATTAAAAGTAACGACCTTGCAGCGTCGTCAATAACTAACGAACTGTAATACAGTAGTACTGTATAGGCTCATTTCCGCATTATACACTACTGGCCATTAAGATTGCTACACCAAGAAGAAATGCAGATGATAAACGGGTATTCATTGGACAAATATATTATACTAGGACTGACATGTGATTACATTTTCACGCAATTTGGGTGCATACGTCGTGAGATATCAGTGCCCAGAACAACTGTCTCTGGCCGTAATAGTCCGCAGCTCGTGGTCGTGCGGTAGCGTTCTCGCATCCCACGCCCGGGTTCCTGGGTTCGATTCCCAGCGGGATTTTCTCTGCCTCGTGATAACTGGGTGTTGTGTGCTGTCCTTAGGTTAGTTAGGTTTAAGTAGTTCTAAGTTCTAGGGGACTGATGACCATAGATGTTAAGTCCCATAATGCTCAAAGCCATTTGAACCATCTGGCCGTAACAACGGCCTTGATAGGCCTGGGCATTGAGTCAAACAGAGCTTGGATGGCGTGTACAGGTACAGCTGCCCATGCAGCTTCAACACGACACCACAGTTCATAAAGAGTAGTGACTGGCCTATTGTGACGAGCCAGTTGCTCGACCACCATTGACCAGACGTTTTCAGTTGGTGAGAGATCTGGAGAATGTGCTGGCCAGGGCAGCAGTCGAACATTTTCTGTATCCAGAAAGGCCCATACAGGACCTGCAACATGAGGTCGTGCATTATCCTGCTGAAATGTAGGGTTTCGCAGGGATCGAATGAAGGGTAGAGCCACGGGTCGTAACGCGTCTGAAATGTAACGTACACTGTTCAAAGTGCCGTCAATGCGAACAAGAGGTGACCGAGACGTGTAACCAATGGCACCCCATACCATCACGCTGGGTGATACGCCAGTACGGCGATGACGAATACACGCTTCCAATGTGCGTTCACCGCGGTGTCGCCAAACACGGATGCGACCATCGTGATGCTGTAAACAGAACCCGGAAATATTCGAGAAAATGACGTTTTGCCTTTCGTGCACCCAGGTTGGTCGTCGAGTACACCATCGCAGGCGCTCCTGTCTGTGATGCAGTGTCAAGGGTAACCGCAGCCACGGTCTCCGAGCTGATAGTCCGTGCTGCTACAAACGATGTCGAACTGTTCGTGCAGATGGTTGTTGTCTTGCAAACGTCCCCAACCTTTAACTCATGGATCGAGACGTGGCTGCACGATCCGTTACAGGCATGCGAATAAGATGCCTGTCGTCTCGACTGCTAGTGATACGAGGCCGTTGGGATCCAGCACAGCGTTCCCTATTACCATCGTGAACCCACCGATTCCATATTCTGCCAACAGTCATTGAATCTCGACCAACGCGAGCAGCAATGTCGCGATACGATAAACCTCAATCGCGATAGGCTGCAATCTGACCTTTATAAAAGTCGGAAACGTGACGGTACGCATTTCTCCTCCTTACACGAGGGACCACAACAACTTTTCACCAGGCAACGCCGGTCAACTGCTGTTTGTGTATGAGAAATCGGTCGGAAACTTTCCTCATGTCAGCACGTTGTAGGTGTCGCCACCGGCGCCAACCTTGTGTGAATGCTCTGAAAAGCTAATCATTTGCATATCACATCATCTTCCTGTCGGTTAAATTTGGCGTCTGTAGCGCGTCATCTTCGTGGTGTAGCAATTTTAATGGCCAGTGGCGTACAATGAATTATTAAGCATGTTCTAAAATTTGCTTTCCGTTTCCGCGTTATGCACATTCCGCTTTATACAAAAAATTTGAATGTGGAACTGCACTGAATGCGTCGGGACTGAAATACTTGCACGGTTTGGGCAGTTTTGAGCAAGTTTTACCGTATTTTCTGTGAACGGGCTGAGCAAGCGACGGCTGGGGCGCCTGGGTGCGCGGCTACCCGCCAAGCACAGCCGACCCGCGGCCTTGGTCCGTGGTGAGAAACTGTTCTCGCTTTTGTACGAAGAACGTACTGGCAGTTAATGTAAATGAGTAACTATACATGTTGGACATAGGTAGGTTCATGTTGTCAACGCCATAAACGCAAGTGGTGTCGGGAGAGCATTGCTGTGCATCGTATCGCTCCGCGGCTGAATCCGAGCAGGACGTCACAAGAGGAGAGGAACATTATGCAGCGCGGTAATGTCTGAATGAGGCAACATAAGTAGAAATAGAGGAGTTGGATAGAAATGGTGAAATCTGGCGAGAAATTTATCCTTGAACGTAAATGCAGGTGCTAGCCAAGTGTGCAGGTTACGCTGTTAAGTGGGTACAAAAACACGTATTACGCGATGTGCGTAAACAGTACACCTATGCACCAGCGCCCCTAGCGTGCAAATCTGTAACTACAGGCTGGTTCACGTAGACCTGTTACTCCATCCACGCGGGATATACCTGGAGCAAATCCGCAGTAGACGGAATTAACGCGCGAAACGCAGCTAGAACTGACTGCTCTCTTCTAATCTTCGTACGTCCATATTTAGCTACTGGCCATTAATATTGCTACACCACGGAGATGACCTGCTACAGACGCGAAATTTAACCGACAGGAAGAAGATGCTGTGATATGCAAATGATTAGCTTTTCAGAGCATTCACACAAGGTTGGCGCCGATGGCGACACTTACAACGTGCTGACATGAGGGAAGTTTCCAACCGATTTCTCATACACAAACAGCAGTTGACCGGCGTTGCCTGGTGAAACGTTGTTGTGATGCCTCGTGTAAGGAGGAGAAATGCGTACCATCACGTTTCCGACATGGATACAGGTCGGATTGTAGCCTATCGCGATTGCGGTTTATCGTATCGCGACATTGCTGCTCGCGTTGGTCGAGATCCAATGGAATCCCGTCTCCGGCCATCCTGATTTAGGTTTTCCGTGATTTCCCTAAATCGTTTCAGGCGAATGCCGAGATGGTTCCTTTGAAAGGGCACGGCCGATTTCCTTCCCAATCCTTCCCTAACCCGAGCTTGCGCTCCGTCTCTAATGACCTCGTTGTCGACGGGACGTTAAACACTAACCACCACCACCACCATCCAATGGAATCGGTGGGTTCAGGAGGGTAATATGGAACGCCGTGCTGGATCCCAGCGGCCTCGTATCACTAGCAGTCGAGATGACAGGCATCTTATCCGCACGGCTGTAACGGGTCGTGCAGCCACGTCTCGATCCCTGAGTCAACAGATAGGGACGTTTGCAAGACAACAACCATCTGCACGAACAGTTCGACGACGTCTGCAGCAGCACGGACTATCAGCTCGGAGACCGTGGCTGGGGTTACCCTTGACGCTGCATCACAGACAGGAGCGCCTGCGATGGTGTACTCGACGACGAACCTGGGTGAACGAATGGCATAACGTCATTTTTTCGGATGAATCCAGGTTCTGTTTAGAGCATCACGATGGTCGCATCCGTATTTGGCGACATCGCGGTGAACGCACATTGGAAGCTTGTATTCGTCATCGCCGTACTGGCGTATCACCCGGCGTGATGGATGGGGTGCCATTGGTTACACGTCTCGGTCACCTCTTGTTGGCATTGACGGTACTTCGAACAGTGGACGTTACATTTCAGATGTGTTACGACCCGTCGCTCTACCCTTCATTAGATCCCTGCGAAACCCTACATTGCAGCAGCATAATGCACGACCGCGTGTTGCAGATCCTGTACGGGCCTTTCTGGATACAGAAAATATTCGACTGCTGCCCACGGCGCTGCTGAACTCACTTTCTCCTTGATGTTGCCTATCTTGCGCATGGACTACTCAGTTTGTATATTTTGCTTATTTTTTTCATAATTCCACACAACTTCTGCCCGTTTTCTCGATTCATCCGTGTTCAGTTTTTCAAGGCCTATCCACTGTGCCAACTTGTAGCTAAATCTGAGGGGGGTGCGATGGGGAGGTTCCCTTGTTAGTGTACACGAATAGCGCCAAAGTGACAACGGAGCTACAGTTATTGCAGCTCATGTGAATGGATTGCAGTCGAGTCACTTGTCGACTCAATTCAGTGTTCTCGCAAGTGGTGTCAGAGATTAACAAATCGAAGAGTTTTTCCGTCATTTTGAACGGTACTGTTAATTTTCTTCAATGTCAACCAAAATAACCTAGTTTCTACATGAGGAAGTAAAGAAAAAAAAAACGACTGCGTGAAGTTGGCACACAGCGAAGTCTAGCTATTAGGTCGGTGCGCTCCTTATACCGCAGTCAGCTGGATTCACTTTTCAACACGATAACGCATCGAGGTACTGTCCACTGGTTCTTCCTTTTCCTCCGACAATATCCGTATTGCCGTCTGTCAGCAGGTGGTGTTTCTTCGTCTTCACCGCTGGTCTTCCCTTCACGGGAAAAACGTCCGGGCAATAAAACCTCTCCCAACCATCTCGTTTCGGCTCTCTCGCCGCAAGATCATTTTAGCCGGATTGCGTATTGCGCACTGTCGCTTTAGCCACCGCCATTTGTTAAGTGGTTATCCCCCACCGCTTTGTGCATAGTGCTTTCAACCTTTGGCGGTCTGCCATTTCTGACCGAATGCCCTTTTTCAATCTCTTACGTTCTGACAAGGGGAGGCCGCCAATTGTGAAATTCAGATTCGATTCATACTGCGCATAATAAAAGCTCATGACCAGAGGTGTAATGTGGCAAAGCAACAAGATGCACTTCTCAGCCGTTGTAGAGAAAATGGACAGTTAAAAGAAACCGTTGCGGTGAAATACTCTCTACGCTTAACAATTTTATACAGCGTCGTGGCGCAGCGGTTAGCGCTCGGGTTCGTAATCCGAAGGTCGCCTGATCGAATCTCGCGCCATGCATCTTGGTGCTTTGCCACATTACACCTCTGGCCATGAGCTTTTATTATGCGCAGTATGAATCGAATCTGAATTTCACAATTGGCGGCCTCCCCTTTCAGACAACCAACTCACACCGTACTCTTCAAAGCACCGTGAAGTGCATGGCCTCCCCTTGTGAGTTACCGGCCGTTTTAGCTAACGACGCGAGGGCTGCAATAACTCCATATTTCAAAATCATACACAGCCGTTCGGTTGAAGAAAGTTCCGTACCCAAAGACTGGAGACTTGCACAGGTCACGCCAATATTCAAGAAAGGTAGAAGGAGTAATCCATTACATTACAGGCCTAAATTAACGTCTATATGCAAGAGGATTCTGGTACATATATTGTGTTCGAATATCATGAATTACCTCGAAGAAAACGGTCTGTTGACACACAGTCGACATGGGTGTAGAAAACATTGTTCCTGTGAAACACAGCTAGCTCTTCACTCGCGTGAAGTATTTCAGATTTCCGTCTTCCTGGATTTCCGAAAGGCTTGTGACACTGTACCACACAAGCGGTTTGTAGTGAAATTGCGTGCCTATGGAATATCGTCTCAGTTATGTGAATGGATTCGTGATTTCGTGTCAGATCACAGTTCGTAGTAATTGACGGAAAGTCATCGAGTAAAACAGAAGTGATTTCTGACGTCCCCGAACGTAGTGTTATAGGCTCTTTGCTGTTCCTTATCTATATAAACGATTTTGGAGATAATCTGAGCATCCGTCTTAGGGTGTTTGCAGATGACGCTGTCGTTTTTCTACTAATAAAGTCTTAAGAAGATGAAAAGACATTCCAAAACGATTTACAAAACATATCTGTATGGTGCAAAAATTGGCAATTTACCCTGAATAATGAAAAGTGTGAGGTCATCCAAACGAGTGCTAAAAGGAATCCGTTACACTACGGTTACACGATAAATCGGTCGAATCTAAAGGCCGTAAATTCAACTAAATACCTACGTATTACAATCACAAACAACTTGAATTGGAAGGAACACACAGAAAATGTTTTGGGGAAGGCTAACCAAAGACTGCGTTTTATTGGCAGGACACTTAGGAAATGTAACAGACCTACTAAGGAGACTGTCTACACTAAGCTTGTCCGTCCTCTTTTAGAATACTGCTGCGCGGTGTGGGATCCTTACCAGTTAGGACTGAGCCCGCATCTCGTGGTCGTGCGGTAGCGTTCTCGCTTCCCACGCCCGGGTTCCCGGGTTCGATTCCCGGCGGGGTCAGGGATTTTCTCTGCCTCGTGATGGCTGGGTGTTGTGTGATGTCCTTAGGTTAGTTCGGTTTAAGTAGTTCTAAGTTCTAGGGGACTGATGACCATAGATGTTAACTTCCATAGTGCTCAGAGCCATTTGAAGAAGATAGGACTGACGGAGTACATCGAAAAAGTTCAAAGAAATGCAGCACGTTTTGTATTATCGCGAAATAGGGGAGAGAGTGTCACTGAAATGATACAAGATTTCGGGTGGACATCATTAAAACAAAGGCGCTTTTCGTTGCGACGGAATCTTGCCACGAAATTCCAATCACCAATTTTCTCCTCCAAATGCGAAAATATTATGTTGATACCGACCTACATAGGGAGGAACGATCACCACGATGAAATAAGGGAAATCACAGCTCGTACGGAAAGATAAAGGTGTTCGTTCTTTCGCTATACCAGATTGGAATAATAGAGAATTGTGAAGGTGGTTCGATGAACCCTCTGCCAGGCACTTAAATGTGATTTGCAGAGAATCCGTGTTGCTGTAGACCGCGTTTTCCGCTGCTGCGTCGTAGCAAAATGGCGAAGGACATTTCTAGTTCAGGACCTCCCTTGTCTCCACGACGTATTTTGTGGACCTTTCTCCAGCAGGAAGGCCTTGTTCTCTTTTCTCCCATCGAATGGGCTTAGCGTGTTGTCGTTTTTAGCTCCTTTTTCGTATTAATGTTCTAAAGTTCTGACATGGGCGCGTATGACCGTAGTTGTTTTTACGCCGTAAAACAAAACGAAACAAACTGCCGGATTTGAATTCAGAATGCAAGTCAGTTTCGGTCTACACGGTTTTGCAGGTATTTCCCTGTAAGATGGAGAATCTAGCTTCTACTTCGTTATTTCTGTAACTTTGGATTGTACGTAATTCTAATGCATATTGCACACAATCAAGAATCATTTTCTCCGCCGGCCGGAGTGGCCGAGCGGTTCTAGGCGCTACAGTCTCGAACCGCGCGCGGCTACGGTCGCAGGTTCGAATCCTGCCTCAGGCATGGATGTGTGTGATGTCCTTAGGTTGGTTAGGTTTAAGTTGTTCAAACTTCTAGGGGACTGATGACCTCAGAAGTTAAGTCCCATGGTGCTCAGAGCCATTTGAATCGTTTTCTCTCCCTGTTTGAGACGACAATGGTTCAAATGGCTCTGAGCACTATGCGACTTAACTTCTGAGGTCATCAGTCGCCTAGAACTTAGAACTAATTAAACCTAACTAACCTAAGGACAGCACACACATCCATGCCCGAGGCAGGATTCGAACCTGCGACCGTAGTGGTCATGCGACAATGGGTGGTTGTGTTTATTTATGGAGAAATGCTTCACAGAAGTGTTGCTGATTTATTAAATTTTATTATTAAATTGACTACAGACTGCAAAGGCCTATTTTGAAACTGTAATACTCTTTGAACCTACTTTGACTTTTCCTGTAACCACCGCCCTCAGTTGGGAAAAACTTTTCAGCCATAAACAGGGTAAAAACCTGTGCGTACAAACCAAGCTCTGTTGTCCACTGGAAAGGCTCTCCTGAGTCCTTGTAATAGTCACGAAAAAAGTAATTTCATATTTGAAAAATTATATTTTATTCTGTTTTAGCTACTTACCGTCACGAAAAGATAAGTACAAGGCATTGGTTTAAAATCCAAAAAATGGAAAACTGTTCACTTCACAAAAGGAAAAAGCTTAGTATCCTTTAGTACAAAATGATAGTTGGAATCGACCAATTCATACAAACACCTGAGTGGGAAAAGCAAATTGTATACTTCAGTGTATTGGTAGAATACTGGGGAAGTGCAGTCACTCTACAAAGGAAATTCCTTACAAACAAGTCGTGAGACCTGTTCTAGAATATTGGTTAAGTATGTGGGACCTGTACCCAGCATGACTAACAGAGATGCTGAACATATACAGAGAAGAGCAGCACGAACGGTCACAGATTTGTTTAATGCGGGGGAGAGTGTCACAGAGATACTGAAGGAACTGAATTGGCACTCTCTTGAAGATAGGCGTAAACTATCCCGATAAAGTCTGTTAACAAAGTTTCAATAACTGGCTTTAAATTATGATTCTAGGAGTGTATTACAACCCGTTATGTACTGCTCCCGTAGTGTCGGAGGACAGGATTAGATTAATTACAGGACGTACGGGCGCATTTAAACAGTCGTATGTCCCGCGCTCCATATATGAATGGAACGGGAGAAAGCAGTAAAAAACTCGCACAATGGAACGTACCCTCTGCCATTCGCTTCACAGTGGTTGCAGAATATGGATTACATGTGGAGTTCTCAAGGAGACAAACTAGGATTTGTCACTCGTCACTCTTAAAGCAGGCTACGTCGTCTGTGAGAAAAACAACTTGGTTTCGTTTTGCCACTCCGGCGGGAAATACGGCACCTGTAAGTAGTACCAGCGTCTGCCGCTTGGAGCCGACACCGTGCACCACTGCAGGACTGTAGCGCTCGGAGTAACGGCTGCTGCCGCTAGATGGCAGGAGAGTACTCTGCGTTACCCCTGTAGTCGCTCGGCGAAAGAGGCGCACAGTTTCAAGATGTTTATAACTTCCATCCTGTCTTAAACGTCATCTCACAAGGCGAACCTCTCATAAATTGTGTTGTTAGGATCGCAGTCATATATACATTCCCTCGGTAATGATGAATGAAATATCTCGATAACCAGAAGTTATGCTCGGCTGATCTATACTAGTAAACGGCTAACCCGGTCACCCGCTACAGTTGCAGCTGCCTATCCAACGGCTTCCAGGAGCAACAAAAGTTTGATTTTCAGTACTTCAAATTGTTCAAATGGCTCTAAGCACTATGGAACTTAACATCTGAGGTCATCAGTCCGCTAGACTTAGAACTACTTAAACGTAACTAACCTATCACACTCATCCATGCCCGAGGCAGAATTCGAACCTGCGACCGTAGCAGCAGCGTGGTTCTGGACTGAAGCGCGTAGAACCGCTCGGTCACAACGGCCGGCTTCGGTGTGGTAGTGGAGAGAAGTGTGAGGAGGTAAAAATTATAGGCTATGACGCGGCGTGTTTTGAATTCGTCTACAAATACCGCGGTTAAGGATCCTGAATTATTCCTGCTGAAGCCCACACGTATGACACATCTTTCTTTGTTTCTTGTCCAGAACTGAAAGTTAATAGACAAAGTATACGTTGATAATATTGCATAAACATTGCTTCTGAACTAATACTGTTTTTCAGCAATGCAGTCCTAAGCTCAAGGGTTAATACGTCACACTGACTAATATACCTTGTATGTTGCTCAGCGTGTAGTCTGAAACAAAGTGTTGTGCAGTTTCCAGTTCTAACAACCCTACCACAACAAAGGTCCAAATTTAATAATGATTGTGGTGTTGCTCACGCTGCTAAATACTGCATTTTCGGGGAACAACAAAGTTATTATGTGGCAGGTGTCATTAGAGTACAGTTAATAAAGTCATTTCATATAATAATGAATAAACTAAGCACTCAACTTTTCGTGTTTCCCACGCTGGTCTCGTTGTAAAATCATGGCTCAATCGTCGAAAATCTAGGTGGTGATGTTTCCAAACTCGGATGCATACAGGCCCACGTTTTATTATGCGATATTCAAAAGTTTTATAGATGTGTTTCACAAACCATTCTTGAAGATTACACTTTTGCAGGACATTGGTGATGTAAAAAAGTAATCAGCACTCCGAATTTGAGTTACACTTCTTTTTTATTGCTTTTGTTGCAATATCGCGTAACACACAAAACATCACTTCACAATACAAAACATACTTGAAAACATCTTCCTCACTTTTAAAGGTTCACAGTTTATAAGCTGACTACAATATACGTCTTTTCAACATGACGTCCAAGACATGACTTTCTCAAGGTCCGACTCTCTAACTAATAATCGATCACGCGCTCAAAAATCAGAGTTACAAGTACGTCAAAGATCATAGTGAGAAAAGAAAGAATACACATAAGAATAATATCATTGCAATATAAACATATCGATGTATCAAAGTATCTCTACATTAATGAAATCAAATCTGAATGTTGTCTCAGAAATATGTCAACTACTTTACAGAAAAACAGTATAATATTGCTGGTACCGAGAGGTTGAGTTGAGGTGCCATAATGGTTACGTAATTCAAGTACCATTACACAGTCTAGGGTTCTTCAATAATTCAGTCTAACTATTACGTTTTTTGAAGTTGTAATACTTGGCTTATTGAATTTCACGTAATGTTTCACACGTAATGTTAAAATCTCAGAAAGATACGGGTTGGACCATTTTAGTCCATCATGGGGAATATCTCGAGATAGACTGATTTATGAAAATAGCAAAATTAATATACAAATAGAATTAAGGTTTCTTTTTGCGCAGCCATCACCCGCAGCAAGCACAGAAATATTCGTTTTGCCCATAAAAATCGCTTTTCTCTTCCTGCGCCGTATTTTATTTGTTCCAGACGCATTTTGCCTTTTACCTTTAACGCATCTTCAGAGGAATCTAGAATGATACAGTTCTGTTTTGATGTACGATATAGATTATAAAACAATTCACGTCTTGTTTCCAGAATGAGATTTTCACTCTGCAGCGGAGTGTGCGCTGATATGAAACTTCCTGGCAGATTAAAACTATGTGCCCAACCGAGACTCGAACTCGGGACCTTTGCCTTTCGCGGGCAGTGCTCTACCATCTGAGCTACCGAAGCACGACTCACGACCCGCTCCTCACAGCTTTACGTCTGACAGTATCTCGTCTCCTACCTTCCAAACTTTACAGAAGCTCTCCTGCGAAACTTGCAGAACTAGCACTCCTGAAAGAAAGGATATTGCGAAGACATGGCTTAGCCACAGCCTGGGGGATGTTTCCAGAATGAGAGCACTTGCCCGAGAAAGGCAAAGGTCCCGAGTTCGAGTCTCGGTCGGGCACACAGTGTTAATCTGCCAGGAAGTTTCATATCAGCGCACACTCCGCTGCAGAGTGAAAATCTCTTCCTGGAAACATCCCCCACGCTGTGGCTAAGCCATGTATACGCTATATCCTTTCTTTCAGGAGTGCTAGTTCTGCAAGTTTCGCAGGAAAGCTTCTGTAAAGTTTGGGAGGTAGGAGACGAGATACCGGCAGAAGTAAAGCTGTGGGTACCGGGCGTGAGTCGTGCTTCGGTAGCTCAGATGGTAGAGCACTTGCCCGCGAAAGGCAAAGATCCCGAGTTCGAGTCTCGGTCGGGCACACAGTTTTAATCTGCCAGGAAGTTTCACGTCTTGTTGTTTGCGTAAGCGGTGGTGAAGGTCAGTTCCTATGGGACCAAACTGCTGAGGTCATCGGTCCCTAGGTTTACACACCACTTAATCTAACGTAAACTATCTTATGCTAAAGACAACACACACACACCCATGTCCGAAGGAGTACTGGAACCTCGAACGGAGGAATTTTTACGTGAGTGGTGATGATGATGTTAGTTTGTGGGGAGCTCAACATCATGGTCACCAGCGCCCGTATAATTTGCCAATCTTTCCATGACCAGTCTCGCCACGCCTCGAATGATGACGAGATGGTTTACGTAAGTAATCACTAATTTACGTAAAACAAAAGACGTGAACAGTTTTGTAATCTATGGATATCAAATGGTTCAAATGGATCTAAGCACAATGGGACTTAACATCTGATGTCATCAGTCCCCTAGACTTAGAACTACTTAAACCTAACTGACCTAAGGACATCACACACATCCATGCCCGAGGCAGGATTCGAACCTGCGACTGTAGCAGCAGCGCGGTTCCGGACTGAAGCGTCTAGAACCGCACCACTCGGCCACAGCGGCCGGCCCCATGAGTATCGCACATCAAAACAAAACTGTATCGTTCTAGATTCCACGGAAAATGCCTTAAACGAAAAGGCGAAACGAGTCTGGAACAAATAAAATACAATGCACACAAGAAAAAGGCGGGTTTTATGAAAAAAAAGGAATATCAAAGTAGAATTGCTTTCAGAGTATTTGTGATTACTAATTTTTTATAGTGTAAGATCGAAATTTGAAACGACTTACCGTAGAAAATAGATTAAGGAAAGGCAAACCTACGTTTCTAGCATTTGTAGACTTAGAGAAAGCTTTTGACAATGTTGACTGGAATACTCTCTTTCAAATTCTAAAGGTGGCAGGGGTAAAATACGGGAGCGAAAGGCTATTTACAGTTTGTACAGAAACCAGATGGCAGTTATAAGAGTCCAGGGGCATGTAAGGGAAGCAGTGGTTAGGAAGGGTTGTAGCCTATTCCCGATCTTATTCAATCTGTATATTTAGCAAGCAGTAAATGAAAGGAAAGAAAAATTCGGAGTAGGAATTAAAATCCGTGGAGAAGAAATAAAAACTATCTTTTTTATTTTAAGGAAGAAATAATTACCAGCCTTTGGATTTGAACTGGCGACTTATAACACAGTAGCCAGGGTGTTACCACTCAGCTACCGGTGGCGGACTTCACCACAGTGAGCAGGTTGAGGTGGATGTGGGTCGTGGTAGCTGTTGAAAGATGAAGGGGCCAGCTCAGGATAGACTGTCCTCGAGATCTGCTTCAAACCAGTTTTCGTACTGAAGCCCACTCTACAATGACACACACACATTAGACCCATGGTGGGACGCCAGCAGCGTCGATACATGTAAACAAAGGTGACATGCAAAGATGGCGCCTTAACCGCGCTCTCGCCTGTTACAAGCGGGAGAGCCAGGGGGAAGGAGCCATCTGTCGTGTGGCGTTGCCTCGGCAGAACTTGGCGTGTTCGGCATTCATTGACGGATCGCGTGTGCTACGCGAAGCGCGAACCAGCTGCTCGTCAGCTATGGCGCGCACTTTCCGTGTGTACATACTGCGAGCGAGGCGTCGGCCGAAAAGGTTAACAGCACAGCGTCCCAATGCGTGTGCTGTGGTTGAATCGGCGAGCGTGAAAAAACCTGTATGACGGCAGATAAAAGTGCGTCTTTGTTTTACGTATACAGGGTAAAAGCCCAACTCCACCTACAGAATTGTGGTAGCGTAAGGGACGCATTGTTTCCGGTTCTTAGGCCTGCCGGAGTGGCCGTGCGGTTCTAGGCGCTACAGTCTGGAGCCGAGCGAGCGCTACGGTCGCAGGTTCGAATCCTGCCTCGGGCATGGATGTGTGTGATGTCCCTAGGTTAGTTGAGGTTTAATTAGTTCTAAGTTATAGGCGACTAATGACCTCAGAAATTAAGTCGCATAGTGCTCAGAGCCATTTGAACCAATTGTCTCCGGTTCTTGTTACGCATGGTGATTTTTTTCCACCGTGTACAAACTCTAGGGATTGATCCATGAGAGGATACGGAGCAAGAAAGTTGTAATGAACTTCTCTTTGCAACAGTCCTTCGCCGTTTGTGAGAGACAGGGTAGTTTCAGGGAGCAGGCTGTCATGAAGGACGTACCCGAAATGTTGGGACGCCAGACTTGGAGGAAAATGTGATTAACACTGTGGAAGGCGACCGCCGTGTCGGTATTAGGCAGTTGGCCCATCGATCGAGATGGACGACAAGTTACTCGACTGGAAATTTCCCGTTGGCTAATAGCCAGTCGCCGACTAATCCCATTAACCCTAGGACGCCCAAGCCTTTTTTTCTAACTTGGATGCCTAAGGGGGGGGGGGGGGGGGTTCGGCGAGCCCACAGGTATTAAATAAGTTTACTGACGAAAAATTACAACTTTCAAAATGGTTTATGTGTTTTAACTAAGGCATCGGTTTATAAATGTTGTTGTTATAAATATTGGATTGAGTGAATAAAAAATTGACGCATTACAATACAAAATACAGATGTGTTCACATACAATAGACTGCTCTGAGTCCTCAACTTCAAGGCAAGAGACACACTTAACAATTTTTTCTGTATGTGTGTCACACACATGTTTATGACACTGTCCGCAACACTGTTTTGGTTTACTTAGCTTGTTGTACTTCTGCTTCTTTGTTTTAGCTCCTCTTACACAAATACGGCACCGACCTTTCCCTGCAGGAGGCTGACATGGTTCTGTTGTCACTTCTTTGATTTTCTTTTGTAGAATAGTCTCCATTGATTGAACAATTTGGTTAGATAACTCTCTTGCATTGGCACTTCTTTCTTCCACCTGCAATTTTACTAGTCCCATCGCAGCTTGCAGAAGATAAAGCTTCCGTTTGTTGTGTTTCTTTTTATTCCATCTTGGATGTTGCTGGATGAATATGGTGGTTGCATTGATAGCACAAATGTCGATGAGAGAGTAAAATACAGATAGAGGCCATCTCTTTCTTCCCCTCTTGCAGGTGTACATATGCGCCATTTTATCAGTGGTATCAATTCCACCTTTGGTGGAATTATAATATGCATTTATCTCGGTTTTATTCTTCTCTCCTCCAACAGTGCCTTTATCTTGGTGCATTATTGACAACATCAGTAAGTCGTTACTTGGTTTCGTTTTTGCTGTGTACGACACCAAAGTTACTGGAGGCCTACGTGTTGGGAACTGCACTAACCCACTGCAAGTTCACAAGATAAATAACAGCTCACTGACATCAACAATCACTTCCTCTGAAAGTAAACCGATTGTTGTGAATATCAAGAATACCAACCAACAAGAAACTAACTTGCATTGTTGTCGAGATGAGAAATACGAAATCCTACTAAGGGAAATTTTCTATAGCATGGAAGCCTAAGGGGGGGGGGGGGGTTGTTGGACCCATAATTAGTTTATTTCTTCTTTCAAAGCAGGAATTTCCTATAAAATATACTGACACTAACGTTTCATGAAATTGCCAACAAACAATAACTCAAAGGGAATATGTACTATGAAAGTTACTTGGGCAAAATCAGGGGACATAAAAAAATTATGGGTTCAATGAACCCCCCCCCCCCCCCTTAGGCGTCCTAGGGTTAAGATTGCTTTCCTATCGCGACGGTATGAATAGCACTCTAACTCACATGTGCGATCCGACGAAAACTCTAAGACTTTTTTTCCTTACGCTCTGTTTGCGAGTGGAACAGGGAACAGGGGAGGAAATGACTACACTCCGTTCACCATAAGAATAAACCCGATGTAAACAAACACAAAAACGCGATGATTGTTCAGAAGCCGTAGCAGATGTACACTGCTGTTCATAACGGTTCAAATGGTTCAAAAATGGTTCAAATGGCTCTGAGTACTATGGGACTTAACATCTGAGGTCATCAGTCCCCTAGAACTTGTAACTACTTAAACCTAACTAACCTAAGGACATCACACACACCCATGCCCGAGGCAAGATGCGAACCTGCGACCGTAGCGGTCGCGCAGTTCCAGACTGTAGCGCCTAGAACCGCTCGGCCACCGCGGCCGGCAACAAAAGCAAAATGGGGACAATGGAATGTAGTCGAATTAACTCAGGTGATGCTGAGGGAATTACATTATGAAATGAGACACTTAAAGTAGTAAAAGAGTTTTGCTATTTGGGGAGCAAAATAACTGATGATGGTCGATGTAGAGAGGATACAACATGTAGACTGTAGCGCCTAGAACCGCTCGGCCACTCCGGCCGGCTGTACACTGGTGTGGTTACACTCTTGGAGGTAGGTCCTACTTACGTATGAGATATATTTTATGACTAAATTAGAAAGTTTAAGATATTAAAATGTGTTAATAGTCACCAACTTTTTTATCACGCTTTAGCTACCTAGTTTCCATTTCAAAAATCGTGTCCAGTCACAGCCTCTGCATTGTTGTGCTCTGATTGTTGCGCTTTTGATGCGCAGTATGAAAGCGGCTCAGTCTGCTTCATGTTCCGTAGCGAAACACGGTTAAAAAGTGCCCAGAAATAGGTAGCTCTTAAATTTTTTCATAAGTTTATATAGTAGGCTTTCAAGTGTTCCGTGGGATTGTACTAGATTCCGTTGACACAGTAATACCAACAGGATGTGTAGCAGAATCGATAGCGCATTTAACTGAAAATCTACTACAGTTCATGGTGTTCGGGTCAAATATCATCTACGTCAACGATGTTTCGCGTTCAATTTGAAATACCTGCTTCTCGTAATTGTAAAATTCATCATCATTTTTTGTGAATAATTCACGTCAACTTGATTCTAATTACACATTGCACACCAATTTCCTGTTTTCCTTTCTAATACAAGTTCTTAACTATCGATATTTTATGAAAGACTGTTAATAAAAGTTGCCGAAATTAAGGAAGCATAACAAGTAAATTATTAAGGCAAAAATGAAATCCAAATACTCTTTTATTTGCGCTATTTCCATCGCTTTATAACACAGATGTCGATAAGTGTCGTAGTAACACGAAAAACAGTCGTTTTCACAGCACACCATACAAATGCCGCATTTTTACATTTGTCACTGCACCGATACAATATGAACCCAACAGAAATGATCTGGAGCCAAGTTACGGGATTGGATTTGTCGCGAGAAATAAAATCATTGTTACGATATCATACGTACTGGAACTAACGCACGCAGCTTTTTCACACGTCACTGCCGAACGCTGGCGGGATATACGAGGGCAGTTCAATAAGTAATGCAACACATTTTTTTTCTGAAACAGGGTTTGTTTTATTCAGCATTGAAATACACCAGGTTATTCCCCAATCTTTTAGCTACACAACACTATTTTTCAACGTAATCTCCATTCAATGCTACGGCCTTACGCCACCTTGAAATGAGGGCCTGTATGCCTGCACGGTACCAGTCCACTGGTCGATGTCGGAGCCAACGTCGTACTGCATCAATAACTTCTTCATCATCCGCGTAGTGCCTCCCACGGATTGCGTCCTTCATTGGGCCAAACATATGGAAATCCGACGGTGCGAGATCGGGGCTGTAGGGTGCATGAGGAAGCACAGTCCACTGAAGTTTTGTGAGCTCCTCTCGGGTGCGAAGACTTGTGTGAGGTCTTGCGTTGTCATGAAGAAGGAGAAGTTCGTTCAGATTTTTGTGCCTACGAACACGCTGAAGTCGTTTCTTCAATTTCTGAAGAGTAGCACAATACACTTCAGAGTTGATCGTTTGACCATGGGGAAGGACATCGAACAGAATAACCCCTTCAGCGTCCCAGAAGACTGTAACCATGACTTTACCGGCTAAGGGTATGGCTTGGTAGGGGAGTGGGTGTGGCGCCACTCCATTGATTGCCGTTTTGTTTCAGGTTCGAAGTGATGAACCCATGTTTCATCGCCTGTAACAATCCATGACAAGAAATTGTCACCCTCAGCCACATGACGAGCAAGCAATTCCGCACAGATGGTTCTCCTTTGCTCTTTACGGTGTTCGGTTAGACAACGAGGGACCCAGCGGGAACAAACCTTTGAATATCCCAACTGGTGAATAATTGTGACAGCACTACCAACAGAGATGTCAAGTTGAGCACTGAGTTGTTTGATGGTGATCCGTCGATCATCTCGAACGAGTGTGTTCGCACGCTCCGCCATTGCAGGAGTCACAGCTGTGCACGGCCGGCCCGCACGCGGGAGATCAGACAGTCTTGCTTGCCCAACGACTCACCGTGCTTTTGTCCACTGCCAGATCACCGTAGACATTCTGCAAGCGCCTATGAATATCTGAGATGCCCTGGTTTTCCGCCAAAAGAAACTCGATCACTGCCCATTGTTTGCAACGCACATCCGTTACAGACGCCATTTTAACAGCTCCGTACAGCGCTGCCACCTGCCGGAAGTCAATGAAACTATACGAGACGAAGCGGGAATGTTTGAAAATATTCCACAAGAAATTTCCGGTTTTTTCAACCAAAATTGGCCGAGAAAAAAAATGTGTTGCATTACTTATTGAACCGCCCTCGTAGAACGGCTCGTCATAAAAGAAGGAGAGGAAATGCTGCGCCTGGTTGGCTTCGTGGATTCTGTTGTTGATAGGCTCGCTATCGACGTAGCAGGTGACACTTCCA
Source organism: Schistocerca piceifrons (assembly GCF_021461385.2). Lineage (NCBI taxonomy): Eukaryota > Metazoa > Arthropoda > Insecta > Orthoptera > Acrididae > Schistocerca > Schistocerca piceifrons. The sequence continues at coordinate 81,342,032 of NC_060148.1, forward strand.
GAGCTCAAATGTGTTTCTCGAATTCGGATAACGAAGGAGCTAAGAGATTACCAGATCACTGACTGTAATTAATACCTTGAGTGGCTTCAGTATTCAACAGTACGGTGAAATCCCTGCAGTATGATTTTGCATCACATACAGCTCGCTCAGAAAAATTACCCTGTCTTTAAGTTAGGAATTTTCATCGTTCTTGCTTGTAAATAGAAAACCATGTCAGGTGCGAACGAGAGCATTTTATGCTATCCGTCCGGTCACCTAACAAGCGTGCTGTAGTGCTGGTGTTTAGTCGAACATTATTTCATTCTCTTTAAAAATTAAATGACATTCGAAGCTATGTCGCTTCTCTGCTCGCCTCTCTTTACGTCTGAACTGCAGCTGCTCACATCATTGCAGGTTAGTTGGACAACTGGCTGGCCAGAGCTGTCCAAGTTAATGCGCCGCTAAAGCTATTGACCCGCATTATCGCTCAGTGTATGTGCGTGTAACACAGCATAAAACGTATCCTTATGATCGTACTTGACTGTACTGTACTGTACTGTACTGTACTTCCGCTCCACGCCAAACGAAATCCAATGAGATCTTCGACCATTGATACTAGTAGTCTGGCGTTGCTGTGCAGAAGCTATAGGGCTGGTGTGGCTCCAACATAAACCACGGGACTTGGCAAAACGTGACGGGATTTCAAATCAGCGGTGTGCCATCCTATGTTTGTATCGTATTTTACCCACATTTCTCAGTTGACTGCCAAACGCTTCCAACAAAAATTACTTTTTTTATTTTCCAAAAATTATGTCAGAACTACATTTGACCTTGATTTGTTCACAGTACAATTTATAAAATCAAACAAATACGCCCCTCTGGTGGGCAGCGGGACGAAATTACTGTAAACTATCAATTAAAGTAAAATGTCGTTAAAATTCTTTTAAACAGTAAGAGTGGGCTCGTCTCAAAACTTTAAACATTGGTTTCGCCGCGTTTTGAGATCTAGTCACTTATAAAAGAAAATGGGATATGGGAATTGCGTCAACTATAGGTGCCAAAATTGTCGACTTTAGGAGAAGGTTCATTTTAGAGTATCAATTTTAGGTGCTCTTCAAAGGTTCAGTTCCCACTATTATTACAAAAGTTTTAACTATCAGTTAAAAAAAATATTTTAGTTGAAAGGTGAGACTTTGAAGTTTCAGAAAATAAATTTGGAGCCTACATTTATTTCATAGTATTAGAAGGTAGAAAAAAATTCTCTTCATGTGTCGACTACAGGTGCTCTTACCTTATTATACAATCTCACTTGTATATACAAAAAGGCGCGTATGTGCAGATGGCTTAAAGTTTTTCGGTTTCAGGGCCTGTATCCAAAGCTGCCTTCGGTTTTCATCCTTAGGGAACCTGTGAGTAGGAAGGAGAAACAGTTATACTTACTTCTGTAACCGAATTATCACAGATACTTTCCAAAATGTAGTATGAGTCTGACTTTACAGGCATCACTTTCAACACTTTAATTTACGTGATACTCTATTTCAAGTGTAAAATACACATAAAAGTCACTTCAGCAGATTTCAATAAACGCATCTGCACGTGAAATGTAATGCCATAAATCCCCCGACAAAACGCTGAGTACAGCCATAAGCGCAACACGAAACAACCATGTTTTGCTAACATTCACGTGACTTTAGCCCAGAGATGTTGGAGCCACAAAAATAACGTCGGGGCCAGTCTATTATATTTATGGTCGAAGAATGAGATTCAAGCAAAGCGGAAGAATTCACGTTGTCTTACGAGGTGCATTCAAGTTCTAAGGCCTCCGATTTTTTTTCTAATTAACTACTCACCCAAAATCGATGAAACTGGCGTTACTTCTCGACGTAATCGCCCTGCAGACGTACACATTTTTCACAACGCTGACGCCATGATTCCATGGCAGCGGCGAAGGCTTCTTTAGGAGTCTGTTTTGACCACTGGAAAACCGCTGAGGCAATAGCAGCACGGCTGGTGAATGTGCGGCCACGGAGAGTGTCTTTCATTGTTGGAAAAAGCCAAAAGTCACTAGGAGCCAGGTCAGGTAAGTAGGGAGCACGAGGAATCACTTCAAAGTTGTTATCACGAAGAAACTGTTGCGTAACATTAGCTCGATGTGCGGGTGCGTTGTCTCGGTGAAACAGCACACGCGCAGCCCTTCCCGGACGTTTTTGTTGCAGTGCAGGAAGGAATTTGTTCTTCAAAACATTTTCGTAGGATGCACCTGTTACCGTAGTGCCCTTTGGAACGCAATGGGTAAGGATTACGCCCTCGCTGTCCCAGAACATGGACACCATCATTTTTTCAGCACTGGCGGTTACCCGAAATTTTTTTGGTGGCGGTGAATCTGTGTGCTTCCATTGAGCTGACTGGCGCTTTGTTTCTGGATAGAAAAATGGCATCCACGTCTCATCCATTGTCACAACCGACGAAAAGAAAGTCCCATTCGTGCTGTCGTTGCGCGTCAACATTGCTCGGCAACATGCCACACGGGCAGCCGTGTGGTCGTCCGTCAGCATTCGTGGCACCCACCTGGATGACACTTTTCGCAATTTCAGGTCGTCGTGCAGGATTGTCTGCACAGAACCCACAGAAATGCCAACTCTGGAGGCGATCTGTTCCACAGTCATTCGGCGATCCCCCAAAACAATTCTCTCCACTTTCTCGATCGTGTCGTCAGACCGGCTCGTGTGAGCCCGAGGTTGTTTCGGTTTGTTGTCACACGATGTTCTGCCTTCATTAAACTGTCACACCCACGAACGCACTTTCGACACATCCGTAACTCCGTCACTACATGTCTCCTTCGACTGTCGATGAATGTCAATTGGTTTCACACCACGCAAATTCAGAAAACGAATGATTGCACGCTGTTCAAGTAAGGAAAACGTCGCCATTTTAAATGTTTAAAACAGTTCTCATTCTCGCCGCTGGCGGTAAAATTCCATCTGCCGTACAGTGCTGCCATCTCTGGGACGTATTGACAATGAACGCGGCCTCATTTTAAAACAATGCGCATATTTCTATCTCTTTCCAGTCCGGAGAAAAGAAATCGGAGGCCTTAGAACTTGAATGCACCTCGTATGATGAACGGAGTATAGTATTGTTGCAGGCCTTGCACCCTACTGTGGCTTACGTAGTATGTGCAAGGTCTGTTCAGAAAATTGCGGAATTTTTTTCCACAAAATTCTTGTACGCTCACCTTTTACTCGCCGGAGTGGCCGAGCGGTTCTAGGCGCTACAGTCTGGAACCGCGCGGCCGCTACGGTCGCAGGTTCGAATCCTGCCTCGGGCATGGACGTGTGTGATGTCCTTAGGTTTAAGTAGTTCTAAGTTCTAGGGGACTGATGACCTCAGATGTTAAGTCCCATAGTGCTCAGAGCCATTTGAGCCTTTTTTTGTCACTTTTTACTTATTGTGCACAGTCTCCTTCGACGTACTCTCCTCCACAGTTGTTAGACCGCTCCCAACGTCGTTTCCGCTCCTAGGATCGCTCGAAGCGTCGTCTGCGAATTTGCTTTTATCCCGTCTATCGTTGTAAATTTTTGTCCTTTCAACGGTGTTACCAACTTCGTAAATAAAAAATAATGTCCGCAGGGACCAGGTCTGCAGGGTACATAGGATGGGCCAGCACAGTGATTTCGTCTTTTGTGCAACAGTCACGCACCAACAGGGACGGATGTGCGGGTGCGTTACCGTAATGCGAGAGGCACGAATTGTCTCGCCACATTTGAGGACGTTCCCTTCTCACATTTTCTCGCAGGCGTCGCAAACCGTCCCGGTACTACCATCGACTGAGAGTTTGTCCCTGTGGCACGAATTTGTGATGAACTAATCCTTCATCATAAATAAGTCAAAGAAAACTACATTACTGGCAATTAAAATTGCTAAACCAAGAAGAAATGCAGATGATAAACGGGTATTCATTGGACAAATATATTATACTACAACTGACATGTGATTACATTTTCACGCAATTTGAGTTCATAGATCCTGAGAAATCAGTACCCAGAACAACCACCTCTGGCCGTAATAACGGCCTTGATACGGCTGGGCATTGAGTCAAACAGAGCTTGGATGTCGTGTACAGGTAGAGCTGCCCATACACCTTCAACACGATACCACAGTTCATCGAGAGTAGTGACTGGCGTATTGTGACGAGCCAGTTGCTCGGCCACCATTGACCAGACGTTTTCAATTGGTCACAGATCTGGAGAATGTGCTGGCCAGGGCAGCAGTCGAATTTCCTGTACCCAGAAAGGCCCGTACAGGACCTGCAACATGCGGTCGTGCAATATCCTGCTAAAAAGTAGGGTTACTCAGGGATCTAATGAAGGGTAGAGCCACGGGTCGTAACACATCTGAAATGTAACGTCCACTGTTCAAAGTGCCGTCAATGCGAACAAGAGGTGACCGAGACGTGTAACCAATGGCACCCCATACAATCACGCCGGGTGATACGCCAGTATGGCGATGACGAATACACGCTTCCAATGTGCGTTCACCGCGATGTCGCCAAACACGGATGCGACCATCACGATGCTGTAAACAGAACCTGGATTCATCCGAAAAAATGACGTTTTGCCATTCCTGCACCCAGATTCGACGTTGTCTACACCATCGCAGGCGCTCCTGTCTGTGATGCAGCGTCAAGGGTAACCGCAGCCATGGTCTCCGAGCTGATACTCCGAGCTGATGGAAACACCGTCGAACTGTTCGTGCAGATGGTTGTTGTCTTGAAAACGTCCCCATCTGTTGACTCATGGATCGAGACGTGGCTGCACGATCCGTTACAGGCATGCGGATAAGATGCCTGTCATCTCGACTGCTAGTGATACGAGGCCGTTGGGATCCAGCACTGAACCCACCGATTCCATATTCTGCTAACAGTCATTGGGTCTCGACCAACGCGAGCAGCAATGTCGCGATACGATAAACCGCAATCGCGATAGGCTGCAGTCCGACCTTTATCAAAGTCAGAAACGTGATGGTACGCGTTTCTCCTCCTTACACGAGGCATCACAACAACGTTTCATCAGGCGACGCCGCGCCGGTCAACTGCTGTTTCTGTATGAGAAATCGGTTGGAAACTTTCCTCATTTCAGGACATTGTAGGTGTCGCCAACCTTGTGTGAATGCTCTGAAAAGCTAATCATTTGCGTATCACAGCATCTTTTTCCTGCCGGTTAAATTTCGCGTCTGTAGCACGTCATCTTTGTGCTGTAGCAATTTTAATTGCCAGTATTGTATCAGCTTGGCTTTGACATTTCGCCTGACTTGACGAGCTTGTTTTGGAGAATCTCTCCCGACCCATTGTGTTTGGTCTCAAACCCATAAACGTAGACGGACGTCTAATCATGATTTATGATTTAAGTAACATCTAGTTGTCATTTCCGCGATCCAAAAGCTCTTCACAGATTGCTAGGCGAAGGTCTTTCCGGTCTTGACTCATGAACCGTGGGACGAACTTGACGGCAACATGATGCATTCCAAGATGCTGTGTCAGGATTTCATGACATGATCCAACTGGAATGTTACATTCTTCTGCATCGCTCGGACAGTCAGTCTTCGATTGGCACGCACAGTTTCGTTCACGTTCCTGACTTGAGCGTCGTCGGTAGACGTTCAAGGGCGTCCTGAACGAGGCTCATGTTTTACTTCCGTCCGGCCATTTTTAAACCGTGTGAACCACTCATAACACCGAGTACGGCTTAAGCATTCATCACCGAGGCTTCCTGCATCATTTGGCGTGTTAAGAAAAATTTAATGCAGACGTGTTGCTCCTGCATCTCTGCCTTCTCGAAATTCGCATACTATGCAACACCACGTTCGACCCAATACAGCACTGAACAATAACTGACAGACATACAACGATGAAACTTACGGCAGTTACACATGAAACACGGGCGTATGCAGGGATGCCAACCGCATTTTGCTCCAAATACCATTGGCGCGAAATTACGAATGTTCCGGAATATATTGAACAGAGCTCGTATGAAATCTGAAGATGATCGAAATTGTTAGTCGATAGAGGTTTATTTATGAGCAGCTGTTGGCGGTTGTGCAACGATGCTGACGTGGTGTTTGCCCGGTGTGGTGTTTCAGCAGTTCTTCCCGGCCGACATGGTGGACCTGGCGGCGTGCTGCGCCGGCACCTCCGCCCCCTCCACCCCCACGCTGGACTCGCGCCACGGCCACTGGCCGGGACAGGCCGGCTGCTCGTCTACGTCCGCGCCGTCGACGCCGCTGGACCCGCAGGCTGCGCTCATGGTGGGTACGCGGCAAAAGTGGGGGCAGAGTGACTCCCTGGGTAACATCCCCTGTGTGTTCTGGTGTGTGTGAAGGCAGGAGAACACAAAGTCGTGTCACAATTCTTTGTCTCTTACTCATCTCTCTCTCTTCTTCCTTTCTGAATCTCTCTTTTCTAATAACTTTATCTTTCTCCCTCTGTACCTCTTTTCTAATTAATCTGTACAGGGTGAGTCACCTACCGTTACCGCTGGATATATTTCGTAAACCACATCAAATACTGACTAACCGATTCCACAGACCGAACGTGAGGAGAGGGGCTAGTGTAATTGGTTAATACAAACCATACAAAAATGTACTGAAGTATGTTTTTTAACACAAACCTACGTTTTTTTGAATGGAACCCCGTTAGTTTTGTTAGCACATCTGAACATATAAACAAATACGTAATCAGTGCCGTTTGTTGCATTGTAAAATGTTAATTACATCCGGAGATATTGTAACCTAAAGTTGACGCTGTTCGATCGTGTGTATCGGAGAGCACCGAATTACGTAGGGATCCAAAGGGAACGGTGATGGACCTTAGGTACAGAAGAGACTGGAACAGCACATTACGTCCACATGCTAACACCTTTTTATTGGTCTTTTTCACTGACGCACATGTACATGACCATGAGGGGTGAGGTACACGTACACACGTGGTTTCCGTTTTCAATTACGGAGTGGAATAGAGTGTATCCCGACATGTCAGGCCAATAGATGTTCAATGTGGTGGCCATCATTTGCTGCACACAATTGCAATCTCTGGCGTAATGAATGTCGTACACGCCGCAGTACATCTGGTGTAATGTCGCCGCAGGCTGCCACAATACGTTGTTTCATATCCTCTGTGGTTGTACGCACATCACGGTACACATTCTCCTTTAACGTACCCCACAGAGAGAAGTCCAGAGGTGTAAGATCATGAGAACGGGCTGGCCAATTTATGCGTCCTCCACGTCCTATGAAACGCCCGTCGAACATCCTGTCAAGGGTCAGTCTAGTGTTAATTGTGGAATGTGCAGGTGCACCATCATGCTGATACCACATACGTCGACGCGTTTCCAGTGGGACATTTTCGAGCAACGTTGGCAGATCATTCTGTACAAACGCGATGTATGTTGCAGTGCTCTCCGATACACACGATTGAACAGCAGAGGAGTGGTATTCAAGCGTCAACTTTAGGTTACAATATCTCCGGATCTAATTAACATTTTACAATGCAACAAACGGCACTGATTACGTATTTGTTTATATGTTCAGATGTGCTACCAAAACTAACGTGGTTCCATTTAAAAAATGTAGGTTTGTGTTAAAGAACATACTTCCGTGCATTTTTGCATGGTTTGTATTAAACAATTACACTAGCCCCTCTCCTCACGTTCGGTCTGTGGAATCGATTCGTCAGTATTTGATGTGGTTTACGAAATATATCCAGCGGTAACGTTAGGTGACTCACCCTGTATATCGTTCTGTCACCATCCTCATTTTTCTCTCTCTCATTATTAAATACTTATATTTATTTCTCTTCTCTCTATACTGTTTCCACTATTATTCTACATTTCTCCATCATTGCCTTCTTTACCTCTGCATAATTCTCTTTTTTATTCGTGCATCAGTCTCTTCTTTATCTGTGCATCATCTTTTCATTTCTACATCAATCTCTTCTTTACCTCTGTATCTATTCTATCCTTTATCCCCACATCTCTACTCTTCTTTATATTTTCTCCTCTCCGACATCTCTTACTTATGTCTATATCTTGTCTGCCTCTATCTGTTTCCCTCTTCTTCTCTCACATCTACTTCTATCTCTGCTCCCCTCTCCTCTTATCTCCTCTCAAATCTGTCTCTATATTTATACCTGTCGTTTCTGTTTCATCTGTGTCACCTGTCCGTTCTACCTCAATCTCTTTTTTCTCCTGTTGTTTTATTTATGCTGTAAGGTGGCTATAATTTCGCACCTTACAAGCACTCATCCACATGCTTTGCCATGATCTACAACAACATTAGGTATTATTTTATAGGTAGTACATCATATATACGAAATTTAAAGGAGACTGATATTGTCACATACGCCTAGTAAATAATTATTAACGCTTTATGCATGAAAAGTGTCTTTATTATCATACTAGTAGAGGTTGGAACGACAGTGGAAATGAAGGTGTGTTGGTCCTGCTAAGACAAAGGAAATAGCAATACGGACGTCGTAGCACCTAAGCGCTGGAGCACAATAGAGTCGCGACCGGCCGATTTTGTAGCCGAACCGGAACTATTATACGTCGGAAACTACGAAAATCTTGGACGCAGGTGAGAGGAACGAAGAAGCGGCACCTCGGAAACCACGCAGTCTGGGTTATTTCAAAGGATTTTTACTCAGAAGCCTACCATTGTATGAGTATAGGTTTCTCCTCGCCAACTTTCCACGCTGGACGACAAAAGACTAAAATATGGTTGGTCGGCGTTCGGAACAATCTGTAGAGAGGTAGAATGTTCCGTGGTTTCGGGAATATGATTCGTTTTCGGAATTACGATGGTGTGAGCCGAGCCTTGCTGGGAAGTTAGCAGTGGAGAGAGGAAGTCTTCCGTTGTGAGCGTCCGTGTGTGACGGTCGCTCGATATCAGCTTTTGTTGGTGCAGACGGAGTTGCTGTCTTTGCTCTCAGTAACGTTTCTAGTTAGAACAGTTAGGAACTGTACTGTTGCGAACCTATACCATTCTGGACTTCACCTCCGAGTTGGAATTCGTCGTTGAGTACGCAGCGTTCAGTGATTGCGAGCACTTCTTCTGCCTATACTTACGTTGAGACGTTATCTGAACTCCATCCTTGTGGCTGGGAGTTCTCGTTTCTCGTCCGTAGAACACACAGAGGAGAAGACAGTATTAGAGTATATTAGTCAGAGGACCGCCTACTGCCGTCCTAGTGTTTGAAAGAGTTTATTTGTGGCTGGAGTTCTTCCATCATCGCAGACGAGTACGAGAAACATCACTTGGACGCAACGGACGCACTACATACGGTGATATCGCAAATTGCTTTGGCTTATTAGGGCTATAAAAGCTAAACAGCTGTGAGCACTTTAGTTTATTTCCACTGAGGTTCCACACCACCGTAGATCACGTTTGAAAGAAGTGTCCCCTAGTTTTTGGTACGTAGGTGATTTCAGTCATTTCGCGTTATTGATATTAGATCGCGCAGTCATAATAAGGGGCAGAGTTCGGCAATTGATTAGTAATTTTGTTGAGGAAATGTAAACTTTGTAATACAAAGGGTTTTTTGATCGACAATAAATACTGGGTGATCAAAAAGTCAGTATAAATTAGAAAACTTAATAAACCACGGAATAATTTAGATATAGAGGTAATAATTGACACACATGTTTGGAATGACATGGGGTTTTATTAGAACCAAAAAAAAACAAAGTATTGCTAGACTCGTGAGAGATCTCTTGCGCGCGTCGTCTGGTGGTGATCGTCTGCTCAGCCGCCACTTTCGTCATGCTTGGCCTCCCAGGTCCCCAGACCTCAGTACGTGCGATTATTGCCTTTGGGGTTACCTGAAGTCGCAAGTGTATCGTGATCGACCGACATCTCTAGGGATGCTGAAAGACAACATCCGACGCCAATGCCTCACCATAACTCCGCACAGGCTTTATAGTGCTGTTCACAACGTTATTCCTCGACTACAGTCATTGTTGAGGAATGATGGTGGACATATTGAGCATTTCCTGTAAAGAACATCATCTTTGCCGGCCGGAGTGGCCAAGCGGTTCTAGGAGCCGCTTATATCTGGAACCGCGCGACTGCTACGGTCGCAGGTTCGAATCCTGCCTCGGGCAAGGATGTGTGTGATGTCCTTAGGTTAGTTAGGTTTAAGTAGTTCTAAGTTCTAGGGGACTGATGACCTTAGAAGTTAAGTCCCATAGTGCTCAGAGCCATTTGAACCATTTGAATCTCCCTCTACGATTTTTACCCTCCACGCTGCCCTCCAGTACTAAATTGGTAATCCCTTGATGCCTCAGAACATGTCCTACCAACCGATCCCTTCTTCTAGTCAAGTTGTGCCACAAACTTCTCTTCTCCCCAATCCTATTCAATACTTCCTCATTAGTTATGTTCTCTACCCATCTAATCTTCAACATTCTTCTGTAGCACCACGTTTCGAAAGCTTCTATTCTCTTCTTGTCTAAACTATTTATCGTCCATGTTTCACTTCTATACATGGCTACACTCCATACAAACACTTTCAGAAACGATTTCCTGACCCTTAAATCTATACTCGGTGTTAACAAATTTCTGTTCTTCAGAAACGCTTTCCTTACCATTTCCAGTCTACATTTTGTATCCTCTCTACGTCGACCGTCATCAGTTATTTTGCTCCCCAAATAGCAAAACTCTTTTACTACTTTAAGTGTCTCATTTCATAATGTAATTCCCTCAGCATCACCCGAGTTAATTCGACTACATTCCATTGTCCCCGTTTTGCTTTTGTTGCCGGCCGCGGTGGCCGAGCGGTTCTAGTCACTTCAGTCCGGAACCACGTGGCTGCTACGGTCGCAGGTTCGAATCCTGCCTCGGGCATGGATGTGTGTGGTGTCCTTAGGTTAGTTAGGTTTAAGTAGTTCTAAGTTTAGGGGACTGATGACCTCAGCTGTTAAGTCCCATAGTGCTTAGAGCCATATTTTGCTTTTGTTGATGTTCATCTTATATCCTCCTTTCAAGACACTGTCCATTCCTTTCAACTGCTCTTCCAATTCCTTTGCTGCTTCCCTTTCATGTCCCTCGACTCTTTATAACTGCCATCTGGTTTCTGTACAAATTGTAAATAACCTCTCGCTCCCTGTATTTTACCCCTGCCACCTTCAGAATTTGAAAGAGAGTATTCCAGTCAACATTGTCAAAAGCTTTTTCTAAGACTACAAATGCTAGAAACGTAGGTTTGACTTTCCTTAATCTTGCCTCTAAGATAAGTCGTAGGGTCAGTATTGCCTCACGTGTTCCAATATTTCTACGGAATCCAAACTGATCTTTCCCGAGGTCGGCTTCTACTAGTTTTTCCATTCGTCTGTAAGGAATTCGCGTTAGTATTTTGCAGCCGTGACTTTTTAAACTGATAGTTCGGTAGTTGTCACATCTGTCAACCCCCGCTTTCTTTGGGATTGTAATTATTATATACTTCTTGAAGTCTGAGGGTACTTCACCTGTCTCATACATCTTGCTCACCAGATGGTAGAGTTTTGTCAGGACTGGCTCTCCCAAGGCCGTCAGTAGTTCTAATGAAATGTTGTCTGCTCCCGGGGATTTGTTTCAACTTAAGTCTTTCAGTGCTCTGTCAAACTCTTTACGCAGTATCGTATCTCCCATTTCTTCTTCATCTACATCTTCTTCCATCTCCATAATATTGTCCTCAAGTACATCGCCCTTATATAGACCCTCCATATATTCCTTCCACCTTTCTGCTTTCCCTATCTCCATAATATTGTCCTCAAGTACATCGCCCTTATATAGACCCTCCATATATTCCTTCCACCTTTCTGCTTTCCCTATCGTAATTGTAATTATTTTGATGAATATGTTATTGCTAGTGTTCTACATCTACATTTATACTCCGCAAGCCACCCAACGGTGTGTGGCGGAGGGCACTTTACGTGCCACTGTCATTACTTCCCTTTTCTGTTCCAGTCGCGTATGGTTCGCGGGAAGAACGACTGCCGGAAAGCCTCCGTGCCCGCTCGAATCTCTCTAATTTTACATTCGTGATCTCCTCGGGAGGTATAAGTAGGGGGAAGCAATATATTCGATACCTCATCCAGAAACGCACCCTCTCGAAATCTGGACAGCAAGGTACACCGCGATGTAGAGCTCCTCTCTTGCAGAGTCTGCCACTCGAGTTTGCTAAACATCTCCGTAACGCTATCACGCTTACCAAATAACCCTGTGACGAAACGAGCCGCTCTTCTGAAGATATCATACTGGTAGCCTCATCTGTGAATAGGATGGATGACACAAATTCTAGAATCGTGGTTGCCTGTTGAAGAAACCAGTGACAAAACGGCTCCCGATGTGGAAAGTCTACCACTAATAAGCCCTTCACGCGGTGTAAGTGATGAGGGCAGTAACAACTGTCATGGGGAATGTTCCACACGGTCGTCTGGCTTACCCTGTACTGGCGGGCCAACTGCCTGGAACTGACACGGCGGTCGCCTTGCACAGTGTTAACCACGTTTTCCTTCAAGTCTGGTGTAAGAACATTCCGGATACGTCCTTCATGATTTCCTGCATCCTGAAACGACCCTGTCTCAGGCAAGCGGTCAGGCACGTGTTGGAAACATTGAATGCTCTGGTCGTTGTCGGCGGGGATAGATCTCCTGTTACAACCTTGCTTCCCACAGCACGCGGCCATTTGCCTTTCTCTAAGAAAACACCTTAGGCAACGCCATCATTTGGCACCAATCAAATTAATCTCATTAAATGTCATCAGATACGAGGTGCATTCAAGTTTTAAGGCCTCCGATTTTTTTTCTCCGGACTGGAAAGAGATAGAAACATGTGCATTGTTTTAAAATGAGGCCGCGTTCATTGTCAATACGTCCGAGAGATGGCAGCACCGTACGGCAGATGGAATTTTACCGCCAGCGGCGAAAATGAGAACTGTTTTAAATACTTAAAATGGCGACGTTTTCCTTACTTGAACAGGGTGCAATCATTCATTTTCTGAATTTGCCTCGTGTGAAACCAATTGAAATTCATCGACAGTTGAAGGAGACATGTGGTGATGGAGTTGTGGATGTGTCGATAGTGTGTTCGTGGGTGCGACAGTTTAATGAAGGCAGAACATCGTGTGACAACAAACCGAAACAACCTCGGGCTCGCACAAGCCTGTCTGACGACACTATCGAGAAAGTGGAGAGAATTGTTTTGGGGGATCGCCGAATGACTGTTGAACAGATCGCCTCCAGAGTTGGCGTTTCTGTGGGTTCTGTGCTCACAATCCTGCATGGTGACCTGAAAATGCGAAAAGTGTCATCCAGGTGGGTGCCACGAATGCTGACGGATGACCGTGTGGCACGTTACCGAGCAATGTTGACGCGCAACGACAGCACGAATGGGACTTTCTTTTCGTCGGTTGTGACAATGGATGAGACGTGGATGCCATCTTTAAATCCAGAAACAAAGCGCCAGTCAGATCAATGGAAGCACACAGATTCACTGCCACCAAAAAAATTCAGGTAACCGCCAGTGCTGAAAAAATGATGGTGTCCATGTTCTGGGACAGCGAGGGCCTAATCTTTACCCATTGGGTTCCAAAGGGCACTACGGCAACAGGTGCATCCTACGAAAATGTTTTGAAGAACAAATTCCTTCCTGCACTGCAACAGAAACGTCCGGGAAGGGCTGCGCGTGTGCTGTTTCACCGAGACAACGCACCCGCACATCGAGCTAACATTACGCAACAGTTTCTTCGTGATAACAACTTTGAAGTGATTCCTCGTGCTCCCTACTCACCTGACCTGGCTCCTAGTGACTTTTGGTTTTTTCCAACAATAAAAGACACTCTCCGTGGCCGCACATTCACCAGCCGTGCTGCTATTGCCTCAGCGATTTTCCAGTGGTCAAAACAGACTCCTAAAGAAGCCTTCGCCGCTGCCATGGAATCATGGCGTCAGCGTTGTGAAAAATGTGTACGTCTGCAGGGCGATTACGTCGAGAAGTAACGCCAGTTGCATCGATTTCGGGTGAGTAGTTAATTAGAAAAAAAATCGGAGGCCTTAGAACTTGAATGCACCTCGTACTCATTAAAAAAATAATAAAAGAAATACAGCACTAACAAGTGCACACAGAACTAGAGCCAAACAAACACCATAGCTCAGAAAAATCAGAGTAGAAGCCGACAAATATAAAAAAAGAACATAATTAGAAACAAAATTTGCTTATCAGAAAGAACTAAATCATAAAAAAAATTCAAAAAAGACTATAGAAAAAAGATACGATTGCTGTATATGTAAAACCTAAAAGTATATTTCGTCAAGCAGTGTATATGTCAACTTGTAAATAAAAGTTTATTACGTTACAAAAAAAAATAGTTCCGGTGAGATGAAGTTAAGCGCTGTCGGGCGTGGTCTGAACTTGGATGGGTGACCATCTAGGCCGCCATGCGCTGTTGCCATTTTTCTGGGTGCACTCAGCCTCGTGATGCCAATTGAGGAGCCACTCGACCGAACAGTAGCGGCTTCGGTCAAGAATACCATCATAACGACCGGGAGACCGGTGTGCTGACCCCACGCCCCTCCTATCCGCTTCCTCCAGTGAGGATGATCCGCTTCTTTCAGTGAGGATGATGAGGATGACACGGCCGTCGGATGGTACCGGTAGGCCGCTCGTGGCCTGAAGACGGAGTGCTGCGTCTTGTACTGATGACCATACTCTTTGTTTTCGCTGTGTTTATTTGCATCCCATATTCCCCACAAGCTTCATTCAGATCTTTCAGCATGTTATTCACTGTCCGCTCACTTTCTGCTACTAATACCATGTCATCAGCAAATCTTATACATCTTATTCTATTTCCACCAATACATATTCCTCTTTTCCCATCTAAACTTTTCGCAATAATCTCTTCAAGGTATACGTTAAACGACAGTGGGGAAAGGCATCGACCTTGTCTAACACCTCGTCCAATGCTGCTTCCTTCTGACATTTCATTTCCAATCCTTATTCTTGGTTTCTGGTGTAAATATAGATTCTGTATCAGTCGTCTCTCTTTCCAATCTACTCCTATCCTCTTCAAAATATCCATCAGCTTGTTCCACTGAACTCTGTCAAAAGCCTTTTCTAAATCTATAAACACAGCAAAGATTTCTCTACCCTTTTCCATATATCTTTCCACTATAGTTCTTAACAGGCCAATAGCATCTCTTGTTCCTTTTCCTCTTCTAAATCCAAACTGCTCCTCTGCAATCCCTCTATCCAGCTTGCCACATAACCTTCTATTCAACACTCTTAGCAAGACTTTAGCTGCAAGAGAAATTAGACTGATGGTCCAGTGCTCTTCACATTTTTTAGTGTTTCTACTTTAGTTTTTTGTTTAGTGTTTTAGTGGAAAGTGCCAACTACTCATAAATTTTTTGTTTTTTGTTTTTTGAATGATTTCCTATACTATGTGCCCTATAAAATTTATATTGTTTACTCACATTTTCCTCTCTGCTTCTCTTATATAATATGACATAATTTTTTCTTTCTTCTTCAATTTATGTATAATCTGTAGTATATGTAAAAAAAAATTTCCTCCGCTTCTGCACCATTATTATGCTACTGTTTTCCCTCGTAAGGTTTTCCCCACCTAACAGTGCAAACTGCAGGAAGATATCAAACTAGAATACACAATGTGCATGTCGCATCACAAGTACGTGACATACAGAAATTTGAACTCAAAATCAATGTGTCGATGCCAGTTGAGGAGCTACTCGACCGAATAGTAGCGGCTTCGGTCAAGAAAACCATCATAACGACCGGGAGAGCGGTGTGCTGACCCCACGCCCCTCCTATCCGCATCCTCCACTGAGGATGACATGGCGGTCGAATGGTCCCGGTAGGCCGCTCGTGGCCTGAAGACGGAGTGCAAGTACACAGCATGTCGGCAAGCTCTCAAAAATGTTCAAATGTGAGTCAATTCCTAAGGGACCAAACTGCTGAGGTCATCGGTCCCTAGACTTACACACAAACTATGCTAAGAACAACACAGACGCCATGCCGGAGGGAGGACTCGAACCTCCGGTGGGAGGGGCTTCTAACTGCGCGGCCACTTCACGCGGCGGCAAGCTCTCGATTCGAATACGGGTCCATTGTGTACAACTCTGTATTACATCCACAACAAGTTTAGTCAGCAAGAGATGTGAATCGGACACAACATTAGGGCGATTACTATGGCAGGACAGGGAACTAGGACATGATGTGTGAGGAACAGTACCACCGTCAAGGAGGAAACCATGCATACTGTAACTGTAGCTGCATGGTACAGCGTCTATTAGACCGCGGTCTCTGTAACGAAGTGTGATTGAGTAAGTGGTCTCTAGTACGAGGGCTATCCACGAAGTACATTACGTTTTGGAATTAAAAATAAATAAATTATTGGAAATTTTTTTTATTATATACAGATAAAAGCCACACTTAAATACTACTTTTCTACATACAGGGTGTTTCAAAAATGACCGGTATATTTGAAACGGCAATAAAAACTAAACGAGCAGCGATAGAAATACACCGTTTGTTGCAATATGCTTGGAACAACAGTACATTTTCAGGGAGACAAACTTTCGAAATTACAGTAGTTACAATTTTCAACAACAGATGGCGCTGCGGTCTGGGAAACTCTATAGTACGATATTTTCCACATATCCACCATGCGTAGCAATAATATGGCGTAGTCTCTGAATGAAATTACCCGAAACCTTTGACAACGTGTCTGGCGGAATGGCTTCACATGGAGATGAGATGTACTGCTTCAGCTGTTCAATTGTTTCTGGATTCTGGCGGTACACCAGGTCTTTCAAGTGTCCCCACAGAAAGAAGTCACAGGGGTTCATGTCTGGCGAATAGGGAGGCCAATCCACGCCGCCTCCTGTATGTTTCGGATAGCCCAAAGCAATCACACGATCATCGAAATATTCATTCAGGAAATTAAAGACGTCGGCCGTGCGATGTGGCCGGGCACCATCTTGCATAAACCACGAGGTGTTCGCAGTGTCGTCTAAGGCAGTTTGTACCGCCACAAATTCACGAAGAATGTCCAGATAGCGTGATGCAGTAATCGTTTCGGATCTGAAAAATGGGCCAATGATTCCTGTGGAAGAAATGGCGGCCCAGACCAGTACTTTTTGAGGATGCAGGGACGATGGGACTGCAACATGGGGCTTTTCGGTTCCCCATATGCGCCAGTTCTGTTTATTGACGAAGCGGTCCAGGTATAAATAAGCTTCGTCAGTAAACCAAATGCTGCCCACATGCATATCGCCATCATCAATCCTGTGCACTATATCGTTAGCGAATGTCTCTCGTGCAGCAATGGTAGCGGCGCTGAGGGGTTGCCGCGTTTGAATTTTGTACGGATAGAGGTGTAAACTCTGGCGCACGAGACGATACATGGACGTTGGCGTCATTTGGACCGCAGCTGCAACACGGCGAACGGAAACCCGAGGCCGCTGTCGGATCACCTGCTGCACTAGCTGCGCGTTGCCCTCTGTGGTTGCCGTACGCGGTCGCCTTACCTTTCCAGCACATTCATCCATCACGTTCCCAGTCCATTGAAATTTTTCAAACAGATCCTTTATTGTATCGCTTTTCGGTCCTTTGGTTACATTAAACCTCCGTTAAAAACTTCGTCTTGTTGCAACAACACTGTGTTCTAGGCAGTGGAATTCCAACACCAGAAAAATCCTCTGTTCTAAGGAATAAACCATGTTGTCTACAGCACACTTGCACGTTGTGAACAGCACACGCTTACAGCAGAAAGACGACGTACAGAATGGCGCACCCACAGACTGCGTTGTCTTCTATATCTTTCACATCACTTGCAGCGCCATCTGTTGTTGAAAATTGTAACTACTGTAATTTCGAAAGTTTGTCCGCCTGAAAATGTACTGTTGTCCCAAGCATATTGCAACAAACGGTGTATTTCTATCGCTGCTCGTTTAGTTTTTATTGCCGTTTCAAATATACCGGTCATTTTTGAAACACACTGTAGTTGCCATTTAAATTAAGGCACTTATCGTAGCGATGGACGAGGTTGGAAATTCCTTCGACGTAAAATTCAGCCGCCAGCGCCTTCAGCTTCTTGAAGCTGTGCGTCGTTATCAAAACGCTGGATAGCCAACCACTTCTTCATTGCTGGGAATAAGTGGAAGTCGCTCGGTGCCAGGTCGGGACTTTACGGCGGATGAGGAAACAACTCCCACTTAAAAGATTCGAGAACTTCACGAGTGGCATTTGCCGTGTGGGCCCGGGCGTTGTCGTGAATCGGCAAGATCTTTGAGCCCAACTTTCCCCTGCGCTTGTTTTGTATTGCTCTTCTGAGGTTGTGCTGAGTTTGGCAATACCTTTGAGAGTTTACTGTAGTGCCTCTTTCCAGGAAATCCACAAAAATCACACCTTTTCTGTCCCAAAAGAGGTAACCACGTGGTTGAAGGCGCAGGCGGCCGAATTTTACGACGAAGGAATTTCCAAGCTCGTCCATCGCTACGATAAGTGCCTTAGTTTAAATGGCAACTATGTAGAAAAGTAGTATTTAAGTGTGGCTTTCATCTGCATATAATAAAAAAATTCCAATACTTTATTCATTTTAATTCCAAAACGCAATGTACTTTGTGGATAGCCCTCGTATTACGTATTTCCGGAGGTATGTTCATTAGACATTTTTTGTTCCATATCCTCTCGTCGATCAGTCCCCAGAATTTGTGCACTGTGCAAAAGAATCACCCTGTTTCATCATCATCATTTAAGACTGATTATGCCTTTCAGCGTTCAGTCTGGAGCATAGTCCCCCTTATAAAATTCCTCCATGATCCCCTATTCAGTGCTAACATTGGTGCCTCTTCTGATGTTAAACCTTTTACTTCAAAGTCATTCTTAACCAAATCCAGGTACCTTCTCCTTGGTCTACCCCGACTCCTACCCTCTACTGCTGAACCCATGATTCTCTTGGGTAACCTTGCTTCTCCCATGCGTGTAACATAACCCCACAATCTAAGCCTGTTCGCCCTGACTCCTACATATATAGAGTTTATTCCCAGTTTTTCTTTGATTTCCTCATTGTGGACACCCTCCTGCCATTGTTCCCATCTACTAGTATCTGCAATCATCCTAGCTACTTTCATATCCGTAACCTCAACCTTGTTGATAAGGTAACCTGAATCCACCCAGCTTTCGCTCCCATACAACAAAGTTGGTCGAAAGATTGAACTGTGCACAGGTAACTTGGTACTGACTTCCTTCTGGCAGAAGAGAGTAGATCGTAGCTGAACGCTCACTGCATTAGCTTTGCTACACCTCGCTTCTATGTTGCCATCCTGTGAGAATATGCATCCTAAGTACTTGAAACCGTCCACCTGTTCTTTGTTCCTCCTATTTGGCACTCAATCCGTTTATACCTCTTTCCCACTGACGTTACTTTCGTTTTGGAGATGCTAATAGTCCTTGCATTTCTGATCTAGCTCTGAAATATTACTTTGCAAACTTTCAATCGAATCTGCCATCACAACTAAGTCATCCGCATATGCGAGACTGCTTACTTTGTGTTCACACATCTTAATCTCACCCAGCCAGCCTATTGTTTTCAACATATGATCCATAAATAATATGAACAACAGACAGGTTGCAGCCTTGTCTTACCCCTGAAACTACTCTGAACCATGAACTCAATTTACCGTCAACTCTAATTGCTGCCTGACTATCCATGTAAAGACCTTTAATTGCTTGCAAAAGTTAGCCTCCTATTCCACAATCTCGTAGAACAGACAATAACTTGCTCCTAGGAACCCGGTCATATGCCTTTTCTAGATCTATAAAGCGTAGATACAATTCCCTGCTCCACTCGTGATGCTGGCAACAGTCAGAGCGCCCTGTGTTATTCAGAAACTATTCGTAATGACCACGGAGTCCGC
Source organism: Schistocerca piceifrons (assembly GCF_021461385.2). NCBI lineage: Eukaryota > Metazoa > Arthropoda > Insecta > Orthoptera > Acrididae > Schistocerca > Schistocerca piceifrons. The sequence goes on from NC_060148.1 coordinate 81,361,978, forward strand.
AGCTCGTAGTATAGTTGCCAGCGTTGCTACCTTTGGATCGCGGGGTCCCGGGTTCGGTTCCCGGTCGGGTTGGCAATTTTCTCTGCCGGGGGAACAGGGTGTTTGTGTTGTCGTGATCTTTTCATCATCATCCTCACCATTGCTGACAGTGGTTAGAATGAATGTGAAAAATTGGGACTTTGTACGGGCGCTGATGACCGTGCAGTTGAGCGCCCCAGAAACCAAACATCATCATCATCATCAATGACCACGGACTCATAAACTGTAGCTTTCCTTATTAATAGGAAATGGCGTTTTTTCTCAGCACCTGCTGCCTCCCCTGTTCCAGGCCGTGGTGGGGGGCTCCGCGGTGCTGCCGCCCATCTTCTCGCCGGTGTGGGTTCGAGACCCGGGCAAGCAGACGTGGACGCGCGCCTTCCTGCTGCTGCAGGGCCAGGAGCTGTACATCTCGCACAAGGTAGGCTGGGCCAGGCTGGGCCGGGCCACGCTGCCGCAGAGCAAGTCGCGTCGCCAGCCCACTACACCGGGCGGCCGAGTCGCTCTCGCTCCCATGTCAAAGGCAGGTACAGACGAAGGAATACAACAGCAGCGGCTGCTCAGCGAGGAATAGAGTCCGGAGAGGAGACTCTGTACCGCACAAACTTCACTGTGTAATGAAAAAAGCGAAGTACTTGAATAAAGATGACAAAGCCAGCGGCCGTATTTGAATATAAAGTCGTTTATTCTTTTTTAAAAATATGCTACCAGTTTCGACACCACATGGGGTCATCTTCAGGTCCCGAATGTAACCTGCGATCCACAACAAGTTTCCTGCGCAGTGAACAGAATCGTATGCAGCGGACCAAAATTAACTGCATTCCGCAACAAACAAGTCGAGTATGGTGAGGTGATGGTTGGTTGGTTGGTTGGTTTTGGGGAAAGAGACCAAACAGCGAGGTCATCGGTCTCATCGGATTAGGGAAGGAAGTCGGCCGTGCCCTTTCAGAGGAACCATCCCGGCATTTGCCTGGAGCGATTTAGGGAAATCACGGAAAACCTAAATTAGGATGGCCGGACGCGGGATTGAACCGTCGTCTTCCCGAATGCGAGTCCAGTGTGCTAACCACTGCGCCACCTCGCTCGATATGGTGAGGTGAGAACTCGTCTGACCATCCTGGACTTGTTGCTACAGTAGGTATGGGATCCAGTTGCTTTTGACACGGTGCATATGATTCTGTTCATTGCGTAGGAGAACGGTCGCAGATGGCAGGTTACGTTTGGGACCTGAACATGACACCGAGTGGTGTCGAAACTGGTAGCATGTTTAAAAAAAAAAAGCGATGTTAGATTCGAAAACGGCCGCTGGTTTTGTCATCATTACTCAAGTACTACGTCTCCGGCTGCAGTCCCACTTGACAGATTACCAGGGAAAAAGTGAAGCGCCCAGAACACGTGGTCGGACGAGAATGTGACTCGCACACCGACACGCACTACAACAAATGATTTGAGCTGCAGTTGTCTGTGACAGGCAGTGTGGCACGCAGTGAGCATTTGTGCTTTCTGCCATTCCCTTTTCAGTCGCTCTTGTATTTGCTTTGGCCGGCCGGAGTGGTTCAAATGGCTCTGACTCAACTGCTGAGGTCATTAGTCCCCTAGAACTTAGAACTACTTAAACCTAACTAACCTAAGGACATCACCCACATCCATGCCCGAGGCAGGATTCGAACCTGCGACCGTAGCGGTCTTGCGGTTCCAGACTGCAGCGCCTTTAACCGCACGGCCACTTCGGCCGGCCCCGGCCGGAGTGGTCGAGCGGTTCTAGGCCCTACAAACTGGAACCGCGCGACCGCTACGGTATCAGGTTCGAATCCTGCCTCGGGCATGGATGTGGGTGATGTCCTTAGGTTAGTTAGGTTTAAGTAGTTCTAAGTTCTAGGGGACTGATGACCACAGCAGTTAAGTCCCATAGTGCTCAAAGGGAACCTTCCCATCGCATCCCCCTCAGATTTAGTTATAAGTTGGCACAGTGGATAGGCGTTGAAAAACTGAACACACATCAATCGAGAAAAAAGGAAGTTGTGTGGAACTATGAAAAAAATAAGCAAAATACACAAACTGAGTAGTCCATGAGAACGATAGGCAACATCAAGGAGCCTGTGAGCTCAGGAGCGCCATGGTCCCGTGGTTAGCGTGAGCGGCTGCGCAATGAGAGGTCCTTGGTTCAAGTCTTCCCTCGACTGAAAAGTTTACTTTCGTTTTTTATTTATGATCTGTCCGTTCGTTCACTGACATCTCTGTTCACTGTAATAAGTTTAGTGTCTGTGTTTTGCGACCGCACCGCTAAACCATGCTGTTAGTAGACGAAAGGACGTTCCTCTCCAACGCGAACCGAAAACATTTGATCGCAAGGCCATAGGTCAACCGATTCCTCCACAGGAAAACACGTCTGATACATTCTATACGACACTGGTGACGGCATATGCGTCACATGACAGGAATATGTTGTTGACCCAACTAACTTGTACACTTGGCGAATGGGTAAAAAGATTCTTCTACCTTGCCCGATACTACGGCGCAGTTACCTCGCATCGGACGAGAGACGGACAGATAATAATTGTCTGAAGACAAAAAGTTAAAACTTTCGCTCGAAGGAAGACTTGAACCAAGGACTACTCGTTCCGCAGCCGCTCACGCTAACCATGGGAGCACGGCGCTCCTAAGCTCATAGTCTCCTTGGTGTTGCCTATGTTGCGCATGGACTACTCAGTTTGTGTATTTTGCTTATTTTTATTCATAGTTCCACACAACTTCTTCCTGTTTTGACGATTGATGTGTGTTCAGTTTTTCAAGGCCTATCCACTGTGCCAACTTTTAACTAAATCTGAGGGGGGTGCGATGGGGAGGTTCCCTTGCCAGAGCCATTTGAACCATTTTGTATTTGCTTTGGCAGTCGTCGTACTGTCCACTGGCCGATCTTGAGTGCTTCTAGCAGTGATTCCCGTCTCAGGATTAATCGACACGAAGTCATGTCTAAACTACAGAAATATAATCCCCTGCACGTAAACGACATTTTGCTAATTATCATCAGACCTTGCTTGACTCTTACTAATCAGAACGCGTCCAGCGTAAGACCATACTATTTCAACCACACACGAAGAAAAAATTCACAAAACTAAAGGAATAATTCGCTTTGTCAGCATAAATGAAATATATCGGTAACCTGTAAACTAATCGATAGTTCAGCTGTCACAATCAAATACGCCAGAACCGCACTGAAAAATCTTCGCCTAATACATCACGCGACTAATCGACTCCAGTAATTAGTGTGTGAACTTCAAAATCACGTCCAAAGGCAAACCAATGAAATTCAGTTTAAGAGAAGCCTAAACGATTTATTGATGGTCAACTCCTTCCACTCCATTGATGAATTTCTCAGTAGATCCAATATAACTTTTGCACAATTTGAGTGCAGTAATGTGCTCATTGTAAAAACGTATTATATTAGTTCTATTACATTATTACATGTTTTTTATTTTAAATTCAGTGCATTAGTGTTTGTAAAATGATTCTTTTATATAGTTTATATAGTTTAATAAGTCACAGCTGCAAAATACTAACGCGAATTCTTTACAGACGAATGGAAAAACTGGTAGAAGCGGACCGCGGGGAAGATCAGTTTGGATTCCGTAGAAATGTTGGAACACGTGAGGCAATACTAACCTTACGACTTATCTTAGAAGAAAGATTAAGGAAAAGGAAACCTACGTTTCTACCATTTGTAGACTTAGAGAAAGCTTTTGACAATGTTAACTGGAATACTCTCTTTCAAATTCTGAAGGTGGTAGGGGTAAAATACAGGGAGCGAAAGGCTATTTACAATTTGTACAGAAACCAGATGGCAGTTATAAGAGTCGAGGGGCATGAAAGGGAAGCAGTGGTTGGGAATGGAGTGAGACAGGGTTGTAGCCTCTCCCCGATGTTATTCAATCTGTATATTAAGCAAGCAGTAAAGGAAGCAAAAGAAAAATTCGGAGTAGGTATTAAAATTCATGGAGAAGAAGTAAAAACTTTGAGGTTCTCCGATGACATTGTAATTCTGTCAGAGACAGCAAAGGACTTAGAAGAGGAGTTGAACGGAATGGACAGTGTCTTGAAAGGAGGATATAAGATGAACATCAACAAAAGCAAAACGAGGATAATGGAATGTAGTCGAATTAAGTCGGGTGATGCTGCGGGAGTTAGATTAGGAAATGAGACACTTAAAGTAGTGAAGGAGTTTTGCTATTTAGGGAGTAAAATAACTGATGATGGTCGAAGTAGAGAGGATATAAAATGTAGACTGGCAAGGAAATCGTTTCTGATGAAGAGAAATTTGTTAACGTCGAGAATAGACTTAAGTGTCAGGAAGTCGTTTCTGAAAGTATTTGTATGGAGTGTAGCCATGTATCGAAGTGAAACGTGGACGACAACTAGTTTGGACAAGAAGAGAATAGAAGCTTTCGAAATGTGGTGCTACAGAAGAATGCTGAAGATTAGATGGGTAGAGAACATAACTAATGAGGACGTATTGAATAGGATTGGGGAGAATAGAAGTTTGTGGCACAACGTGACTAGAAGAAGGGATCGGTTGGTAGGACATGTTTTGAGGCGTCAAGGGATCACAAATTTATCATTGGAGGGCAGCGTGGACGGTAAAAATCGTAGAGGGAGACCAAGAGATGAATACACTAAGCAGATTCAGAAGGATGTAGGTTGCAGTAGGTACTGGGAGATGAAGAAGCTTGCACAGGATAGAGTAGCATGGAGAGCTGCATCAAACCAGTCTCGGGACTGAAGACCACAACAACAATATAGTGTTCATTAAAAAAATTACGATCATTCCACTTGGAGCCTGTGGAAGGTACATTAGCTTATTTGTTTCAAGCCGGCCGGAGTGGCCGAGCGGTTCTAGCCGCTGCAGTCTGGAGCCGCGCGACCGCTACGACCGCAGGTTCGAACCCTGCCTCGGGCGTGGATGTGTGTGATGTCCTTAGGTTAGTTAGGTTTAAGGTCTAGGGGACTGATGACCTCAGAAGTTAAGTCCCTCAGTGCTCAGTCCACCTAAGGTTAGGGCGCTGCTCAGCTCACTGAAGGATGATTTGGGGCTTAGGAAACCCGGTGTGTACAAAATTCCGTGTCTATGTGGGAAGGCTTACGTTGGCCGTTCGATTCGCACAGTGCATGACAGGTGTGTGGAACATCGCCGTCATACGAGGCTACAAAAGCCAGGAAAATCGGCAGTAGCAGAACACTGCTTAAATGAGGGACACAGTATGAAATTTGATGAAACTGTGGTAGTTGCCAATATTTCCGTTTTTTGGAACAGTGTCTACAAAGAGGCGATTGAAATTAGGTTGGCGGATAATTTAATCAACAGAGACAATGGGTTTGCTCCCAGAATTTCGAATATCTTGCACCATTTTACATTGTCGAACGCTTTTTCTAGGTCAACAAATCCTATGAACGTGACTTGATTCTTCTTTATTCTTGTTTCCATTATCAACAGCAAAGCCAGAATTGCCTCTCTGGTCCCGTTAACGTTCCTAAAGCGAAACATCGTCACTTAATACATCCTCAATATTTTTTCCCATTCTTCTGTATATTATTATTGTCAGAAACTTGGATGCATGAGCTGTTAAGCTGATTGTGCTACAATTCTCGCTCTTGTCAACTTACAGTCTTCGGGATTGTGTGGCTGATATTTTTCCGAAAGTCAGATGATATGTCATGCACTCTACACACGAACATGAATGTTCGTTTTGTTGCCACTTCCTCGAATCATGTTAGAAATCGGTGTTGTTATCTGTAAAATAATTGCAATACCGTCTCAACTCGCGAAGTTTCATTTCACTTGCTCCTACTTTTCTACGTGATTCACAATTTTTGTCAGGCAGCATAGTTACTTTTATGTTGCGTGTGAGACCGCAACAAATCATTGTCCCGCAGAAGTATCTCGAGTTGCGCGCCTGCCAGCGCAGGCAGCCCGCCACGCAGCTTCGTGCTGCGGGTTGCCGCCGTCCCCCGTGGCAGGCACGCTTCGTTTGCTTACGTTGGCCTCGAACCAAGTGCCGCCCGACTTGACACGCACGCCCTTCTAATTCTCCGTTGCCTGCCGCAGCTGTCGTGTTTGTTTTTCCTCCTCCCACCCCGCCCCGCCCAGCCTCTTTATTTCATGTCGGTACGCGCACGGCGGCTGTTGTACCTCTCGTGTCGGCGAACCCGCCTCCGCAGAACCGTTTCGAACAATGCCGCTGCGACACCTGCCAAAGGCTGACAGGCAAAGACTTTCAACTAATGGGAACGTGGAGTGAGGCTGGGTACGCCGCTGTTGTGTTTGTTGTGGTTACTGTGCCCTATACTCTGATGACTACGACGATGGAGCTTATGCCGTCGCCAGACGGGAAGAGGCAGGGAAGAATGCGGTCTCAGTGGCTCTCATATTGATCGATACCAACGACGACCGACATCGGCCGGAGACAGCCGATCTTTCCAAATCAGTACGCCACTACTTCCGCGGTCACACTATACCCGATCTTGCACTTAAGAGCCAAAGAAAAAAATGTTTAAATGTGTGTGAAATCTTATGGAACTTAACTGCTAAGGTCATCAGTCCCTAAGCTTACACACTACTTAACATAAACAAACACACACACCCATGCCGGAGGGAGGATTCGACCCTCCGCCGGGACCAGCCGCACAGTCCATGACTGCGGCGCCTCAGACCGATCCGCGCTAGCTAATCCCGTTTTTTTTTTTTTTTTTTTTTTTGGTCATCAGTCTCTACTGACTGGTTTCATGCGGCCCGCCACGAACTCCTTTCCTGTGCTAACCTCTTCATCTCAGAGTAGCACTTGCAACCTACGTCCTCAATTATTTGCTTGACGTATTCCAATCTCTGTCTTTCTCTACAGTTTTTGCCCTCTACAGCTCCCTCTAGTACCATGGAAGTCATTCCCTCATGTCTTAGCAGATGTCCTATCATCCTGTCCCTTCTCCTTATCAGTGTTTTCCACATATTCCTTTCCTCTCCGATTCTGCGTAGAACCTCCTCATTCCTTACCTTATCAGTCCACCTAATTTTCAACATTCGTCTATAGCACCACATCTCAAATGCTTCGATTCTCTTCTGTTCCGGTTTTCCCACAGTCCATGCTTCACTACCATACAATGCTGTACTCCAGACGTACATCCCCAGAAATTTCTTCCTCAAATTAAGGCCGGTATTTGATATTGGTAGACTTCTCTTGGCCAGAAATGCCATAGCGAGCCTGCTTTTGATGTCCTCCTTGCTCCGTCCGTCATTGGTTATTTTACTGCCTAGGTAGCAGAATTCCTTAACTCCATTGACATCGTGACCATCAATCCTGATGTTAAGTTTCTCGCTGTTCTCATTCCTACTACTTCTCATTACCTTCGTCTTTCTCCGATTTACTAATCCCGTACGGCGAGCCAAAGAAACTAGTGTTGTTGTGGTCTTCAGTCCTGAGACTGGTTTGATGCAGCTCTCCCTGCTACTCTATCCTGTGCAAGCTTTTTCATCTCCCAGTACTTACTGCAACCTACATCCTTCTGAATCTGCTTAGTGTATTCATCTCTTGTTCTCCCCCTACGATTTTTACCCTCCACGCTGCCCTCCAATACTAAATTGGTGATCCCTTGATGCCTCAAAACATGTCCTACCAACCGATCCCTTCTTCTGGTCAAGTTGTGCCACAAACTTCTGTTCTCCCCAATCCTATTCAATACTTCCTCATTAGTTATGTGATCTACCCATCTAATCTTCAGCATTCTTCTGTAGCACCACATTTCAAAAGCTTCTATTCTCTTCTTGTCCAAACTATTTATCGTCCATGTTTCACTTCCATACATGGCTACACTCCATACGAATACTTTCAGAAATGGCTTCCTGACACTTAAATCAATACTGGACGCTAACAAATTTCTCTTCTTCAGAAACGCTTTCCTCGCCATTGCCAGCCTACATTTCATATCCTCTCTACTTCGACCATCATCAGTTATTTTGCTCCCCAAATAGCAAAACTCCTTTACTACTTTAAGTGCCTCATTTCCTAATCTAATTCCCTCAGCATCACCCGACTTAATTAGACTACATTCCATTATCCTTGTTTTGCTTTTGTTGATGTTCATCTTATATCCTCCTTTCAAGACACTGTCCATTCCATTCAACTGCTCTTCCAAGTCCTTTGCTGTCTCTGACAGAATTACAATGTCATCGGCGAACCTCAAAGTTTTTATTTCTTCTCCATGAATTTTAATACCCACTCCGAATTTTTCTTTTGTTTCCTTTACTGCTTGCTCAATATACAGATTGAACAACATCGGGGACAGGCTACAACCCTGTCTTACTCCCTTCCCAACCACTGCTTCCCTTTCATGTCCCTCGACTCTTATAACTGCCATCTAGTTTCTGTACAAATTGTAAATAGCCTTTCGCTCCCTGTATTTTACCCCTGCCACCTTTAGAATTTGAAAGAGAGTATTCCAGTCAACATTGTCAAAAGCTTTCTCTAAGTCTACAAATGCTAGAAACGTAGGTTTGCCTTTCCTTAATCTTTCTTCTAAGATAAGTCGTAAGGTCAGTATTGCCTCACGTGTTCCAGTATTTCTACGGAATCCAAACTGATCTTCCCCGAGGTTGGCTTCTACTAGTTTTTCCATTCGTCTGTAAAGAATTCGCGTTAGTATTTTGCAGCTGTGACTTGTTAAGCTGATAGTTCGGTAATTTTCACATCTGTCAACACCTGCTTTCTTTGGGATTGGAATTATTATATTCTTCTTGAAGTCTGAGGGTATTTCGCCTGTTTCATACATCTTGCTCACCAGATGGTAGAGTTTTGTCAGGACTGGCTCTCCCACGGCCGTCAGTAGTTCCAATGGAATATTGTCTACTCCGGGGGCCTTGTTTCGACTCAGGTCTTTCAGTGCTCTGTCAAACTTTTCACGCAGTATCGTATCTCCCATTTCATCTTCATCTACATCCTCTTCCATTTCCATAATATTGTCCTCAAGTACATCGCCCTTGTATAGACCCTCTATATACTCCTTTCACCTTTCTGCTTTCCCTTCTTTGCTTAGAACTTGGTTTCCATCTGAGCTCTTGATATTCATACAAGGTCTCTTTAATTTTCCTGTAGGCGGTATCTATCTTACCCCTAGTGAGATAGGCCTCTACATCCTTACATTTGTCCTCTAGCCATCCCTGCTTAGCCATTTTGCACTTCCTGTCGGTATCATTTTTGAGACGTTTGTATTCCTTTTTGCCTGTTTCACTTACTGCATTTTTATATTTTCTCCTTTCATCAATTAAATTCAATATTCCTTCTGTTACCCAAGGATTTCTACTAGCCCTCGTCTTTTTACCTACTTGATCCTCTGCTGCCTTCACTACTTCATCCCTCAAAGCTACCCATTCTTCTTCTACTGTATTTATTTCCCCCATTCCTGTCAATTGCTCCCTTATGCTCTCCCTGAATCTCTGTACAACCTCTGGTTCTTTTAGTTTATCCAGGTCCCATCTCCTTAAATTCCCACCTTTTTGCAGTTTCTTCAGTTTTAATCTACAGGTCATAACCAATAGATTGTGGTCAGAGTCCACATCTGCCCCTGGAAATGTCTTACAATTTAAAACCTGGTTCCTAAATCTCTGTCTTACCATTATATAATCTATCTGAAACCTTTTAGTATCTCCAGGGTTCTTCCATGTATACAACCTTCTTTCATGATTCTTAAACCAAGTGTTAGTTATGATTATGTTGTGCTCTGTGCAAAATTCTACCAGGCGGCTTCCTCTTTCATTTCTGTCCCCCAATCCATATTCACCTACTATGTTTCCTTCTCTCCCTTTTCCTACACTCGAATTCCAGTCACCCATGACTATTAAATTTTCGTCTCCCTTCACAATCTGAATAATTTCTTTTATTTCATCATACATTTCTTCAATTTCTTCGTCATCTGCAGAGCTAGTTGGCATATAAACTTGTACTATTGCAGTAGGTGTGGGCTTCGTATCTATCTTGGCCACAATAATGCGTTCACTATGCTGTTTGTAGTAGCTTACCCGCATTCCTATTTTCCTATTCATTATTAAACCTACTCCTGCATTACCCCTATTTGATTTTGTGTTTATAACCCTGTAGTCACCTGACCAGAAGTCTTGTTCCTCCTGCCACCGAACTTCACTAATTCCCACTATATCTAACTTCAACCTATCCATTTCCCTTTTTAAATTTTCTAACCTACCTTCCCGATTAAGGGATCTGACATTCCACGCTCCGATCCGTAGAACGCCAGTTTTCTTTCTCCTGATAACGACATCCTCTTGAGTAGTCCCCGCCCGGAGATCCGAATGAGGGACTATTTTACCTCCGGAATATTTTACCCAAGAGGACGCCATCATCATGTAATCATACAGTAAAGCTGCATGCCCTCGGGAAAAATTACGGCTGTAGTTTCCCCTTGCTTTCAGCCGTTCGCAGTACCAGCACAGCAAGGCCGTTTTGGTTATTGTTACAAGGCCAGATCAGTCGATCATCCAGACTGTTGCCCCTGCAACTACTGAAAAGGCTGCTGCCCCTCTTCAGGAACCACACGTTTGTCTGGCCTCTCAACAGATACCCCTCCGTTGTGGTTGCACCTACGGTACGGCTATCTGTATCGCTGAGGCACGCAAGCCTCCCCACCAACGGCAAGGTCCATGGTTCATGGGGGGGAAACTAGTACACCTGCCTAATATCATGTACGGCCTGTGCGAACACGGAGAAATGCCGCAGCACGTCATGGCATGCACTCGACTAATGTCTGAAGTAGTGCTGGAGGTTGGTTGTTTTGGGGGAAGGAGACCAAACAGCGTGGTCATCGGTCTCATCGGATTAGGCAAGGAATTCGGCCGTGCCCTTTAAAAGGAACCATCCCGGCATTTGCCTGGAGAGATTTAGGGAAATCACGGAAAACCTAAATCAGGATGGCCGGACGCGGGATCGGGCAAAGTAGAAGAATCTTATTACCCATTCGCCAAGTGTACAAGTTAGGTGAGTCGACAACATATTCCTGTCATGTGACGCACATGCCGCCACCAGTGTCGTATAGAATATATCAGACGTGTTTTCCTGTGGAGGAATCGGTTGATCTATGACCTTGCGATCAAATGTTTTCGGTTCCCATTGGAGAGGCACGTCATTTCGTCTACTAATCGCACGGTTTTGCGGTGCGGTCGCAAAACACAGACACTAAACTTATTACAGTGAACAGAGACGTCAATGCTCGAACTGACAGATCATAACTTTGCGAAAATAAAGAATGTAAACTTTTCACTCGAGATGGGATTTGAACCAAGGACTTCTCGTTCCGCAGCTGCTCACACTAACTACGGGACCACGGCGCTCCTGAACGTAATTAATCTCGATGTTGCATATCTTGCGCATGGACTACTCAGTTTGTATATTTTGCTTATTTTTTTCATAGTTCTACACAACTTCTTCCTGTTTTCTCGATTGATCTGTGTTCAGTTTTTCAAGGCCTACCCACTGTGCCAACTTATAACTAAATCTGAGGGGGGTGCCATGGGGAGGTTCCCTTGTCAGAAACGTGTTCCTCGAGCCACTCTGTAACAATACTGGATGAGTGGGGTGCTTCTTTTTCTTTACTGTAATTTTAAAATCTTTGCATGGAGGTGGGCCGGCAGCGGCCTATCTATGCCGCTCTTCGGCCACAGAAAAAAACATACACAAAATAGGAAGACATATAAACAAACATACCTGGAGGATAAAAACAGGAGACGTACATATTAAAATAAATGAAGGCACTGTTTGTATAAAAAGTTCAGCACTGTACGCAACGGAGACACAGAGCTTCAGACTTGAACGGAAGACCACTGAAGGAGAGATACTGAGTAACTGATGGGAAGACAAGCACTAGCAGAGTGGCGACGATCTCGGGCGCACTAAAAACATACTGTGCACACGAAAAAGCCGGGGGCCTGCGAGAGGGAAGGGGTGAGGGTAGGAGGGAGGGGGGAGAAGAAGCTAGTGGGAGAGAAGAAGGGTGGGGGCGGGGAGAGGGTAGAGGGGGTGTGAAAGCCTGGGGACAGGGGAGCAGAGGGAGAGAGGAGGGAGGCGGGAGGGTGAGAAGGGAAAAGAGTGCCCTGGAGGAACAACACAGGAGGGGGAAGATGGTAGGAGTGGTAGATGGAGGGGACGAGGGCATCATCCGTGTGGGGTGTCGCATTGTCCTGCTGAAATTGCCCAAGTCTGTTGGAACGCACAATGGACACGAATGGATGCAGGTGATCAGACAGGATGCTTGCGTATCTGCCACCTGTCAGAGTCGTATCTAGACGTATCAGGGGTCCCATATCACTCCAACTGCACACTCCCCACACCATTACAGAGCTTCCGCGAGGTTGAACAGTCTCCTGCTGACATGCAAGATTTATGAATTCTTGAGGTTCTCCCCATACCCGTGCACGTCCATCCGCTCGACACAATTCGAGACTCGTCCGACCAGGCAACATGTTTCCAGTGATGTTGGTGTTGACGCTCTGAGGCGAGGCGTAAAGCTTTGTCTCGTGCAGTGGTGTAAACTGGCAGTTGGGAAGACTTGGCATATATAGTGATATAAGTGAAGAAGTCATGCTAACTGCCAGTGCATTTGCGTATTACACAAATGTTCTCGCTATTAGTTTTGACAGAATTGGCTTATACAGGGTGGTCCGTTGATAGTGACCGGACCAAATACCTCATGAATACGCATCAAACAAAAAAACTACAAAGAACGAAACTCGTCCAACTTGAAGGGGGAAACCTGATGCCGCTATGGTTGGCCCGCTAGATGGCGCTGCCATAGGTCAAACGGATATCAACTGCGTTTTTTTTTTAAATAGGAGCCCCCATTTTTTATTACATATTCGTGTAGTACGTAAAGAAATATGAATGAATGTTTTAGTTGCACCACTTTTTTCGCTTTGTGATGGATGGCGCTGTAATAGTCACAAACGTGTAAGTACGTGGTATCACGTAACATTCCTCCAGTGCGGACGGTATTTGTTTCGTGATACATTACCCGCGTTAAAATGGACCGTTTACTAATTGCGGAAAAGGTCGATATCGTGTTGATGTACGGCTGTGGGCGTGTGCTATGTATGCTGCTCGGTATCCTGGACGACACCAACCAAGTGTCCGGACCGTTCGCCGAACACTTACGTTATTTAAGGAAACAGGAAGTGTTCGGCCACATGTGAAACGTCAACCACGACCTGCAACAAATGATGATGCCCAAGTAGGTGTTTTAGCAGCTGTCGCGGCGAAACCGCACATCAGTAGCAGACAAACTGCGCGAGAATCGGGAATCTCCAAAACGTCGGTGTTGAGAATGCTACATCAACATCGATTGCACGCGTACCATATTCCTATGCACCACGAATTGCATGGCGACGACTTTGAACGTCGTGTACAGTTCTGCCACTGGGCACAAGAGAAATTACGGGACGATGACAGATTTTTTGCACGCGTTCTATTTAGCGAACGACGAAGCGTCATTCACCAACAGCGGTAACGTAAACCGGCATAATATGCACTATTGGGCAACGGAAAATATACGGTGGCTGCGACAAGTGGAACATCAGCGACCTTGGCGGGTTAATGTATGGTGCGGCATTATGGGAGGAAGGATAATTGGCTCCCATTTTATCGATGGCAATCTAAATGGTGCAATGTATGCCGATTTCCTACGTAATGTTCTACCGATGTTACTACAAGATGTTTCACTGCATGACAGAATGGCGATGTACTTCCAACATGATGGATGTCCGGCACATAGCTCGCGTGCGGTTGAAGCGGTATTGAAAAGCATATTTCATGACAGGTGGATTGGTCGTCGAAGCACCATACCGTGGCCCGCACGTTCACCGGATCTGACGTCCCCGGATTTATTTCTGTGGGGAAAGTTGAAGGATATTTGCTATCGCGATCCACCGACAACTCCTGACAACATGCGTCAGCGCATTACATTGCATGTGCGAATATTACGGAAGGCGAACTACTCGCTGTTGAGAGGAATGTCGTTACACGTATTGCCAGATGCATTGAGGTTGACAGACATCATTTTGAGCATTTATTGCATTAATGTGGTATTTACAGTTAATCACGCTGTAACAGCATGCGATCTCAGAAATGATAAGTTCACAATGGTACATGTATCACATTGGAACAACCGAAATAAAATGTTCAAACGTACCTGCGTTCTGTATTTTAATTTAAAAAACCTACCTGTTACCAACTGTTCGTCTAAAATTGTGTGCCATATGTTTGTGACTATTACAGCGTCATCTATCACAAAGCGAAAAAAGTGGTCCAACTAAATCATACTTACTTCTTTACGTACTACACGAATATCTAATAAAAAATGGGAGTTCCTATTTAAAAAAACGCAGTTGATATCCGTTTGACCTATGGCTGCGCCATCTAGCGGGCCAACCGTAGTGCCATCTGGTTTCCCCCTTCAAGCTAGATGAGTTTCGTTCTTTGTAGTTTTTTCGTTTGACGCTTATTTCGTGAGATATTTGGCCCGGTCACGATCAATGGGCCACCCTGTATAACAGAAGATACATCTTTTGATGATGACTTGTTTATCACTCGAGTCCAATCATTTTTGAAATTTTTATTACTTAAAATGATGGCCTAAGGTCGTTGTACAGTCAAATGGCGGTTATATCTCCCAAAAAGTTTTATATGACTGTAGCTACCCACCAGAGGAATTCCAAAAAGTTTTGTATGACTGCTGCTCCACACCAGAGGAAAAGTATTAGGATTAGGTGCTGTAAGGTGGATGGAGGAACTGTGACAGTGCAAACAAATTAGTGACACATGCGCGTACAATTTATTCTGCTGCGGTACGTAACTGCAGATGTACAGCAACTCATTGGATGTACTCACGGACAGACACAACTGAACAGTTGGTGCGTTTCTGAATACATGTGAACAAGACTATGTCCGTCGTGGGCGCCACGCTGTGAATTCACTGTAGTAAAAACTTGTCCCTGAGCAAACGCTGTAGGCGACTCCACTTGTAGGCAACGTCTCGCACCGTGACATCCACTACGAACTGTAGCGTGCAATTCCGTACTGTACTCTGGTCATCATAAGAATAAACCTGATGTAAACAAACGCGATGATTGGCCAGAAGCCGTAGCACACGTACACTGGTGTTGTTACGTTCTTGGGAGTAGGTCGTAGTTATGTATTAGATATACGGGGTGAGCACAAAGTCTTGCCCTGATTAATGGTTCAAATGGCTCTGAGCACTATGGGACTTAACACCTGACGTCATCAGTCCCCTAGAACTTAGAACTAATTACACCTAACTACCCTAAAGACATCACACACATCCATGCCCGAGGCAGGATTCGAACCTGCGACCGCAGAGGTCGCGCGGTTCCAGTCTGAAGTGCCCTGAACCGCTCGGCCACTCCGACCGGCTTGCCCTGATTATAACAATTTATTACAGAATAACCGTTTGACATAATAATTTACAGGCCGGCCGCAGTGTCCAATCGGTTCTAGGCGCTACAGTCTGGAACCGCGCGACCGCTACGGTCGCAGGTTCGAATCCTGCCTCGGGCATGGACGTGTGTGATGTCCCTAAGTTAGTTAGGTTTAAGTAGTTCTAAGTTCTAGGAGACTGATGACCTTAGCAGTTAAGTCCCATAGTGCTCAGAGCCAATAATTTACATAGGTTAGAGTTACTAGTATTTTTTTTTGTTTGTTTTTTTTAGACCACTTACGTTAGTAAACCTCAACGTGTGCTTGCTCCCTTGGTAGCTCGGAGAATGTCGAGACGGTATTCCAGTTGCTGCCACGTGTTTCGTAACGTGTGTTCTGCCACAGTACCCACAGAACCTTGTATCCTAGCCTTCAGTTCGCCGACGTCACCAAATAGTGTGACGAAGACTCTGCCCTTGATATAGCTCCAGAAAAAAAAAGTCAAGGGGCGTAATGTCTGGACTGGAGAGCGGGGTGGCCAGGTTGTCGGACCGTTCCTTCCAATCCACCGATCCGGAAATGTTTCATCCAGGAAATCACGCACAATCAAAACCCAGTCGTGGGGAAGGGGAGGGGGGAGGGTCTCCATCTTGCTGGAAAATTATCCATGATTGACATTCTTCTAACTATGGGGTAAATGTTAGGGGTAATGGATTTTTCCGCGAAGAAAAACGGTCCGAAACCCTTGTTATGCATGAGACCGCACCAAACATTTCGCTGTCTCGCTGTAACTTCAGTATCATGTGGAGACTCTGAACCCCATACACTGATATTTAAGCCTATTTACCACTCCACAGACATGAAAGGTGGATTCATCGGTGTAGCATATGCGACTTAAATAATCGTTAGCGCCATCAATCCTATTGAGAAACTCAGTTGCAAATTCAGCACGTGTCAGAAAATCATTCGGTTGCTGATTTACCATTAGGAGGGCTCTGTCCATAAGAAGCCCGAAATTTACGCCGAGCTCTGATGGGCAATTTCGTCTCGTGAAACCAAAGCACACATTGCGCTTTTTCCTGCTTCGACGCCATTTCGCCAGCAACTAACGTGACCTAACAGACCGCATCGGTGTTGTGGAGCACTAGCGCCATCTATTGGTAACAACAACTAGTAACACTAATCTATGTAACGGCATCAAGTGTAACTTATTACACTACTGGCCATTAAAATTGCTACACCACATGACGTGCTATACAAGTGAAATTTAACTGACAGGAAGAAGATGCTGTTATATGCAAATGATTAGCTTTTCAGAGCATTCACACAAGGTTGGCGCCTGTGGCGACACCTACAACGTGCTGACATGAGGAAAGTTTCCAACCGATTTCTCATACACAAGCAGCAGTTGACCGGCGTTGCCTGGTGAAACGTTGTTGTGATGCCTCGTGTAAGGAGGAGAAATGCTTACCTTCACGTTTCCGACTTTGATAAACGGCGGATTGTTGCCTATCGCGATTGCAGTTAACGTATCGCGACATTGCTGCTCGCGTTGGTCGAGATCCAATGACTGTTAGCAGAATATGCAGGAGGGCAATACGGAACGTCGTGCTGGACCCCAACAGCCCCGTATCACTAGCAGTCGAGATGACAGGCATCTTATCCGCATGGCTGTAACGGATCGTGCAGCCACGTCTCGATCCCTGAGTCAACAGATGGGGACGTTTGTGTTTACAGCATCACGATGGTCGCATCCGTGTTTGGCGATAACGCGGTGAGCGCACATTGGAAGCGTGTATTCGTCATCGCCATACTGGCGTATCACCAGGCGTTATGGTATGGGGTGCCATTGGTTTCACGTCTCGGTCACCTCTTGTTCGCAATGACGGCACTTTGAACAGTGGACGTTACATTTCAGATGTGTTACGACCCGTGGCTCTACCCTTCATTCGATCCCTGCGAAACCCTATGTTTCAGCAGGATAATGCACGACCGCATGTTGCAAGTCCTGTACGGGCCTTTCTGGACACAGAAAATGTTCGACTGCTGCCCTGGCCAGCACATTCTCCGGATCTCTCACCAATTGAAAACGTCTGGTCAACGGTGGCCGAGGAAACAGCCTCGTCACTACTCTTAATGAACTGTGGTATCGTGTTGAAGCTGCATGGGCAGCTGTACCTGCCATCCAAGCTTTGTTTGACTCAATGCCCAGTCGTATCAAGGCCGTTATTACGGCCAGAGGTTGTTGTTCTGGGTACTGATTTCTCAGGATCTATGCACCCAAATTGCGTGAAAATGTAATCACATGTCAGTTCTAGTATAATGTATTTGTGCAATGAATATCCGTTTATCATCTGCATTTCTTCTTGGTGTAGCAATTTTAATGGCCAGTAGTGTATGTCAAACAGTTATTCTGTTATAAATTTTTTTAATCTGGGCAAGGCTTTGTGCTCACGCTGTGTTATTACTAAGTTACGATAAATGAACCATTTTTATCGTATTCATATCTGTTAATAGTCATCACTGTTTTTCTTAATCACGCTTTACCTAAGTAGTTTTTATTTCAAAAATCGTGTACAGTGACAGGCTTCGCACTGTTGAGCTCTGATTGTCGCGCTGTTAATAAGCAGTATGAAAATGGCTCAGGTTGCTTCCTGTTGCGTAGTGAAAAACGCGTGTGGACCACGGCTAGAAAGTGCCGAGAAACAGGCTGTTCGTAATGTTTTTGAGAAATTTACGGAGATGATCGGCTTTGAAGCTATCCGAGAGGCCGGCCGGAGTGGCCGATCGGTTCTAGGCGCTACAGTCTGGAGCCGCGTGGCTGCTACGGTCGCAGGTTCGAATCCTGCCTCGGGCATGGGTGTGTGTGATGTCCTTAGGTTAGTTAGGTTTAAGTAGTTCTAAGTCTAGGGGACTGATGGCCTCAGTAGTTGAGTCCCATAGTTCTCAGAGCCATTTGAACCATTTTACCGAGAGACTGTATTACATACAGTTTAGATACAAACACCTATTGATTGCATAGCGGATCGGCAACGCGAGAGACTTGTAATTTATTGCAGTTCGTGGTTTGCTGGTTCAAGTATCCCCTCAGTCATTTTATTTCTCGTTCAATGTAAAATACGTGCAACTCGTAATCATAAAACTCATCATTTTTACGAATAATGCACGTCTTCTTGTTTCTAATTATATATCTCACTCAAAATTCCTGTTTTCATTTCAAATATAAGTTTTTAACTATCGATGTTTTGTGACAGACTGTTAATAAACGTTCCTGAAGTTAAGAAAACACAACAATTTAACAATGAAAAACTAAATGCTCCTTATTTGGATTATATCTGTGGTGTCACCGCCAGACACCACACTTGCTAGGTGGTAGTTTTAAATCGGCCGCGGTCCATTAGTACATGTCGGACCCGCGTGTCGCCACTGTCAGTGATCGCTTACCGAGCGCCACCACAATGCAGGTCTCGAGACACGGACTAGCACTCGCCCCAGTTGTACGGAGGACTTTGCTAGCGACTACACGGACGAAGACTCGCTCATTTGCAGAGCAGCTAGTTAGCATAGCCTTCAGCTAAGTCAATGGCTACAACCTAGCAAGGCGCCATTAGCATTACATTGCATGAATCTACAGAGTCCCACTTGTATCATCAAGAATGCTGTTTACAAATGATGGATTAAAGTTAAGTATTCCAGCAGCTACGTACTTTTCTTTATAGTATTCATTACGTATCCTGTTTCAGACGTCACGCCACCCTGCGTGAGTTAGTGCGTGCATCTTGGCCGCCTCTTTCTATTAGTGTACGTAGTGTTGGCAAGTCTGCCGACACTACAATATCTATTGTTTTATACCAAAGTTGTATATGTGTCGTAGAAGCGTGAAAAACACCATAAAAATGCTGCATTTTTACGTTTTCCACTGTGCCATTACAATATGAACCCAACAGAACTGATCTGGAGCCAAGTTAAGGGATTTGGGCTTAGAAGTGACAAGACTGTTAAGCCGCCAGACGTACCGGAACTAACGCACGCAGCTTTTTCACGCGTCACTGCCGAACAAAAAAAATCATCAGTACCCGAGACTTACAACTACTTATACCTAACTAACCTAAGGACATCACACACATGCATGCCCGAGGCTGGATTCGAGCCTGCGACCGTAGCAGCAGCACGGATCCGGACTGAGGCGCTTAGAACCGCTCGGCCACAGCGGCTAGCACTGCCGAACACTGGCGTGATACAGAACGGAACGTCAGAAAAGAAGAGGAGAAAGTACGGCGCGTGTTTGGCTTCGTGAATTCTGTTGTTGATTGACTCTATATCAACGTAACAGATGATAGTTCCAGAACTGAAATGTATTTCTCGGATTCGGTAAGGAGGGAGCTAAGAGATTGCCAGGCGACTGGCTGTAATTAATACCTTCAGCGACCTCGGTATTCAACAGTACGGTGAAATCCCTGCAAAATGCTTTTGCATCACACATAGCTGGCTCAGAAAAATTATCCTGTGTTTAAGTTAGGAATTTTCACCACTCTTGTTTGTAATTAGAATACTAAGGTGATAACGAGGGCATTTTATACTTTCCGGCTGGTCAGGTAGAAAGCGTGCGGTAGAGCTGGAGTTTCTCCGAATATTATTTCATTCTCTTTAAAAATTAAATGACATTCGAAGCTATATCGTTTTTTTCCTCGTCTCTTTTTACGTCTGAACTGCAACTGCTCACATCATTGCAGGCTACGTGGACCGCTGGCTGGCCAATGCTGTCCACGTTTAATGCGCCAGTAAAACTGTTGTCCCGCATTATCGCTTAGTCTGTGTGCGTGTAACACAGAATAAAACGTGTCCTTATGATCGTACTTCACTGTACTAAGACTCCTGTAAGTACGAGCTGCCGCATCCGCCATTTTGTTTCCCAGAGGTTGGTTCAAATGGCTCTGAGCACTATGGGACTTAACATCTATGGTCATCAGTCCCCTAGAACTTAGAACTACTTAAACCTAACTAACCTAAGGACATCACACAACAACCAGTCATCACGAGGCAGAGAAAATCCCTGACCCCGTCGGGAATCGAACCCGGGAACCCGGGCGCGGGAATCTAGAACGCTACCGCACGACCACGAGCTGCGGACTTTCCCAGATCTCTGAAGTATCAACGTTCTGCGCCGCTTCAGGATTTGCGTCCCGGAACTTTAGCACGAAACTACGGGTGGTTGTGCTGCCGTAAACTGTTCTAACCATTCTAGAAGTGGATTTAGAATGGTTCGTTTCCCAGGCTATTCGGAGAGAAGAAAAATATGGACTCTTAACTGTCGTCGCGAAAACTGGGTTTCTAAAAGGGCATCTCAACAGAAAATGCTATACAGGGTGTTACAAAAAGGTATGGCCAAACTTTCAGGAAACATTCCTCACACACAAATAAAGAAAAGATGTTATGTGGACATGTGTCCGGAAACGCTTAATTTCCATGTTAGAGCTCATTTTAGTTTCGTCAGTATGTACTGAACTTCCTCGATTCACCGCCATGATTTCATACAGGATATTCTACCTGTGCTGCTAGAGCATGTGCCTTTACAAGTACGACACAACACTTGGTTCATGCACGATGGAGCTCCTGCACATTTCTGTCGAAGTGTTCGTGCGCTTCTCAACAACAGATTCGGTGACCGATGGATTGGTAGAGGCGGACCAATTCCGTGGCCTCCACGCTCTCCTGACCTCAACTCTCTTGACTTTCATTTATGGGGGCATTTGAAAGCTCTTGTCTACGCAACCCCGGTACTTCGTGCTCGTATTGTGGACGGCTGTGATACAATACGCCATTCTCCAGGGCTGCATCAGCGCATCAGGGATTCCGTGCGACGGAGGGAGGATGCATGTATCCTCGCTAACGGAGGACATTTTGAACATTTCCTGTAACAAAGTGTTTGAAGTCACGCTGGTACGTTCTGTTGCTGTGTGTTTCCATTCCACGATTAATGTGATTTGGAGAGAAGTAATAAAAAGAGCTATAACATGGAAAGTAAGCGTTTCCGGACACATGTCCACATAACATATTTTCTTTCTTTGTGTATGAGGAATGTTTCCTGAAAGTTTGGCCGCACCTTTTTGTAACACCCTGTATATGCTTTCACTGATCAAATGATAAATGCTCGGTTCCCGGGTTCGATTCCCGGCGGGGTCAGGGATTTTCTCCGCCTCGTGATGACTGGGTGCTGTGTGATGTCCTTAGGTGAGTTAGGTTTAAGTAGTTCTACGTTCTAGGGGACTGATGACCATAGATGTTAAGTCCCATAGTGCTCAGAGCCATTTTGTTAAATGCTCTGAATAACCGAACATCAGGCTTTGGAAATTTTTGTGATCTCTCCAAGGCTTTTAACTGCATGGATTATGAAATTCTTCTAGATATGCTTAACACATTGCCGTCCGCACGCCTCGTACAAGTCGGATTACTTGGCTTGTCGCCGGCTGCTCCGTCACCTTTCCGTAGATGACAAGCTTCAAACACATTGACTTTTGCGCGCTTCAATTTTTCCGGAAATCCTCTATTTTGCCGTATCGTTCCACAAACTCGACTTTCCTTTTCAAGTAACTTCTCTGCAAGTTCTACACTGTTATAATAATTATACATGTAGAGATGATGCCACTTTCCATAAGAAGGTGTCAGTAGTTCCATCACTGTTTTTGCTAAAGGCTGTCCAGCGCCGGAATATATCTTGAATGAGGAAATATATCCCGTACTCGAATCACTCAGCATCCGAATGAGTATGCCGTATTTCGTAATTTTCGACGGATTGGTTCAAATGGATCTGAGCACTATGGGACTTAACATCTATGGTCATCAGTCCCCTAGAACGTAGAACTACTTAAACCTAACTAGCCTAAGGACATCACACAACACCCATCGACGGATTGTAAACTTTAAAATTTAACCGACCACGCCACGGTATCGTTTCTTCATCAGCTGATATGTTTCGACTTAGATTAAACGTTTCTTTAAACTTTTTGGAAAAATAATCACTTACGAATTTCACTTTGACAAGCCGGTCGGCATTATTCAGTTTATTGTTGCTGTCGGAAAAATGTAAAAATGATAATATTTGTCTGAATCGGTTGCGGGACATCGTTTTCCGAAATATCGGTGTGTCTATCAACGGATTCGTTGACCAATAGTCATTGATCCTTGTTTTACTTACAATTCCCATAAGGATTGCAAGCTCAAACCATTTTCTAAGTTCGGGTCCCATAACGTCGACAAATTTAGCAATTTTTAAATCCACTTTCTTTCTGTTGCAATTTTGACTGTAGTACTTTTTGCTTTCGTTGCTAATATATTCAAATAGATCGTTCCCAATATATAATTGTGCGATATCCTCGACGCTCTGCGTATCTGTGGGAAATACATTAGGACCCAGAGATCCTTCATACACTCCTGGAAATGGAAAAAAGAACACATTGACACCGGTGTGTCAGACCCACCATACTTGCTCCGGACACTGCGAGAGGGCTGTACAAGCAATGATCACACGCACGGCACAGCGGACACACCAGGAACCGCGGTGTTGGTCGTCGAATGGCGCTAGCTGCGCAGCATTTGTGCACCGCCGCCGTCGGTGTCAGCCAGTTTGCCGTGGCATACGGAGCTCCATCGCAGTCTTTAACACTGGTAGCATGCCGCGACAGCGTGGACGTGAACCGTATGTGCAGTTGACGGACTTTGAGCGAGGGCGTATAGTGGGCATGCGGGAGGCCGGGTGGGCGTACCGCCGAATTGCTCAACACGTGGGGCGTGAGGTCTCCACAGTACATCGATGTTGTCGCCAGTGGTCGGCGGAAGGTGCACGTGCCCGTCGACCTGGGACCGGACCGCAGCGACGCACGGATGCACGCCAAGACCGTAGGATCCTACGCAGTGCCGTAGGGGACCGCACCGCCACTTCCCAGCAAATTAGGGACACTGTTGCTCCTGGGGTATCGGCGAGGACCATTCGCAACCGTCTCCATGATGCTGGCTACGGTCCCGCACACCGTTAGGCCGTCTTCCGCTCGCGCCCCAACATCGTGCAGCCCGCCTCCAGTGGTGTCGCGACAGGCGTGAATGGAGGAACGAATGGAGACGTGTCGTCTTCAGCGATGAGAGTCGCTTCTGCCTTGGTGCCAATGATGGTCGTATGCGTGTTTGGCGCCGTGCAGGTGAGCGCCACAATCAGGACTGCATACGACCGAGGCACACAGGGCCAACACCCGGCATCATGGTGTGGGGAGCGATCTCCTACACTGGCCGTACACCACTGGTGATCGTCGAGGGGACACTGAATAGTGCACGGTACATCCAAACCGTCATCGAACCCATCGTTCTACCATTCCTAGACCGGCAAGGGAACTTGCTGCTCCAACAGGACAATGCACGTCCGCATGTATCCCGTGCCACCCAACGTGCTCTAGAAGGTGTAAGTCAACTACCCTGGCCAGCAAGATCTCCGGATCTGTCCCCCATTGAGCATGATTGGGACTGGATGAAGCGTCGTCTCACGCGGTCTGCACGTCCAGCACGAACGCTGGTCCAACTGAGGCGCCAGGTGGAAATGGCATGGCAAGCCGTTCCACAGGACTACATCCAGCATCTCTACGATCGTCTCCATGGGAGAATAGCAGCCTGCATTGCTGCGAAAGGTGGATATACACTGTACTAGTGCCGACATTGTGCATGCTCTGTTGCCTGTGTCTATGTGCCTGTGGTTCTGTCAGTGTGATCATGTGATGTATCTGACCCCAGGAATGTGTCAATAAAGTTTCCCCTTCCTGGGACAATGAATTCACGGTGTTCTTATTTCAATTTCCAGGAGTGTATTTTATGACCCACCGTCTAATTTCTTATGGTGGGTCGTATGTTGTCACTTAGCCGCTGTGACTGGGTCCGGGGTCCGGAGTGACTGGAAGTGACACCACCCCGGCTCCCGTCCCCACTCACACCGTTGCCCGTGTCCCGCCACGTGGAGGCGAGCTCTATTTGTTTAGACCCATTTGATATCAGGGAGAACAAAATCTAAAAAGTTTTTATATCTATATAATACTGCTGTTTCACATTTTATAGCTAGTTTGACAACGCATGAACCTGTGTTCAGTGTATGCCGCCTTTAGGATGAAGCATATGTATTTCACATATTTTCACATAGATTACTAATAAGCTTGTTTAAACATTGCACTTATTTTTAGATTTTAATATAAATTTTCTCTTGTATTGTTTTAGAATCTGAAGATGGTGATTGTATTGCCGAAACCGAGTAAAAACAAAAAAAGACTGTCATACGAATGTGATTGCGTGTGTTAAATACTAGGTGTACCGGTATGAAATGAGCGTTAAGATACAAATGCGTCGATAGGGAACATTTGTTGTGAACGAGCCTTAATTTTTTTTTTGTTTGGTTGGTATGACATCTGTCAAAGGTATTTAGTATACATCATGGAACAAACAACATTATATGTTTTCATCGTGTTAACAATGTCAGATTTTGTACCAGAAAGTGATGATTTGCGGAGAGCATTAATTTTTTGTTTTCATATGAAAAAAAATTGCTGCAGAGTCGCATCGAATGCTTGTCGATGCATATGTTGATCGTGATCTATCAGCAGCAACACGCAAAAGATGGTGTCAACGGTTCAGAAATAATGATTTTGATGTAAGAAATGAAGAACGTGGAAGACCACCAAAAAAGTTAGAAGACGCCGAATTGCAAGCAATATTGGATGAAATGATGCTTTGAGTCAGAAGCAAATGGCAGCAATGCTAAATGTTGCACAAGAAACAATTTCTGTCCGTTTGGAAGCTATGGGAAAGATCCAAAAATGTGGAAAATGGGTGGCACATGAATTGAATGAAAGACAGGTGGAAAACCGAAAAACCATTTGTCAATGAAAGAAAATCAATTTTGCATCGAATTGTTACTGGCGATGAAAAATGGGTTTATTTTAAGAATCCTAAACGAGAAATATACAGAAGAATGGAAAAGAAAATTGAGAATGCGCTAGGTGACGATCAGTTTGGCTTTAGGAAAAGTAAAGGGGCAATTCTGACGTTACGGCTAATGATGGAAGCAGGGCTAAAGAAAAATCAAGACACTTTCATAGGATTTGTCGACCTGGAAAAAGCGTTCGACAGTATCAAATGGTGCAAGCTGTTCGAGATTCTGAAAAAAGTAGGGGTAAGCTATAGGGAGAGACGGGTCATATACAATATGTACAACAACCAAGAGGGAATAATAAGAGTGGACGATCAAGAACGAAGTGCTCGTATTAAGAAGGGTGTAAGACAAGGCTGTAGCCTTTCGCCCCTACTCTACAATCTGTACATCGAGGAAGCAATGATGGAAATAAAAGAAAGGTTCAGGAGTGGAATTAAAATACAAGGTGAAAGGATCCCAATGATACGATTCGCTGACGACATTGCTATCCTGAGTGAAAGTGAAGAAGAATTAAATGATCTGCTGAACGGAATGAACAGTCTAATGAGTACACAGTGTGGTTTGAGAGTAAATCGGAGAAAGACGAAGGTAATGAGAAGTAGTAGAAATGAGAACAGCCAGAAACCTAACATCAGGATTGATGGTCACGAAGTCAATGAAGTTAAGGAATTCTGCTACGTAGGCAGTAAAATAACCAATGACGGACGGAGCAAGGAGGACATCAAAAGCAGACTCGCTATGGCAAAAAACGTATTTCTGGCCAAGAGAAGTCTATTAATACCAAATACTGGCCTTAATTTGAGGAAGAAATTTCTGAGGATGTACGTCTGGAGTACAGCATTGTATGGTAGTGAAACATGGGCTGTGGGACAACCGGAACAGAAAAGAATCGAAGCATTTGAGATGTGGTGCTATAGACGAATGTTGAAAATTAGGTGGACTGATAAGGTAAGGAATGAGGAGGTTCTACGCAGAATCGGAGAGGAAAGGAATATGTGGAAAACACTGATAAGGAGAAGGGACAGGATGATAGGACATCTGGTAAGACATGAGGGAATGACTTCCACGGTACTAGAGGGAGCTGTAGAGGGCAAAAACTGTAGACAGAGATTGGAATACGTCAAGCAAATAATTGAGGACGTAGGTTGCAAGTGCTACTCTGAGATGAAGAGGTTAGCACAGGAAAGGAATTCGCGGCGGGCCGCATCAAACCAGTCAGTAGTCGGCAAAAAGACACTGCTCTGTGGGATCAGAAAGGTGTGGTGTATCACGAGCTTCTAAAACCCGGTGAAACTGTGAATACTAATCGCTACAGACACAAATGATCAATTTGATCTATGCATTGATCGAAAAAAGGCCAGAATGGGCCAGGAGACGTGGCAAAGTAATTTTTTTACGCGACAATGCACCTGCACACGAAGCAAAACTGGTTCAGGATACAATCAAAACACTTGGCTGGGAGCTGCTACCCCACACGCCGTATTCACCAGACTTGGCCCCTTCCGACTACCATTTGTTTTCATCAATGGGACACACATTGGCTGAGGAACATTTCGATTCCTACGAGGAAGTCGAGAATTGGGTGTCTGATTGGTTTGCTCCAAAAGACGAACATTTCTATTGGCGTGGTGTCCACAAATGGCCAAAAATATGGTCAAAATGTATAGAAAGCAATGGTCAGTACTTTGAATAAAATGTTTTTACTTTTCAACTCAAAATTAGTGTTTCATTTTCACAACAAACAAAAACGTTCATTTCATACCGGTACGCCTAGTAAACAAAAAAATTTTGGAAAATAATCACTCACTCCATTGACAAAATGTCGTGTTTTTCGAGGAGTGGGGAAGTGATAGAGTGGTACTAAATTACTCTCTGTGACACAGCATAAAGTGCTTCAACGGAGTTAGGTCGTGATTATGATGATGATGGTGGTGGTGGTGGTGGTGGTGGTGGTGGTAGTGTTAGTGCCAGTGTCAGTGGTAATGACACGTGACCTTGAGGCAGACTTTGTTCGCTGGCTGGCGGTAACGTGCAGTGGGGTCCCCTGATGTGTCCCGGAATAGCGCAGGGAGCGGCAGGAATAACCGGGGAGCCGCTCCTGTGGCAGCGCTGGGAAGCGTGGGAGGCCTGACTATTCCCGGACACGCACTCAAACACACGCACACGTGCGTGTTCCACAGCCAGCGGCGTGCAGCGGGCGTCGCAAAGACGGACCTGCAAGTCACTTCTCTACATCTACATTTATACTCCGCAAACCACCCAACGGTGTGTGGCGGAGGGCACTTTACGTGCCACTGTGATTACCTCCCTTTTCTGTTCCAGTCGCGTACGGTTCACGGGAAGAACGACTGCCGGAAAGCCTCCGTGCCCGCTCGAATCTCTCTAATTTTACATTCGTGATCTCCTCGGGAGGTATAAGTAGGGGGAAGCAATATATTCGAGACCTCATCCAGAAACGCACCCTCTCGAAACCTGGATAGCAAGCTACACCGCGATGCGGAGCGCCTCTCTTGCAGAGTCTGCCACTGGAGTTTGTTAAACATCTCCGCAACGCTGTCACGCTTACCAAATAACCCTGTGACGAAACGCGCCGCTCTTCTTTTGATCTTCTCTATCTCCTCTGTCAACCCGATCTGGTACGGATCCCACACCGATGACCAATACTCAAGTATAGGTCGAACGCGTGTTTTGTAAGCCACCTCCTTTGTTGATGGACTACATTTTCTAAGAACTCTCCCAGTGAATCTCAACCTGGTACCCGCCTTACCGACAATTAATTTTATATGATCATTCCACTTCAAGTCGTTCCGTACGCATACTCCCAGATATTTTACAGAAGTAACTGCTACCAGTGTTTGTTCCGCTATCATATAATCATACCATAAAGGACCTTTCTTTCTATGTATTCGCAGTACATTACATTTGTCTATGTTAAGGGTCAGTTGCCACTCCTTGCACCAAGTGCCTATCCGCTGCAGATCTTCCTGCATTTCGCTACAATTTTCTAATGCTGCAACTTCTCTGTCTACTACAGCTTCATCCGCGAAAAGCCGCATGGAACTTCCGACACTATCTACTAGGTCATTTATATATACTGTGAAAAGCAATGGTCCCATAACACTCCCCTGTGGCACGCCAGAGGTTACTTTAACGCCTGTAGACGTCTCTCCATTGATAACAACATGCTGTGTTCTGTTTGCTAAAAACTCTTCAATCCAGCCACACAGCTGGTCTGATATTTCGTAGGCTCTTAGTTTGTTTATCAGGCGACAGTGCGGAACTGTATCGAACGCCTTCCGGAAGTCAAGGAAAATGGCATCTACCTGGGAGCATGTATCTAATATTTTCTGGGTCTCATGAACAAATCAAGCGAGTTGAATCTCACACGACCGCTGTTTCCGGAATCCATGTTGATTCCTACAGAGTAGATTCTAGGTTTCCAGAAACGACGTGATACGCGAGCAAAAAACATGTTCTAAAATCCTACAACAGATCGACGTCAGAGATATATGTCTATAGTTTTGCGCATCTGCTCGACGACCCTTCTTGAAGACTGGGACTACCTGTGCTTCTCACGACACCAGGCTCTCCCAGCCAGCCTCCGATTACGCTATGGTGACACGTCAGTTCTTAAAGAGGAAAACACAAATCGGCGTCAGTTAAATGAGGGTCGGAACTTCAGTACTGGCATGACAGCCATGGAGACGGAATGCAGCACACTCGAATAACGGTGCTCATAGCGCACGTTAGGTTTCGTTTACACTGGCCGTCAACATTGCTGCAACGTTGCTACATAACATGGCAATGTTCTTGTACGACCAACCAATATTCCTGATAAAACAGCTGTTGCAAGTACACTACTGACCATTAAAATTGCTACAGTAAGAAGAAATACATATGATTAACGGGTCTTCATTGGACAAATATATTATACTAGAACTCACATGTGGTTACATTTTCACGCAATTTGGGTGCATAGATCCTGAGAAATCAGTACCCAGAACAACCACCTCTGGCCGTCATAACGGCATTGATACGCCTGGGCATTGAGTCAAACAGAGCTCGGATGGCGTGTACAGGTACAGCTGCCCATGCCTCTTCAACACGATACCACAGTTCATCAAGAGTAGTGACTGGCGTATTGTGACGAGCCAGTTGCTCGGCCACCATTGACCACGCGGTTTCAGTTGATGAGAGATCTGGAGAATGTGTTGTCCAGGGCAGCAGTCGAACATTTTCTGTGTCCAGAAAGGACCGTACAGGACCTGCAGCATGCGGTCGTGCATTATCTTGCTGAAATGTAGGGTTTCGCAGGTTTCGAATGGAGGGTAGAGCCACGGGTCGTGACACGTCTGAAATGTAACGACCAAAGTTCCCTCAATGCGAACAAGAGGTGACCGAGACGTGTAACCGATGGCACCCCATACCATCGAGCCGGGTGATACGCCAGTATGGTTTGATTTCATATGGTTCAATAATTAAAATTAGAGGCTTATCTCACGAGGGGTAGGGAAAATTAAAGAGACCTTTGGAGAAAGGAGAACCACTTGCATGAATATCAAGAGCTTTGATGGAAACCCAGTTCTAAGCAAAGAAGGGAAAGCAGAAAGGTGGAAGGAGTATACAGGGTGAGTCACCTAACATTACCGCTGGATATATTACGTAAACCACATCAAATGCTGACGAACCGATTCCACAGACCGAACGTGAGGAGAGGGGCTAGTGTAATTGTTTAATACAAACCATAAAAAATGCACGGAAGTATGTTTTTTAACAGAAACCTCCATTTTTTAAATGGAACCCCGTTAGTTTTGTTAGCACATCTGAACATATAAATAAATACGTAATCAGTGCCGTTTGTTGCATTGTAAAATGTTAATTACATCCGGAGATATTGTAACCTAAAGTTGACGCTTGAGTACCACTCCTCCGCTGTTCGATCGTGTGTATCGGAGAGCACCGAATTACGTAGGGATCCAAAGGGAACGGTGATGGACCTTAGGTACAGAAGAGACTGGAAGAGCAGATTACGTCCACATGCTACCACCTTTTTATTGGTCTTTTTCACTGACGCAAAATAACTGATGATGGTCGAAGTAGACAGGATATAAAATGTAGACTGGCAATGGCAAGGAAAGCGTTTCTGAAGAAGAAAAATTTGTTAACATCGAGTATAGATTTAAATGTTAGGAAATCTTTTCTGAAAGTATTTGTGTGGAATGTAGCCAAATATGGAAGTGAAACGTGGACGATGAATAGTTTAGACAAGAAGAGACTAGAAGCTTTCGAAATGTGGTGCTACAGAAGAATGCTGAAGATTATATGGGTAGATCACATAACTAATGAGGAGGTATTGAATAGTATTGGGGAGAAGAGAAGCTTGTGGCACAACTTGACGAGAAGAAGGGATCGGTTGGTAGGACATGTTCTGAGGCATCGAGGGATCACCAATTTAGTACTGGAGGGCAGCGAGGAGGGTAAAAATCGTAGAGGGAGACCAAGAGATGAATACACTAAGCAGATTGAGAAGGATGTTGGTTGCGGTAGGTACTGGGAGATGAAGAAAGTTGCACAGGATAGAGTAGCGTCGAAAGCTGCATCAAACCAGTCTCAGGACTGAAGGCCACAACAACAACAACAACACCAAATATGCAGCAATCAGTTGCAAAATCATGTTTTATTTATTCACTTTTGCAAATCGATTTCAACTGATTAACAGCCATGATCGGTGCTACAAATACAAGAATAAAAACAATTAATAACAGTGACCAAATGAATAAATGTACATTGTTTGTTGTTGTGGTCTTCAGTCCTGAGACTGGTTTGATGCAGCTCTCCATGCTACTCTATCCTGTGCAAGCTTCTTCATCTCCCAGTACCTACTGCAACCTACATCCTTCTGAATCTGTTTAGTGTATTCATCTCTCGGTCTCCCTCTACGATTTTTACCCTCCACGCTGCCCTCCAGTAGTAAATTGGTGATCCCTTGATGCCTCAGAACATGTCCTACCAACCGATCCCTTCTTCTAGTCAAGTTGTGACACAAACTTCTCTTCTCCCCAATACTATTCAATACCTCCTCATTAGTTATGTGATCTACCCATCTAATCCTCAGCATTCTTCTGTAGCACCACATTTCGAAAGCTTCTATTCTCTTCTTGTCCAAACTAGTTATCGTCCATGTTTCACTTCCACACATGGCTACACTCCATACAAATACTTTCAGAAACGACTTCCTGACACTTAAATCTATACTCGATGTTAACAAATTTCTCTTCTTCGGAAACGATTTCCTTGCCATTGCCAGTCTACATTTGATATCCTCTCTACTTCGACCATCATCAGTTATTTTACTCCCTAAATAGCAAAACTCCTTTACTACTTTAACTGTCTCATTTCCTAATCTAATTCCCTCAGCATCACCCGATTTAATTTCACTACATTCCATTATCCTCGTTTTGCTTTTGTTGATGTTCATCTTATATCCTCCTTTCAAGACACTGTCCATTCCGTTCAACTGCTCTTCCAAGTCCTTTGCTGTCTCTGACAGAATTACAATGTCATCGGCGAACCTCAAAGTTTTTACTTTTTCCCCATGAATTTTAATACCTACTCCGATTTTTTCTTTTGTTTCCTTTACTGCTTGCTCAATATACATATTGAATAACATCGGGGAGAGGCTACAACCCTGTCTCACTCCTTTCCCAACCACTGCTTCCCTTTCATGCCCCTCGACTCTTATAACTGCCATCTGATTTCTGTACAAATTGTAAATAGCCTTTCGCTCCCTGTATTTTATACCTGCCACCTTGAGAATTTGAAAGAGAGTATTCCAATCAACATTGTCAAAAGCTTTCTCTAAGTCTACAAATGCTAGAAACGTAGGTTTCCCTTTCCTTAATCTTTCTTCTAAGATAAGTCGTAAGGTTAGTATTGCCTCACGTGTTCCAACATTTCTACGGAATCCAAACTGATCTTCCCCGAGGTCCGCTTCTACCAGTTTTTCCATTCGTCTGTAAAGAATTCGCGTTAGTATTTTGCAGCTGTGACTTATTAAACTGATAGTTTGGTAATTTTCACATCTGTCAACACCTGCTTTCTTTGGGATTGGAATTACTACATTCTTCTTGAAGTCTGAGGGAATTTCGCCTGTCTCATACATCTTACTCACCAGATTGTAGAGTTTTGTTAGGCCTGGGTGCCCCAAGGCTGTCAGTAGTTCTAATGGAATGTTGTCTACTCCCGGGGCCTTGTTTCGACTTAGGTCTTTCAGTGCTCTGTCAAACTCTTCACGCAGTATCATATCTCCCATTTCGTCTTCATCTACATCCTCTTCCATTTCCATAATATTGTCCTCAAGTACATCGCCCTTGTTTAAACCCTCTATATACTCCTTCCACCTTTCTGCCTTCCCTTCTTTGCTTAGAACTGGGTTGCCATCTGAGCTCTTGATATTCATACAAGTGGTTCTCTTCTCTTTAATTTTCCTGTAGGCAGTATCTATCTTACCCCTAGTGAGACAAGCCTCTACATCCTTACATTTGTCCTCTAGCCATCCCTGCTTAGCCATTTTGCACTTCCTGTCGATCTCATTTTTGAGACGTTTGTATTCCTTTTTGCCTGCTTCATTTACTGCATTTTTATATTTTCTCCTTTCATCAATTAAATTCAATATTTCTTCTGTTACCCAAGGATTTCTATTAGGCCTCGCCTTTTTACCTACTTGATCGTCTGCTGCCTTCACTACTTCATCTCTCAGAGCTACCCATTCTTCTTCTACTGTATTTCTTTCCCCCATTCCTGTCAATTGTTCCCTTATGCTCTCCCTGAAACTCTCTACAACCTCTTTTTCTTTCAGTTTACCCAGGTCCCATCTCCTTAGATTCCCACCTTTTTGCAGTTTCTTCAGTTTCAATCTGCAGTTCATAACCAATAGATTGTGGTCAGAATCCACATCTGCCCCTGGAAATGTCTTACAATTTAAAACCTGGTTCCTAAATCTCTGTCTTACCATTATATAATCTATCTGATACCTTTTAGTATCTCCAGGATTCTTCCAGGTATACAACCTTCTTTTATGATTCTTGAACCAAGTGTTAGCTATGATTAAGTTATGCTCTGTGCAAAATTCTACAAGGCGGCTTCCTCTTTCATTTCTTCCCCCCAATCCATATTCACCCATGCTTCCTTCTCTCCCTTTTCCTACTGACGAATTCCAGTCACCCATGACTATTAAATTTTCGTCTCGCTTCACTACCTGAGTAATTTCTTTTACCTCGTCATACATTTCATCTATTTCATCATCATCTGCAGAGCTAGTTGGCATATATGCTTGTACTACTGTAGTAGGCATGTGCTTTGTGTCTATCTTGGCCACAATAATGCGTTCACTATGCTGTTTGTAGTAGCTAACCCGCATTCCTATTTTTTTATTCATTATTAAACCTACTCCTGCATTACCCCTATTTGATTTTGTATTTATAACCCTGTAATCACCTGACCAAAGGTCTTATTCCTCCTGCCACCGAACTTCATTAATTCCCACTATATCTAACTTTAACTTATCCATTTCCCTTTTTAAATTTTCTAACCTACCTGCCCGATTAAGGGATCTGACATTCCACGCTCCGATCCGTAGAACGCCAGTTCTCTTTCCCCTGATAACGACGTCCTCTTGAGTAGTTCCCGCCCGGAGATCCGAATGGGGGACTATTTTACCTCCGGAATATTTTACCCAAGAGGACGCCATCATCATTTAATCATACAGTAAAGCTGCATGTCCTCGGGAAAAATTACGGCTGTAGTTTCCCCTTGCTTTCAGCCGTTCGCAGTACCAGCACAGCAAGGCCGTTTTGGTTAATGTTACAAGGCCAGATCAGTCAATCGTTCAGACTGCTGCCCCTGCAACTACTGAAAAGGCTGCTGCCCCTCTTCAGGAACCACATGTTTGTCTGGCCTCTCAACAGATACCCCTCCGTTGTGGTTGCACCTACGGTACGGCCATCTGTATCGCTGAGGCACGCAAGCCTCCCCACCAACGGCAAGGTCCATGGTTCATGGGGGGGAAATGTACATAAATGTACATAAAGCAACGTAAACCAATTACATATATATAGACTCATTAAACCATTTAAAATGAACATATAAACTTACCTTTCCACTAATATGTGCCCTGAGTAGTAATATTGTCTTAAACAGAGGTCAAACATAAAGTGATCCATCGAGAATTGACTATGACAACGAGGAACCATAAGGGGGTGCTGCAAAGCAAACCCGCCCTCTATGCGAAAAGACACAGCAAAAATAAAAATGAGAAGAAGAAATGACATACAAAGTGAGGTAAAATATAATGATATAATACTAAAATATTTACATGAAATGGATATGTCATTAACTGTTCGCTAGATGGATGCCAACACCGTTTTACGGTTTGGCATTATGATTAACTTTTGACAAAGATTTTGTCAACTACATAGTACAGTTATACACGCCGAAAGGCGATTGTACAAATTAGTAAAAAGGAACAAACATAGATGAAAAGCACACCATCGAAAAAATTTTAAAAAAATTTTTAAAAATATTTTTAATTATTTATCATATTTTTATCCAAGAGCAAAAGTTAATCATAACCGGTGTTGACATCCATCTAGCGTACAGTTAATGACAATCCATTTCATGTAAATATTTTAGTATTATATCATTATATTTTACCTCACTTTGTATGTCATTTCTTCTTCTCATTTTTATTTTAGCTGTATCTTTTCACATAGAGGGCGGCTTTGCTTTGCAGCGCCCCCTTGTGGTTTCTCGTTGTCATAGTCAATTCTCAATGTATCACTTTATGTTTGACCTCTGCTTAAGATAGTATTACTACTTAGGGCACATATTAGTTGAAAGGTAAGTTTGTATGTTCATTTTAAATGGTTTAATGCGTCTATATGCATTTAACTGGTTTACGTTGCTTCATGTACATTTACTCATTTGGTCACTGTTATTAATTGTTTTTATTCTTGTATTTGTAGCACCGATAATGGCTGTTAATCAGTTGAAATCGATTTTCAAAAGTGAATAAATAAAACATGAAGAACAAACCACCTTCAGTCACAAGTTGCGTTTATTCACTGCACTATGAATTTCGAGCCCTGGAGGCTCAACTTTAGGTGCTTTTTAGTGATTTACATCAGGTTTTTTAGTTGTTTGCCTGTTGATATTACATTTTTGTGTTGCAACATGGTATATTGTAGATATAAGTTTAACAGCGTCAATAATATGAAAATAACTTACAGTTTAACATTGTATGATGTCTGCTTCTGTTGTGCAATTGGTATACACAATATACATCTTTAATTTTGCGGTACATACTCGGATATATACATAGTCACACACTTTTTCGCACACTGTAGTAGCAGAACGTAAACATGCAAAAGATTCTCGTTCATACAGATGTTCTACTTCTAAATATAATCGATTTTCTTGTTTCACAGAAGATAATATGATATAGTATTATCAGTACACAAGTATTGTTAAAATAATTATTTGGCGCCATGTTGTAGGTTGTTAGCTGTTTATACTACACTCCTGGAAATTGAAATAAGAACACCGTGAATTCATTGTCCCAGGGAGGTGAAACTTTATTGACACATTCCTGGGGTCAGATACATCACATGATCACACTGACAGAACCACAGGCACATAGACACAGGCAACAGAGCATGCACAATGTCGGCACTAGTACAGTGTATATCCACCTTTCGCAGCAATGCAGGCTGCTATTCTCCCATGGAGACGATCGTAGAGATGCTGGATGTAGTCCTATGGAACGGCTTGCCATGCCATTTCCACCTGGCGCCTCAGTTGGACCAGCGTTCGTGCTGGACGTGCAGACCGCGTGAGACGACGCTTCATCCAGTCCCAAACATGCTCAATAGGGGACAGATCCGGAGATCTTGCTGGCCAGGGTAGTTGACTTACACCTTCTAGAGCACGTTGGGTGGCACGGATAGATGCGGACGTGCATTGTCCTGTTGGAACAGCAAGTTCCCTTGCCGGTCTAGGAATGGTAGAACGATGGGTTCGATGACGGTTTGGATGTACCGTGCACTATTCAGTGTCCCCTCGACGATCACCAGTGGTGTACGGCCAGTGTAGGAGATCGCTCCCCACACAATGATGCCGGGTGTTGGCCCTGTGTGCCTCGGTCGTATGCAGTCCTGATTGTGGCGCTCACCTGCACGGCGCCAAACACGCATACGACCATCATTGGCACCAAGGCAGAAGCGACTCTCATCGCTGAAGACGACACGTCTCCATTCGTCCCTCCATTCACGCCTGTCGCGACACCACTGGAGGCGGGCTGCACGATGTTGGGGCGTGAGCGGAAGACGGCCTAACGGTGTGCGGGACCGTAGCCCAGCTTCATGGAGACGGTTGCGAATGGTCCTCGCCGATACCCCAGGAGCAACAGTGTCCCTAATTTGCTGGGAAGTGGCGGTGCGGTCCCCTACGGCACTGCGTAGGATCCTACGGTCTTGGCGTGCATCCGTGCGTCGCTGCGGTCCGGTGCCAGGTCGACGGGCACGTGCACCTTCCGCCGACCACTGGCGACAACATCGATGTACTGTGGAGACCTCACGCCCCACGTGTTGAGCAATTCGGCGGTACGTCCACCCGGCCTCCCGCAT
Organism: Schistocerca piceifrons; assembly: GCF_021461385.2. Lineage (NCBI taxonomy): Eukaryota > Metazoa > Arthropoda > Insecta > Orthoptera > Acrididae > Schistocerca > Schistocerca piceifrons. The sequence goes on from NC_060148.1 coordinate 81,399,132, forward strand.
GCCCACTATACGCCCTCGCTCAAAGTCCGTCAACTGCACATACGGTTCACGTCCACGCTGTCGCGGCATGCTACCAGTGTTAAAGACTGCGATGGAGCTCCGTATGCCACGGCAAACTGGCTGACACTGACGGCGGCGGTGCACAAATGCTGCGCAGCTAGCGCCATTCGACGGCCAACACCGCGGTTCCTGGTGTGTCCGCTGTGCCGTGCGTGTGATCATTGCTTGTACAACCCTCTCGCAGTGTCCGGAGCAAGTATGATGGGTCTGACACACCGGTGTCAATGTGTTCTTTTTTCCATTTCCAGGAGTGTATTATAGATTTGATTCCTCAGGAAAAAAATAAACTTTTAAAGGTGTAGAAAAAATTGTGTCTGTTAAACTCTGTTTGCTCATTCAACAAGTTTTCGCAATATTTTTCTTTGTGTAGCATTATTTCTAACTGTTCCAGCAGATTAAGTTTTTCACTGTTGGGTTCTGTGTGAAGTACAGTTAGGCTGTTGTGGATGTCGTCAAGTCTGTGTTTATTAATACAGGGTGTCTACATGGACAAGGAAAAATAATTCCCGGATTTCCCGGTTGAAAATACACTTTCTCCCAGATGAAAAAACACTTTTTCCGTGTTAAGCGAAAGTATACTTTTTCTCGGCACTTATCCATCCTTTTACGGTTTATGGTTTTATACACCGGCGTAGAATATCCCGGCACTTTAGAAAATGAAACTCAGCGGCAAAAACACGTTTTGGAAAGATCTTTGATGTGCAGCAACATACACACTGCATATTTTCGTGTTACGAAGGTATAAATTCGAATGCCACCAAACACCGCATATTACTTTCCGAAGCGTTAAAATCTAGATTGCGACGCGCTTTTGTAAGCCAGTCACAGCTCATGTCACGTGATCTCGCCAGCTGATGACAGCATTTGGCACGTGATGTAGTCAGCCAATAGCAAGATCACTCTTAAGTAGCGCGAACACACAAATAAGAAAAGTTAATGGCTTAAATTAATGTACAATTGTTGCTACAAGAAAAGCAAAGCTATCACATACAATATTGGTCTCTAAGATTAATAAGCTGCAAGAGAAGCTAAGCTTCCACATATATTGTTGATCTTATTTGCGCGTCATGCATCACATAAATGTGTCAGTAAAATTTTTTAATAACGACGTAAATGTCTGATCTTCTGGGCTCGAAATTCTTCATATGGTCGTCGCCAAAGAGTTGATTTTTAAATGAGAGTCAAACGCTCTGTGATTTAAGAAATTCGTGGTACACTCTCTCACAAGGTTTATCTTACATAAAAGGAAATTTACTTTGAAAGTAACCCTTTTCAAAGCAATACTCGCAATATTTTTCCGTGACCTATTAGAAAGGTACGTTTCAGGAGTTGCCAGAGAGCGCCAGATAACAGGCGTCACTGCACTTGCGCAGCTACAATGACGCAGGAACCCGCATGTTTGTACGTGTGAAACGTTAAAAGATCTTGCATTAAAACGAATCTAATGTAAAAAACTGTCACGTCACGCTCATTGGAGGCAATTTGTTGTTAAGAAGCACTGCACAGTCTTCCTAAAGCCTTTGACACACTTTGCTGTTGGCAGACGCTTGTATAAGCACTGTGTTTTGTTGCATATGGCGCATTTTCTTTGCGACTTAAGTTTTATTTTCGTTTTTTTCTCTCGTTAATGTTTTGTTGCTGCACTATTATTCTGCAGAGGCGCGATACAGTAAATTTTTTTGTTAGAGTATTGGTTCTTACCAGTCAAAATAACAAAAATTTAAAAGGAAACTAAAACAATGAAAAATTCCCGGAAGTCAAAAAGATTCCTGGGTTTTTCCCGGTTTTCTCCCGGATGAAAAAGTTCCCGGGTTTTTCCCGGATCTCCCGGTTGTCCCCGGACGTAGACACCCTGTAATATACATGTGGTTAGCTATTGTAGATTTTTCAAAATGGTTTAGCCGAAAGGCGTCGGTGTGTTCTTTATACCGTGTGTGGAAGGTTGTTCCAGTTTTTCCTATGTAAAATGCAGGGCAACTGTTATATTGTAATTTGTATATTCCGCTGTGTTATTGGCTTGTTTGTGTTCACTGCGTGAGGTAAGTGGTATCCAAGTTTGCTGTTTGTGGAGAAAGATATTTTAATATATTTTTTTTAATAAGTTAGCTATTTTTTGTGATACTGTGCCTAAGTATGGAATACTTGTGAAGATTTGTTTTGTGTCGGTAGTTTTCTTTTCAGTGTTTTTGTGACTGATGTTGGTCTGAATTTTTCTAGATAGTTTATCAATTGAGTAAACATTATTTACTGCAATTGTTTCGATAGTATCTATTTCTTGTGTTAGTGCTTTGGGTTTAAAGGTAATGTATGTGCCCTGTTCAACATTGATCTAAATGCAGCATACTTATGTGTGTTCGGATGGTATGAAGATTCGTGTATTGTGATGCCAGTGTAGGTTGGGTTTCGGTAAATGTACAAGTTATGTTCTTCTTGTTCGTTCACAATTGTGAGGTCTAAAAAATTTATGGATTGATTTGTTTCATGTTCTATTGTGAACTTTATTTTATTGTGGAGTAAGTTGAATGATGTGAGGAGTTCAAGTTCATCTTTAGTGCCATCAAATAAGAGTAGTGTGTCATCTACATATCTCTTGTAATACACAATTTTTTGAACAAGTTTATTTTCTCTTTTGACGAACTTATTGTGTAAGTGGTTGATGAAAATGTGAGCTAGGAAACTTGACATGCAGTTACCCATAGCTAAGCCTTCTTTCTGTTGATAGATTTTATTATTAAATGAAAAGTAGTTGTGGGACAGTACTAGTTCAAGTAGATCTACCAACTCTGTAGTCTCTGATATGGTTAGTTTTTTGCGTGTGATTGAGTTTTTTCTAATAATTTCAATTGTCTCTTTAACAGGTTTATTTGTGAACGGGTTGATAATGTCAAATGAGGCAAATCTTCTAGCTTCTCCGGGGATTTTTACATCTTTGATGAGTGTTGTTAACTCATGTGCATTTTTTATTGTGTATGTGGTTTCAAAAGTGTAAAATTCTCTGAGGATATTATTTAACAACTGTGAAAGTTTATATGCAGGTGTGTTCTTGGAGTTAAGAATTGGTCTAATTGGAGGGTTCTGTTTATGGATCTTTGGCTGTGCTCTGAGTTTGGTGGCAGTGGGATTCATTAATGTACAACTTTTCATTTGTTTATCAGACAGGAGGAAGTTACATTGGTTATGCATTTTCTTCAATTTTTTCTGAAACTTAGTGGTTGGATCATGGTTCAGTTCAGTAATGTTATTTTCTGAGAAAAAATTAAGAGTTTTAGTAATGTAATCATTTTTATAAAGAATGACCGTGGAGTTTCCTTTATCTAATTTCACAACAAGAGCATCATGTTCATTGAGTCTGTGTTTCAGTTGTTTCAACACTTCGTTTTCTTCAAAAGTTGTGACTGAAGGCGGTTTGTTCTTTATTTTGCGAAAGTAAAACAGTCGCGGACGAAACACTGAAAAACAATGGATAAAATTAAGGTAAATAAAACATGATTTTGCGACTGGTTGCCGCATATTTGGTAATTTTATGGTTTACGGTCGCTGCACGACTTAGGAACCACATGGAGCCCATTATTCATAAGTTCAATAATTCTCATCCCGTATTTAAAGTGATGTGCTGCCGTCATTTCCTTTTCTCTGCTCCCACTCGACATAACCGATTCGCTTGTCTTTTACAGGTGCAGACCATCGCCAAGTACCTGCGGAGCAAGGACAGCAACAAGGTAAGACAGTGCGCCCTTTCTCGACCTACGTTGTACCCATCGACGGTCGCATGTTCTCCTTTAGAGTACAGCAGTTGAACAAGACGATCATGTTGTGTAATTCAACGCCTGCTCCAGTCTCAGCTATCTGCCACAGTTGTATTTGCTGTGGCTTCACTGTCCCGTAAAACTCTTCAAAAGATTTCCATTTTCGCCATGGGCTGTACGTCTATTAGGAATCGACTACTGCACTTTCAGACTTTTGGTCACTATCATATGGGTCACACCTACGGACAATACGTACACAAGGTTAAACATACCACTAACACAACACATACATTTTTCTCTTTCTCCATCCTAATTCCCCCTAACAACATCTGTTTTTTGTCCTGTGTAATCCGTGAAAATTCCAGTAGTGTGCAAATGGATACGCCAGATTGATACATACTTTGCAAAGAGAATGCGCAGTTCCACAACTCTTTTCTTCTCTGCATCAAATCATTTCTGAGAGCTACTGCGTTTCCAATTGAATGTTAGAAATGTGTGAAGTGTAACGGCTGCCAAATATTTTCTATCGGTTGCACTCCGCAGCTATGAGAAAATTAACAAACGACGTCATGTAACAGCGTAAGCTTCAGCTTTATTCAGTAACCGACTGGTTTCGATGAAAGACTTTTTTTCCAGCGCAGCTTGGTTTAACAGAAATAGTTCATAGAAATACAGTGAAGTCAACACAGGAGCACAATTTACGTTTCGGAGCCTTAATTATTGCATTCTTTCGACTTGTCAGTACTATTGTAATTGCTTATTCTGAATAGTCGTGGATCCGTGCGAAACTTTCGCTATTTCAAAGTTTTACATAATGACAGTATTTAGAATAAGTGTTGTCTTTGGGATAAAATAATAACAGTATTTGGAATATGCGTTGCCGTTGAGATAACGATAGTCGAGGGAATGGAGAGAAAACATCTTTGAAAATGAACCGAACGACATATATATATATATAATGACAGATCGCCCCTTGAGTAAAGTAAAGGAAAAAAATTATCTTCAGGGACGTTTTCATTGCTCAAAAACGTGCTGTAACGATATGGGGTGATCATCCACGACCATCTTGTAAACATAATTATGTTTAAGAAGTTTGGCTTCGCTCCCTTAGAACTACTTAAACCTAACTAACCTAAGGACATCATACACATCCATTCCCGAGGCAGGATTCGAACCTGCGACCGTAGCGGTCACGCGGTTACAGACTGAAGCGCCTAGAACCGCACGGCCACCGCGGACGGCTAACCCACTAGAGTTCAAAAGGAACGACGACGTACATAATTGCAATGCCTGCCATTACTCTATATTAAGGTTGTCTTGAGCACAAGAAGGGGTGAGCAATTTTTGTCGCAGCATTCTTCATATGCGACAAAAATTTCTGATAACTTATCAATGATACAAAATGTCTGACAGGTAGAAAAAGGCAAAATCGAAAACAGACTGAGAAAGTTTCTCCTTGACAGCTACTTCCTTTCCATAGAACAATTTCTGTTATTGGAAGCTGCAAAAGCTAGGAACTGCTGATTCACATCTATATAACTTATAAGAACTTAGAAATGCTCAGCATGAACCGCATTTACAAATTAATTTGCAATTTGCAAGCGAGTCGTTCCACATCATTATGAGTTACCGTGCGAAATGATCCATGGAACATGAAACTAACTATAACTCATTTGTAATGTAATCAGACGTTTGAATATATTTTCCACATGGGAGGTCGATTCTTTAACTAATTGGTCGGGGGTGGGAGGAAGTTGTGAGGCTTCTGATAATTACCTAATGCCTGTTATTCCACAGCCGCGGTAGTAATAAGAGGACGCACCGATGGGGCTTTTTCTCCAGGGGAACCACAAAGTACTACGTTAACGACGGCCATCCATCACCTAGAGGCGCCAGTCAAAGTTCATTCAGGCCAGAAATTCCTAGAATCCGTTCTGCGAAAATGCTTAAAAAAAACACCGCTTCTCCTGTCCCCGCCTTGCCACTGTACGAGTGTAGACCACGCCCCCCTCTTTCATTCGGGGGGATTCCCCGGCACCGCCCACCTGCGCTCGTACCCACAGTAGTGGGCGTGGCTTTTAGGCACCACCAGCCCCGTGACCACGCCCCCTTTTCTCGGCGGTGACCTAGTAACCCAGCAGACACGCCCCCGGCACTGTACTCCATTGGCCGTACCTCCCCTTGCTACAGGACCACCACCCCACGCCTCTTAGCTCCTCCGCCCCCGCAAATCGCCACCCACCCCTCATCTCCCCCCCCCCGCCCCCTCCCCCGGGACGTAATCTCTGATGGGGCGGAACGCAAATTACCCTGTTTGCCCGCTCCGGCGTCGGGGCGCGGGACCCGCCGGTGGTAAACAACGCTATTGAAGGCGCGGGCGGCGGTTCCGCCGGCGTCGACCGAGGCCGTTTCGATTTCTCCTTCCGGATTTCTGTTTTCGGCTTCCTTCTGATGCCATCTCGGGCAAGTTTCCTTCCGTCTCTCTGCCTCCCAGCTCCCAGGGCAACTTCCCGCGAAATAGAGCGAAAATACCAACTTCCAGCATGCTGGGATAGCTGTGGGCGGACAACTTCTGTTAATCAGTACAACGAAGAAACCAGTCCAGAGTTACAAAATTCTCAATTTTTGTTTTTGTTTTTTTGTCATTCATTCGATGACTAGTTATGGGCCGGGACCTATTTTCAGCCGGCCGAGGTGGCCAAGCGGTTCTAGGCGCTACAGTCTGGAACTACGCGACCGCTACGGTCGCAGGTTCGAATCCTGCCTCGGGCATGGATGTGTGTGATGTCCTTAGGTTAGTTAGGTTTAAGTAGTTCGAAGTTCCAGGGGACTGATGACCTCAGAAGTTAAGTCCCATAGTGCTCAGAGCCATTTGAACCTATTTTCAAACCATATTAACATAGTAAAAAAATTATATTTCCTAAAATTTAGAAACCGTGTCAAAAATATCTGTTTCCGCTGTTCGCGTGCACGTTTTTGACATAGTTTTTGCAAGTTCGCAAATAACATTTTTGATTCTGTTACGATAATTCTAAAATGGCTCCCGGCCGGAAACTAGTCATCGAATGAATGACAAAAAAACTGAAATTTGTTACTTCCGATTTTATTTTTTTTTAATATTTTCATTAAGTAGAATAATTATGAAAGGTTTAACATTCTCTTCTATCGCATACGTTGGTTGGTTGGTTGGGAAAAAAAATGGTTCAAATGGCTCTGAGCACTATGGGACTTAACATTTGATGTCATCAGTCACCTAGACTTAAACCTAACTAACCTAAGGACATCGCACACATCCATGCCCGAGGTATGATTCCAACCTGCGACCGTAGCGGTCGCGCGGTTCCAGACTGAACCGCCTAGAACCGCTCGGCCACACCGGCCGGCAGGGACTTAACATCTGAGGTCATTAGTCCCCTAGATTTAGAACTACTTAAACCTAACTAACCTAAGGACATCACACACATCCATGCCCGACGCAGTATTGAACCTGTGACCCTAGCAGCAGCGGGGTTCCGGACTGAAGCGCCTAGAACCCGTCGGCCACAGCGGCCGGCGTTGGTTGGTTGATTTGGGGGAAGGGGACAAAACAGCGAGATCATCGGCCCCATCGAATTAGGGAAGGAAGTCGGCCGTACCCTTTAGAAGGAACCATCCCGGCATTTGCCCGAAGCTTTTTAGGGAAATCAGGATGGCCGGACGCGGGTTTGAACCGTCGTCCTCCCGAATGCGAGTACATTGTGCTAATTTCCCATACGTCAAGCAATGATTGTTAAGATTCCGGAAACAGAGATCTTGTGAAACAGGGTCCCGTCTGTTCGAAAAACTTACGGGGACGCGGTCGCGTGTCGTTTTCGACAGCTGCTGACTTCTTTCTCAGATATGTAGAGGATACTTTTGCTCTTCAGGATATTTTAGTTACGTCGTTGCAACTACAAAATATCCTTTTTTTTTTTTTTTTAACCGCACGCGTTTTCTTTATTGGGGTAAAAGCATCATCAGTGGTCTCTCATTAAGTTATTTACATTTTGATTTGTTTAAAAAAAAATGGTTCAAATGGCTCTGAGCACTATGGGACTTAACTTCTGTCGTCATCAGTCCCCTAGAACTTAGAACTACTTAAACCTAACTAACCTAAGGACATCACACACATCCATGCCCGAGGCAGGATTCGAACCTGCGACCGTAGCGGTCACGCGGTTCCAGACTGAAGCGCCTTTAACCGCACGGCCACACCGGCCGGCATTTGTTTCAAAATTGAAAAACAGTTCGATAACAATATGCTGGTTTTTCCTCACTGGGTAAAAACCAACATGTTGCAACCGAACTGTTTTTCAGCCTTTACTAGTAAGTAGAAACCAACATATTGTTAGCGAACTATTTTCCGTTCTTAAAGAAAATCAAAATGTAAGTAATTCAATTTTACTTACTTACTACGTAAAAACCAACACATTGTTACCGAACTGTTTTTCGATCGTAAAACAAATCCTCGGTCGCTGTGGCGGAGCGGTTCTAGGCGCTTCATTCCGGAACCACGCGACTGCTACAGTCGCAGGTTCGAATCCTGCCTCGGGCATGGATGTCTGTGATGTCCTTAGGTTAGTTAGGTTTAGGTAGTTCTAAGTCTAGGGGACTGATGACCTCAGATGTTAAGTCCTATAGTGCTTAGAGCCATTTGATCCATTAAAACAAATCAAAATGTAAATAACTTAATTCGAGACTTTTTCTATTTTTACTAGTAAGTAGAAACCATCATATAGTTAGCGAACTATTTTTCGATCTTAAACCAAATCAAAATGTAGATAATTTTATTTTACTTACTTACTAAGTAAACACGAACATATTGTTACCGAAATATTTTTCGATCTAAAAACAAATCAAAATGTAAATAACATAATTCGAGAGCACTGACGATGCTTTATGTCAATAAGCGAAACGCGGCTGGTGAAAAAAAAAACACGCATTTTTTGTGGTTGCAACGACAGAACGAAAGCACCCTCAAGAACCGGAAAGCAACTACGGACAATGTGGCCACACAAATGAAGATGCTTTTGTTGTTTGGCCTCGTGGCAGTGAGAATTTACCGGCTTTTTACAACACTTGAATCCATTCCACCCGAATATTTGCTTCACGATGGAGGTAGAAAGCGGTGGTTACCTTCCCTTCCTTGATATGTCGCTCAGGAAGAAGGTGGTTGGTACGTTGCGAAATACCGGATGCAGGAAGCTTACTGACGCTGAATTGTAACTCCAGTCTGATAGTTGTCACCATCTGGCTCAACGTGAAAATGTACTCCGTATCTTGGTTCATCTCATTTCGGACCTTGAGAGTTTGCCAGCTGAGTTCGCCCATCTCGAAGTCACCTTTCCTCAGCATGGATATAGCGTCTGATAGATCTGACATGGGTTGCCCTATCGACCAACGGGTACCGGGTGAGTGATGATAATACCCAAGTGCGGCTTGTATCACGACACAGGTAGCATTTCCTATGAGTTCCGTCGTATTTTGCGGCAATACATACATCAGAAAAAGTTTGGCATCACCTCGGTTCTGAGAGTTCCACAACCTGTACAGAAAATTGGAATAGGGCAACATAAACATTATTTCCGCACTTATTATTGCTCATGAAAACCACACATTGCGTGTTGTACCACCATACAGCGAGATCTTCGAAAGTGGTGGTCCAGACTGCTGTACACACTGGTACCTCTAATACCCAGTAGCACGTCCCCTTGTACTGTTGCATGCCTTGTTCATCGTGGCATACTATCCACCAGTTCATCAAGGCACTTTTGGTCCAGATTGTCCCACCTCCTCAACGGCGATTGGGCGTAGATCCCTCAGAGTGGTTGGTGAGTCACGTCGTCCATAAACAGGCATGTTCGATAGGGTTCATGTCTGTAGAACATGTTGGCCATTGTAGTCTAGCGATGTCGTTATCCTGAAGGAAGTCATTCACAAGGTATGTACGAGGGGGACGGGGAAGACGAATGCCTCGCCAATATTCTGCCTATACGGTTGCACTATCTGGTCGGAGGATGACATTCACGTATCGTACAGCCGTTACCAGCGGCGTACGTCGGCCCCACATAATGCCCCCCCCCCCCCCCCAAAAAAAAAAGACAGCAGGGAACCTCCACCTTGCTGCACTCGCCGGACAGTGTGTCTAAGGCGTTCAGGATGACCGGGTTGCCTCCAATCACGTCTGCGACGATTGTCTAATTGAAGGTACATGCGACACGTATCGGTGAAGAGAACGTGATGCCAATCCTGAGCGGTCCATTCGGCATGTTGTCGGGCCCATGTACCGCGCTGCATTGTGTCGTAGTTGCAAAGATGGACGTCGGGAGTGAAGTTGCGCATCAAGCAGCCTATTGCGCACAGTTTGAGTCGTAACACGACATCCTGTGGCTGCACAAAAAACATTATTCAACATGGTGGCGTTGCTATCAGGGTTCCTCCGAGCCATAATCCGTATATAACGGTCATCCACTGCAGTAGTAGCCCTTGGACGGACTGAGCGAGGCATGTCATCGACAGTTCGTGTCCCTTTGTATCGGCTGCATGTCCGAGCAACAACGCTTTGGTTCAGCCCGAGACGCCTGGACGAAGTAACAATGGGGACCCGATCGAACCGCGGTATTGACCGTCTAGACACGGTTGAACTACAGACAACACGAGCCGTGTACCTCCTTCCTGGTGGAATGACTGGAACTGATCGGCTGTCGGACCCCCTCCGTCTAATAGGCGCTGCTCATGGATGGTTGTTTACATCTTTGGGCGGGTTTAGTGACATCTCTGAAAAGTCAGAGAGACTGTGTCTGTGATACAGTAAGCAGAGTCAACGTCTGTCTCCAGGAGCTATGCGAACCGTGGTGAGGCCAAGCTTTTTTTGATGTGTGTATGATGTGAAGTGCGTTTTTCGACCACCATCAAAAATTAGGGGGATTTTAGGATCTGCAAAGGATGATCTTGATTTGTGTAAGGCGGGTGTCTGTGGTATTCCTATAAGTTGTGGCGAATCATTTATTGGTCACACTATGAGGGCGGTGGACGACCGATGTAGTGAGCATAAGCTGCATACGCTCTTACAACACTGCAGAACGTTATATTGGCACCGTTTATCCTATGGAATATCGCAAGACGGAGACTCTAGCTATTTGAACAATGCTATTAGAGAAGCTGTTGAAATTAAATTAGCAAGTGATGTTATACATAGAGATGGTGATCTTTGCTTTAAATTCTACCTTGGATTTTGCTCTCACCTTGAGAAACTACAGAGCAGTTTAGTGGGACTTACTCACCCATTCGTAATTCAAATTCATTATCGACAACTTCTTAGATGCTCCTTCTTTGGTTGTGTTCTGGGCGCAACTGTTTAATGTGTGTGTGTGTGTGTGTGTGTGTGTGTGCGCGCGCGCTTTCGTGCGTGCGTAAAAATTGACATATTGCCAAGTGGAAGTATGCGACCTCAGTAACATTTTGTATTGTAATAAAATTATAAACAGCAGACCAGCTGCAATGGATAAAGAAATTCTTTACCTAGGTTTCGACAAATATAAATTTGTCTTCTTCAGAAGGTAACAATTTTACATTAGTAAGGACTAATGTACCATCGCCGTTTTTACAATTGTCGGCATAGATCCATGTGTCAAAAATAAAATATAGTCCTAGAATTAGGGTTTGTCACGTTAATATAAAATAGCTCATGGATCTTGCAGAGCGTGACAAACCCTAATTCTAGGGCTATATTTTATTTTTGACACATGGATCTATGCCGACAATTGTAAAAACGGCGATGGTACATTAGTCTTTACTAATGTAAAATTGTTACCTTCTGAAGAAGACAAATTTATATTTGTCGAAACCTAGGTAAAGAATTTCTTTATCCATTGCAACTGGTCTGCTGTTCATAATTTTATTACGTGAACCCGTTGCTGTTGTGCAGCTATGTTTAGAATATTTTGTATTGTGATTTATGACGTTATAGATCGCTTGGATACGTAAAAATATATTTACATTTTGAGATGTGTTTAATCCACAAAAATATACAAGCATAACTAGGCACTTCGAACATCATTAGGTCATTTAACATTTCAGTGAATGTACATCTATAGTCACATGATAAAAGAATTAAATTACAAAATTCAGGTGTCTCTGAGCACTATGGCACTTAACATCTGAGGTCATCAGTTCCCTAGAACTTAGAACTACTTAAACCTAACTAACCTAAGGATATCAGACACATCCATGCCCGAGGCAGGATTCGAACCTGTGACCGTAGCGGCCGCGCGGTTCCTGACTGGAGCGCCTAGAACCGCTCGGCCACTCCGGCCGGCATATTGATTTCGGAGTACATGCGCAGGGAACAGTGGCGTTTTGTGTGTTTCGCGACGGATTTCTCAACTTATCACCAATACCGTGGACTTACAGATCTGTGTCGAGTATGTTCCCTATGTGCCTATGCTATTACCACCAGTTTTGTGTAGTGCCACGTTGTGTGGTACCACATTCTGCAATTATCCTTAATTTATGAGCATGAGTGTAGTTTTTGAACATCTTATCGTCGTACAGCACCTACAAGGCGAAAAATCATATTATTACCGCTATTCCAAATTTGGAGCTCTTCCTCTACATATCTAGCGAAAACGCCGGAAGCTCCATAACGCCGGAAGACGGCAGCGAAATGCAGGAGGATGCATCGTCACGGAACCTACCAGAGCCTACAGCGATGTCTGTGGCGGAATAACATCGGCACCGATGTTGGTTGCGACGGGTGGTGGGTTAATCAGCTGGCTTCCCTGTTGCTTTCCAAAATAGTGTGTCCGTTCCCATACATCGCTGAGACAGCCGTTGTTCCGGTTAAAGCTATTGTCGCACGTTCCGTTTCTCTTTGCTAACGATCCTTTCCTTCATTCAGTACTGAATTTAGGATTAACCTGATGAAATCTAACAGAGTTGTATAGATTTAGCTGACGGCATTGCCGGAGTGGTAACACTGTTTCCCGTCTATCACCGAAATTAAGCGCTGTGGGGCTGGGCTAGCACTTGGATGGGTGACCGTCTTGTCTGCCGAGCGCTGTTGGCAAGCGGGGTGCACTCAGCCCTTGTGAGACAAACTGAGGAGTCACTTGACTGAGATGTAGCGCCTGTGGTCTCGTAAACTGACATACGGCCGGGAAATCAGACTACATGCCCCTCCGTATCCGTATGCGCTGACGCATGTGGGGTGAGGATCACATGACGGTCGGTCGGTACCTTGGGTCTTCACGGGCTGTGGATGGAGTTTACGTCTCGTTGTAGCGTTGGATTGCAGTTACCATTATTAAGACTCAGCTGAAAATTTAGTGTTTGCTAAGTTTTCTTCGTCGTAATTTCGCAATTTTTCGTGCCTCACGAGCAGGAGATGTTAAACGCGACTCCCTCAGGGCGAAATAGAGTCCGATAATAGTGCTTCAGCGTGTCGGTAGACTGCCAGTACAACGGGCAAAGTTCGGCCGTGGTTTTTCGGTGTTCCAGTTACTAGTGGGGCAGCGGCGGAGCACAAGTTTGCCGCGGGCAGGGAACCCGTACCAGCGCGTGGGAGTTACGGCGAGTGGTCGATAGCTGCAGGCGCCCCTATCGATACAACTGCTGCTCCTTTGCCTTCCTATGCTATAACCGCTCGTCATATACACACGAAGAGCCGATTTATGCTCGAGAACGGGAATTGTTTTTGTCATCAGTATTCTTAGTGGTTTGATGCGGCCTGCCATGAAGTCCTTTCTTGTGTCACCTCATAGGATAACTTGCACCCTACGTACTCAATTATTCGTTTAATGTTTTCCAATCTTTGTATTCTTCTACATTTTTAATGTGCGAATCCCTATTCCATTGTCTGTCGAACTTTCGTCTGTGACAACGTCAGATCTGAATCACTAATAACTTCGAGAGTAATGTGGCATAAACAATGGTTGTGGCCTCAACGGATACATCATGTCTGTACGTGTTTGTCGCGCAGTACCTGT